>NC_090925.1:250113187-250416218 GCF_040938575.1 Ambystoma mexicanum | reverse complement strand
CCTGGAGAAACACACGTATGTTAGTGCTCCTCCCAACAAGAGTAGGGTAAATTCTGAGTATAAATATTAAGACATCAAGAAGTAGTCTGTGTATATTGGCATTAGTAATGACCATAGGTGCCACCAAAAAGAGATTAAGTGAGGAATTAATCCGGGAAGTGCTCCCTCTTCCAATCATCAAACATAAAGTCAAGATCTGGTATGCTCTGTTTTACTTTTGCACTCCTTAGTCCAATGTCAACAAAGCCCCTGTAGCTCAAGAACAAACAGCCTTTTCACTCCTTGCTTAGCAGCTACAAAGAGTGTCGTAGGGGAGCCACAGTCCAATGTACTCTCTATCTGGAGACAATGTACTCTCTATCTGGACAGTCCCTGCGTCCTTCTTCCTCGTCATCGATCTAGTCTACAAGTGCTGAGCTTCTTCACCTTAACTTGCTTCCGAATGTGGTCAGGGTGATGCAGCATCTCCAGTTTAGACTTTCACGTCACCTTGATGTATTCAAGCTTGTCATCCTAAGACTTTGACTGCTGATGGAGTGATGCCCTCTACTACGAAAGGGCTGTTGAAACAAGGCTCGTGCCACTTTTGTGTGAAATTTCTAATCAGTATTTTATCTCCAGAAAAAAGTCTAGGTACAGGTAATTCTTGAATTGTGGTTGCTGTATTGTCTTCATCTGTGTTCTGAGACCGACACCCCGTCCGCTTGACTTGATCTAAAATGACAGAGATACTAGCCATCATACATGTTAAGTACGCACATAGCTCATCTCCTAACAATTCTGCAGTTGTCTGGGCATCATTCCTAGTCGTCGATGCAGGAGTTAGAGGCATTCTCATTTGCCTCCCTGTGACTAGTTCATGGGGTGTGAGGCAGTGGTCTGAGCCAGGCTGATTTCTTCATGCATATGAAATGCAAGTGGCAGGCAATGCAGCCACCCCTTCTTCAGGGTTATTTTCAATTTGGCTATTCTCTCTTTGAGCAGACAGTTGAGCCTCTCACATATACCATTCATTTGCGGGTGATAAGCAGAAGAAAACTTGTGCTTAATGCTCAATAACAAGCTTATTTGTTCAAAAACCTCATTCACAAAATGGGGGCCATTATCTGATCTCAGCACCACACATATTCCCCATCTAGGAAATACTTCTCAGACTAAAAACCTTGCGGCGCAAGTGGCATCGGTGTGTGTGCATGGACCGGCCTTGATCCACCTAGAGAAGGGGCACACCACCACTATCATATACCGATATCCATTACAGACTTGCAGCATGTCAACATAGTCAATATGTAAACGATGAAAAAGGACCAGTTGGTCAAGGAATTACTCCTCTGACTGTTCGCAGTGTGTGTCCAGCAGTAAACTTTTGACATACAATGCAATTTACTCCATAAAAAGCAACGTGTTCCAACAGGTTTGGTACAATCCAGTCCTCTGCAATTATTGCTGTGAGGCTTTCCCTAGTGACATGTGCAGGGTAGTGTAGCTGTTCTAACACCACCCTTAATAAGGCTGCAGGCATCACTGGTTTACTAGTGCTGTCTTGTCACCACAGTGCCTCGGAAAGGTGATAAAGAACACCCCCTCCATATCCACAGGTCTTTCTCTTCCTGTGGGGCTTCAACCTGAACTTCCATAAATTGCGTTTTCGATAAGTGATTAAAACTTTAATTCACAATCACCATCACAACATTTTTTTCTTTCACATCAGGCGTGTCAAAACTCAATATGTCAGATGAATATGCAACCCTTTTTGCCTCTTCATCAAAGCTTGATTTCCACGTGAAATAAAGTCTGTTATCTTAGTGTGCACTGCACACTTGACTATTGCAATGGCTACTTGGAGATGTAGTACCTTAATGAGCCTGTCCAATAAAGCAGCCTGTTGCACCGGAGTGCCATCCGTTTGGAGGTAGCCCCTCCTTTTACAACGTTCTAGTCCTGTGTGCACGGTTGACGTCACATAGGCAGAGTCACTGTACACTGTTACTTCCTGGTCTGCGTGTTTCTCGAGCATGACAATCAGCACCACTAACTCTGCAGCTTGCACTGAAAAGTGAGACGGTAGTCTTGCACTTGCCATTACTTCAAATTCCCCATTAGCCTTGTGTTTTACCACAGCAGCACCTGAATGTCCTTCTCCATCAGTTTGATTGCTTCTCAATGAACCGTCAATAAAGAGAATCTCTCCTGCTGCAGGAGCATTGTCTTTCACTTTTGGAATATCGTCATAGAATTCTCCATAATTTGAACAATCATGCACTTGTTCATCCTCTGCCAGTGGTTCGGCTACAAACAAGGCAGGGTTTGCCATTTTACACCTGACTATTTTGATAGCCAGATTTGATATTACCACCTCATAAGCAGAAGCTCTTTGAAATGTCAGTGTGCCTTCAGGTTTCTCCAAAACAGCAAATAAAGCATGCTCAACAAACAAGGTCATGGAACACCCCATTACTATGGTTGCAGACTTCTCAATAGCGAATGCGGCGGCTGCCAATGATTGTTCGCAAGGCAAGTGACCCCTCATTACTGGGTCCAAAATCCCACTGTAATATGCCAAAGGCTTGTACCCCAAAGTAGTTCTCTGCATGAGCAGTGCTGTCAAAACTGTTCCATTCGTATGCGAGAATAGAAATAACTCATTGGAAGAAATAAATAATTGGGTATTCCCAGAAATGGTGCTGTGCATCTTGCCTTTTTCAGTTTCTCAAACCCCTCCCCCATTTCCTCAGTCCATTCAATTTTATCCTGATTCACCTGTGCCTTTTTCAGGGCCTGCAAAAATGGCGTGGTGTAAGAACTATAATTAAATACCCATGCTCTGACATAATTGCACAGTCCTAAAAACGGTTGCATTTGCTTTATTGTGTGCGGTTTTGCTGTTTTCGAAATTGCCTCAGCCCGTTCAGGTGTAACTTTCTTTCCTTCATGCGAGATTAACTGCCCTATGTACAACATCTCTTCTTGGCAATACTGCAATTTCTGTTTGTCTACCTTATATCCTTTCTCTGTTAGAATAATCATTAGCTGTATCGAGTCTCGTCTGCACTCCTCCTGCAACGTGCTGCAGACTAAAATGTCATCTATGTATTGCAGCACGACACTTGGCAAATCAACATTGCTTAGGTCCATCTGCAGACCCTATTGAAAATCGATGGAGACTCGAAATACTCTTGGGGTATACGTGTTCTTGTCAGCTTAGTCTGACAGAACATAAATGATGTAAAATTTTAGGAGTCTTTATGCAACAGGATTTTTCAAGTCAATCACTGTGAAATATCGTGCCTCACCCTGGATACTACATAGGATCGCTGCCAGATTTGGAACTAGAGGAAACTCTGCCTCTACAATCCGGTTAATCGGCCTTATGTTCTGAATTAAATGCCACAATCCACACTTTGATTTTTTAATTGGATACACTGCGGTATTATTGCATGGTGATTCTGACATCACTAAGATGCCTTGATCCATCATAGCAGATATAGTGGGTCATTACGAGTGCGGCGGTAAGGGGTTAATGGCACCAGTAAGGATGTTGGTGCCGTTAACCCCTTACCGCCGCATTATGAGGTTCCCTCGCGGGACCCGCTCAGAACGTCTGATCAGACCAGACATCCTTTGAGGGTCCCGCAAGGAGACCAAGGAGCTAATAACAGGCCTGTTATTAATGGGCCTGTTATTAGCTCCCTCCCCATTCCCATTGAGCCCTAAGGGGGGTAGAATGGGGATGGGTATTTTGAATGGGGACTTACCGGGTCCTCCAAGGTTGGAATGACCCAGTAAGTCCCCATTCAAGGAACTCGGACACGACTTTGGAGGCAGCCAGGGCTCTAACAGCACCATGGCTACCTCCAAACTTGTAATGACCCCCATAGTCTTAAAAATTCCCTCATCTGCCTCTCGAGACATAGGGTACTGTCTTACTTGAGGTAAAATTGCTCCTGGCTTCAGCTTAATTTTGACTTCTCCGACCCCTTTCAATAGGCCTACGTCATAGGGGCCTGTAGTCCATAAAGAGGTTGGAACTTTCTCCATATACTCATCAAGAAATGCAGAATGCTGCTGCACAATCATCATTTTCTGTGGATCTCCCTTCTCTCTGTCCTGATCCAATATATAATGCTCATCTCAAACACTACTTCATGATCTGACAGGTCATCTCTAAACATATCCTCGTCAGTGACGTCAGTCAATCGGTATCCTTCCCCAATAGCAATCACTGTTCTTCATGTCCTGCCATCATCATGAAATCCTTCAAGCATGGCCAATCCCCTCACACTCCAGCTGCCAGTAACTCTAAAGGAAACAGCTGTCCCCCCTCTTCATCAATGGGAATCTGTCAACTGAACAGGAGTTCATCAGGTATTCTCATAACCTTGCCCACAAAACTTGGGAGCCATGTTAACAAAATGCGTACCCCATAGTGAAATACTTCTGGCTCGAGTGGTGCTCCTCGCATAGCCAATTGTCATGTAAATGCCATGATAAATTTGCCCATGTTTAAGTATTGTATTCCTGGCATTGGACACACTATGCCTTCAACAGTGTGTAACGCTCACCTGGTATCCACGGGGATTTCACTCAGCCTGTTCTGACCTCTTATGACCTCGAACCCTTCCCTGGAGTCTACTCGACTGGAGACTGGGCCTGAAACACAGGATTGGTAGAGTTTAACTCCCTACTGTCTCTGTGTGCTTGAACCCCTTCTTCCCCGGGGTTCAACCCCTCCCTTTGATCCACAGCTCACCTTGTTTTCTTGGAAAGTGTGCTCTCCGTCCTGCTTTCAGCACAGGGGCGTGTTGATTGATGCAGGTTTGTTTGCTCTAGGTACTTCACTGGCAAGAGTCCGACAGGTAAGTATAATGAGTCTTTTGAACAGTTCTCTAACTTCGTTCCTTTCCTTCTTTAGATGATGGCCGGCGTCCGGGGATGGGCATGTGCTGCTGAGATGAGTAGCGCTGAAGGTGAGTGAGAGCACAATGTGCGATGCGACCCTTTTGTATTTGTATTGAACTGAGTTCTTTTTCTGTGTCTTTTAGGTGCTGCGACGTTTTCAGCTTGGATGCCGGTTATGAAGAAGAAATGCGGTGAGTAAGCGTGGTATGCGGCGCCTCTAGATGTTTCCACCCTAACCTGGAGTGTCTTTTCCCTTTTGCAGATGGATGAGAAGTTCCGGAGACAGGCTTCCCCCAGAGCCGCTAGGATTCAGGTAGGCGTTTGAAGCTCGTACAGTCTTTAAAAAATAAACGAAGATTTGCTGAATGCTTACTAATGCCTTTTTTTCTGTTCTTTTCCCTTTTCCTTAGGAAGCGGCCTGCCGGGATGGGAATGACACCACCGAAGATGCCCGCAGAACAGAAGGAGCGATGAATGATGGGCAGAAGCACCACAAGGTAAGACTGTTCCTAATAGTGTTCTTGTTCTTGCAGGAGCTGAGCGCAGAAGAAAGATGCAGGCCTACTGGAGACCGATCCGAACACGGTGAGTGTCACGCTGCAGGTGCAGAAAACACAAAGCATGTTTCTCAGCCTGGGCGTGGCTTAAATAGTCTCTGGGTATCCCAGGTGTCTCTGGGCTGAACCACACCCAAAAGACTAGACTCAACATGCAGTTCTGGGAACCGAAATATGTGGGGGCATCCATCTTGTCCCCATCAATGCACTACAAGTCCAATCCCCAATGTTATCCTATGGGAGTGAGTGAGTCTGGTGCCACAAGCGCCAAGTCTGACTCCAAGTGGGTCTTTGGAGGGATGGAGAGGCCCTTGAGGGCCATGTAGGTGATTGTGGCCTGGCTCCAGCCTGACATCTTGGAGGGCTGGGGATATGAGGGGCAGGAATCATGACACAGTGAAGGAGATTGTCATATTTAGCTTTGTCATCAAATCTCTGCTCAGTATATTTACTGGTGTCTGTTTCGAATACAACAATGGAACAGACATTTCACATTCTCCTATAGAGACTGGCAATTTTTCAGTAAAAGGAACACTACTTGTAGCTCCTGAGAACCCTTGAGCAGTCATGGCATTACCCGATTATGAAACCTTTCCCTCTCGTATACATGAGCAAATCATCCCAGTGTCTACTAAAAAGGAAAAGGATTTGCCTCCTATCGTGACATCAACCCTTGGTTTCTCTTGAGGATTAGGCGTCACAGTTCACATCAAGTCACCCAGTGAGCTGTCCTATTTTGGGTACATACTTATTCCCATACCATAAAGGGATTCCCACCTGTGACAGTGACACCCCCTATTTTAGGAGTCAACACCTGTCCTGTGTTTGCGCTCTGCTGTATCTGCATGGGTGCGTGCTGCGATTGACTTTGAGGTGAATTCAATGGTGCTTGCTGTGCTTGCAAAGCCTGTTGCACTGGTGGTACCTGTGTTTGATACACTGTTTTGATCTTGGGTGAACCCGTCCCTGCTTTGTGGGCTATATGCGGGAGGATAAGCTGCCCCCCTCTTGAGAATTGCCCATTCTGCACAAACCCTTGGCTCTCACATGTTAGCGTGATGTGCCCTGTCATTCCACATCTGCAACACACAGGAGGGAATCTTCTAACCTGCCCATCCTGCGTGCCTTGATTACCGCTTTGGTTATTCTGAAAACCTTGATTACTCTGGATGTTTCCCTGATTATTCTGAAAGCCTCCTCTTCTGCGAAAGCCTCCTCTGCCTCTTGGCATAAATCCATTCCCTCCTTGATCAAACTGCTGTTGGTTATTCACTTGTGGCATACCTGATACTTGCTGTTATCTGGCCCTTCTCCACTAGTCAGCATCACCCCTTCCATAGCATACTTCAACAACTTCTTCTGTACTAACTTAGCCTCCTCAAGCTTCCTAGCATCCTCTTTCTTTCGATTATTCTCTTGCAGCAATCGGCAATGATGCGCGATGATCAACTGTATTTCTGGCCATGGTCTCGCCTCCATGCCCACCAGCTTCTTGAGCTGCCTCTGTACCTGATCTGGCAACCCCTGACATAAAATATGATAGAATACAGGTATAGATTTTCCCCATGCGACCACTGCTCTTGAAAATTTTGAATGTAAGTAAGCAGATCTTCCCCTTCCTGCATCTTACGTGCCATTATAGCTCCCATATTTGACGTATCACGATATTCTACTCAGATTGCTTTCCAGACTTCCGCTGTACAATTATTGAACGGTGCGCCACCGTGCGCTGTGTTCTGTGCTGTGACACTTGCATATCCTGCTCTCGTCCAAATGTCATCAGCCCTCTCCCCAAGGATATCTGCTAGAAGACCCTTAATGTCACTATAGCTAACGTGTTTCCTCCTGTCATTTTTTCTAATTTATAAATGCATTTTCCGGCACCCGAATTTAAACTCGGGAGTTTGCACCTTAAATTATCCTTTTACACTTGGGGCCACGGAATATACTGTGGTCTGGCCCCTCCTTTTTCTAACAAGGGAAACTGCAAAATCCCAAAATCGCAATCGGTTTCTATTGTCTGCCTATCCATAGTAGGGACAATGGTTCCTGACCGCCATCTTCCTGGCAATGACCTTAGTCTACTCACATATGATGGCGAGTCCACTCTTACACTATGGGATCGCCCTTTAGGTCGACCTGGCTGTACCACAAGCTCTGGTGTCCTAGGTTTAGGTAGGACCATCTAACCTCTTTATCTGTCAGAAAACATCCTTCGGAAAAACATGCACCAGCTCCCTCCTCCCCACGGAAGGATTCCCTGTCTTCCTCTGACTTGTCCTCTCCCCAACTTGTGTGGCTGTCCTCTTTCTTGTCTCTGTTTAGAGTCAGCCTGCCCCAAGACAAAGATCTATGATAGTAACTAAATGAGCTTCCATCCTTACCTTGTGACTATGAAATCTCAAATCGATCATCTTTCCCTTTATTTTTTAATTCACCTTTTGTCCTCATTTCTCGATAAACTTTGTCAATTTTATCTCCTATATCCTCCATCTCAAAATCCTCCTCTAGATTTACTCTGGAGGGTCCTGGCGTCGGTTCTTGTGATGGGAAGAACTCCTCTATGTCCTCCCATGCTACTACTGGATTTAGTTTTCTTAACTCTATTTCAATGCAATAATTTTTTAACTCTTTTTCAATACGATCAATGTTGCATGCTCTCTGTCTTCTCTTTTGTTCCATCTCCACATCAAAAGTCTTTAATTTGTTTGCTTATTCTCTAACCCCCTCTTCCTCCTGTCCTTTTGCATCTCTCCTCTCATTTTCCCTATGCACCTCATCTCTTCATCTTTGCATTTTCTTCTCTCTCAATTTCTGCTCTTTCTCTTCCTCTGTCTTCTTTTCTAGCCTGTCTCGTTCTTCAATTGCTCTCTGCCTTTTATCATATTTTCTTTGCTCTTCTGCTCTTTTCTCTTTTCTTAAGTGTTCTTCTTGATACAATTGCTCTCGTCTTAATCTAATTTTCTTTTTAGCCTCATCCACTTTCAATCGTTTCTCTCGTACTCTGTCTTTTTTACCTTTCCCGTCTTCATCTTCCCCTTCCTCAATGCTTTTTCCATCATGTTTGAGCAATATCTGACTGCCATCCATTCGCTCTGTATGAGCGCTATCTCGTCAGCTTATGATCGTGCACCAATCATCGCAGCTCCAATCCTCTATGTCTCACTTTACTTGAGTCTCCCTGCTTTAGTCAATACAGTTATCAACTAAATAAATAAATAATATATTGTCCATCTTTTGCCACAATTTATAGGTTGTTGCTCCTCGACATGTAATTTCTTTATCTCATATAATACATACAATATATAGACAGACAGACAAACTGACAGACTGGCCGGCCCACATATACTTCTGCCAACGCTCCTCATGGCTTCTCTAGACCCTAATAAATGACTCTGACCAGAGTGTGAGTTGTCCTCTTTAACAGATCTATCTGTTTGTCTCCTATATATCCATTACGGATTTTAAAACAACTCTTTCTAGACGTCCTTGAAGTAGGATTCCGGGCTTATTTTATGGATCGTTCCTCGTCCACAACCAAATGCTTCTATTCAACGGTCTTCGTCGTTAACTCAAATACCCAACCAAACCTCTGTTACTTATTCCCCATCATCACTTTCCCCATTTAACACACAGTTATGCTTTTGCCAACCCTCTCAATCTAATCACCATGTACTTTTCATCTCCTGACCCTCGGGATCATCTCCTTCTCAACCAGCCACTTAAGCATTCGGTCCGCTAAGCTGCCTGTAGAAACCAGGAGGGGAATTCTGTGAAAGAGGGACCCATCCCACCTATCTTTTAGTGACTTGCAAGTTTTTACTACTGGCCGCTATCTACAAGGAGCTTCACGTTCCTCCAGCTAAAAGACGCAGGACACCCGATATTTCCGAGACCCTTAAAAGCGTACTGGGTCGACGGACCACAAACCTTCATCTCTCTGCTACCACGTGAACCCATAGACCTAGGGTCCTTTAAGACGAGGTAGCAATACTTTGAGATAGATGGAGATGCAGAAGTTACTCAAACATCAATAATCAAACCGACTCAGGAAGTTGGCAAAACAGTGCTGTTTTATTTACAATTATCTAAAACAGGGAGTTACACCGGACATCATCCGATGTTTGCTTGATTTCTCTCTGAGTATTTCATAAAAAACACAAACTTTTATAGTAAAAACTCATCATAAGTGATGTCACACTACATGGCAAACTACAAAAACCTACTTGGGGATGTGATAGGATGACAGGCAACATCTAAGTATACATTCCATACTAACGGGTCAAGTGATTGGGTCTCTACTATCAGGTGGGCAACTAAGCCCATCCCAAGTGCAAATCTTCCTTCGTGTCACTCTAATACTCAACACTTCATTGGTTATACAAACTATAAGGCTCTTTGATACATGGCCCTCTACCATTGGTTTGGCACCTTTGCACCCTTCTGGAATATTCCACACCGTAGCAGCATGTAGGCTACCATTTCAGGTGCATGCACGGTCGGCTTGATCATGCCTCTCCTTCCAATTAGCCCCACATCTATCATCACTCTTGCAGTCTGCCAGTCAATTAGACTATGAACTATTAAATGATGAACTCTTGCCGCCTTCAGTGTTCTTTCATTCCAGTTCAAACAGAAGTTTGTTTCTTTCTCATGTTCATGTAACTACTGGATGGGCACCAAAGTTCAGGGTGGTCTCGTCTTCTTGGTGCTGGGCCAGCAAAACCTTTCTTGGATTTCTCTCTCGCCATCAGTAGTTTTACATCTACGCCACACTGAAAACTCTTTCCAATCACGGGTTTCAGCCTTGCTTAAAAGTGCACTGTGGAATATCCAGGTTCTATACATTCCTACTTTGTCTACTGCGTCTGTACAGGTACAAACTGATTTACATATTCTTCAGCGTTTCTGTAGCATGAGCATCTTCATCTCGAGCCCGAAATGTTACTCACCTTTTCCATCTTCTCTTCAGAGTTTATGGAATGTTTATATTCTTCTGCCTCGTGCATCCTTTACAGGTGCATCATCTTCTAATCTGCATGATGTCACCAGTCTCATCTTCCACTAATTTTCACTTTTCCTCCAGGACTTTGTCCAAAGGGCTGTTATTTCATCGTGAAAGCATATATGGGTTTCTTAATGGATACCTTGTTTCCATGATTTTCTGTGGTACAGGCATCCTTACAGTCACTGCACGTGTTGCAATTTCCTGTTCTGAACATATAGGCAGCATGGGGGCGGAGCTTTTGATGGGGTACTTGACTCCACCTCTACAGCAAGGTTCCTTGGCCTGAGGAAGCCGACTGCAACACAGGGAAAACACAATACAACACATTGTTTGCTATCTCCACGTCTACTAAGGGTTCCTCTTCTGGGTTGGCAGTGACCAATAGAACTGGACTCGCTAAGGCTCTCTGTGGGCTGCCCTAATCTGGGTACATATTTAAACCCAGAAAAACAAATGGGTTTCCTCTGACCACAGTTGCTCCCTGATGTTGGGTCACCATACCATTTGGAGCAGTGTTATTGCTCAGGATTTTTAGGTCATGTTGCTGCCCCTGATGTCCAGTGTATGATGGCACGTTACTATCTCCTGGGGTGGGTAACTGCGGAAAAGTTGGTGGGGGAGCATGTGGAGTCGTGGGCATTGGTGTACCATAAGGTGCTGCTGGGGGCATCTGTCCGCATGACTGAGGATATGAAAAAGGACCATCATGAGAATAAGTGTATATCTATTGTTGGTGATATGCATGCACCTGTCTACTCCAGCATTCTCTTGAAAAATGCCATATGCGTCCACACATCCAACACTGGCCTGCTCCTCTTCTTCCTGGTGGTCCCATTCCCCCCAAATCCCCTCACCCTGCCCGGGCACCTGAAAATCCCCCTTTCCTCTGTTGAAACGCCCTTGATACTGGGGTTGGTAGCCACCTGTCCACCCATTTTCTCCTCCCTGCCTGGATCACCCTAACATCTGCTGACCGTTCCGTCAGGACTGCTGCAGCAGCCCACTCCAATGCAACCTTTGCTAACTTGTTTTGAACCAGTTTTGCTTCCTCTGCTTGCGCTCACTCTGCCATTTTCTTCTACTTTTCATTCAGCCGTTTACAGTGATGATAATAGACTGAATTTCCACCCAATCTTTGCCTCAATCCCTACTATATTGTTGAGTCCCTTCTTCACCTTGTTTGGGAGACCTCTTTTAACCACAAAATAGAAAAATGGAATTGCTGGATCCCATGAATCCCCTGTTATCGCCCGCCACATCTTCTTTATGTGTAATCTGTATTGGGCTGGATCCTCATCATCGCTCATTCTTCGTCGCATAATCGACTGAAGATTGGGCGTGTCTGGGTACGCACACCACAATGCCACCCATACTTAGGGCCTAATGTCATTAAAATGTGCTCCGTCATGGCAACCATCACCCAATATCACACCCGGATACCCTGCTTTAATCCATGTGTCATCAGCCTGATCTCCCAGTAGTGACACAAACAAACCTTTCAAATCTCCTACAGCCAAAGTAGTCCCGGCTGTGTGTCTTTCAAATGCGTATATCCACTTTCCCACCCCAGCTGTGAGGGACAGGAGTGTCCTTATGAGGTTATATGTGTCCATATGTGCCCAAGGGATATATTGCACTCTCCCTGGGCCCTTGTGTAAGAACAGAAACTGTGCCTCTACCATCCTCCCAACTTTCTTCTTTCCCAACACCAGTCTCTTAGCTACTGCCATTCGTCTGAGCCCATTTGGTAACCTAGGTCCCCACAAATGTTCTACTCATGGGGATATTGCAGGTGGCCTCTCTGCCTCTTCCAACTCGTCTACCATATCCCACTCCTCTTCTCCTTCGTGCGTACAGTCATATTCCTCCTCTGACTTTGTCATCGCATAATTCACATCCCCATCGCGCCTCCTCCAATGTTCATGCTCCTTTTCTATATGCACATCTTTGATAGCTGTACTATCTATGAGAAACAAAATGTCCCCTGCCCTCCATTTATCCACACCTGTAAGTATCTGCTGTCCCTGTCTGCATTCTAATTTTAGTCGTGCCAACTCACCCTTCACTTTCCTTAATGCATCCACTGCATCCACCAGCTCTTTTTGTGGTTTGGCATCATTTCCCACTGGCCCCTTAACCCCCCTCAGCTGTTGACGCTGTGGGGTTGGGAAGATTCTGATAGTGTGTCGACGTGGATGGTGGGGGTGTCGTAATAGGCAATGGGGCATACATGGGATTTGTGTATCCTGACGCAGCATGTGTAGGGCAGCATAATAATGGAAGACACCTGTCTGTTTCCGTGGGGGCTGCTAACTCTTGTAGTAATAGTACTACACAGGGTTACCACCTCACATACTGCCTTAGAAGAATCGGTGGCGCTATTGTCCAAATCTTCAAAAATGTTCCAAAATAGCAATACTTCCTTTCTGTTTTTTTATTTTCTTCCCTTTTATTTTGCTGTTAAAAATGCATACATGTGCCTTAACATCTCTCTATTATTTGTACCCTATTCCGACCATGGCTTAAACATCCCTCCTTTTGTTTCTGCGCACCATTCCCTTTGGTATTTAAGAATCTTATCTCAGTACAACGGAAGGGCCTTGCACATGTAATCCAACAGAGTTTGTTGGCTCCATGACAGCTATCCTTTCCTTGCTAATACTCTTGCCCTGCCCCAACAACCTGTATACCTCCCCTGTACCGCCTTCTTATATCCCACACTCACTCCTCTTCGCCCACACAACAAATACACACATGTCTTTCACCCTTCCTATGTCACACCTCAATTGGCCCGCCTTCGGCCACTACTAACCACACCACAAAAAGCTCACCAACAAAATCACAACAAATTCTACTTTTGTGTTCCAACGCCCTCACTATATCTGGGAGGAGATCCCAGGCCAATAAGGGCTACATTTTCGTTCTCACACCTTCCTATTTACCAGATGAAGAGATCCCAGACTCACTGAATGTACAGAGCCTCTATCCATATCCTCTTCTCTTCCATTGTAACGGAAGACACCGGTCTGTGTCCATGGGGGCCGTTAACTGCAGTATTAATAGTACATGGGTGGCCACCTCACATACTGCCTTAGAAGAATCGGTGGAGCTATTGTCCAAATCTTCCACCATTTTCCACAATTCCAATGCTTCCTTTCTGTTTTTTAGTTATCTTCCTTTTTATTTAGCTGTTAAAAACATATATGTGACTTAATATCGCTGTATCATTTGTACCCTAGTCCGGCCATGGCTTAATCATCCCTCCTTTTGTTTCCGCACACCATTCCCTATAGTATTTAAGAATGTCAGTACAATGGAAAGGCCTTGCACATGTAATCCAATGGGGTTGTTGGCTCCATGATTGCTACCCTTTCCCGTCAATATGTTTACAATATTACCAATACACTTGCCCTGCCCCAAAAACCGTATCCCTCCCCCGTACCGCCTTCTTATACCCCCACAATCAGCCCTATTTGCCCACACACACAAATACACACACATGTCTTTCACCTTTCCTACATCACACTTCAATAGGCCTGGCTTCGGCCACTACTAACTACACCACGAAATGTTCACCAACAAAATCACAGTACCTACAACTTTTTTTTTGTTCCAACACCCCCACTAGATCCCAGATCTCTAAGGGCCTCTACCACAAATACTTGTTCGTCTCACCCCTCCCTATATTCCGAACAGAGAGATCCCAGACTCACTGAATATACAGAGCCTGTATCCATATCCTCTTTTCTTCCATTATACAATGCTGTATTCTCCCCTATTACCTAAGGAAAGAATCCAGTTACTCTACAAACCACAATAGAAAGGCCTCAATAAAAATATATACAACACCACATGGATTTCTACTTTGTCAATCAATTGCCACACATATATACCCACTCCCCTTCACACTTCCCAACACTTGTACAACTTTCTCATGGCCACTTCTTTTTCACCAAAAGGGGGTGCACTTACGTCTGCATGTTCACCCAAAGTCCCCCATCTTGGGGTCCCATCAATGGCATGCACAATCAAGGGACAGTGCCCGGCTCCAAAGAACAGAGAGGAATTCTGATAACACAGCTCCTGTAAACCCCTCCAAGGTTGTGCACAAGGAGGACTTGTCGCTACTGATGGGCCTAGCCCCTCCACATATCTGTGTTCTTGGTGGGTTCTGGGTGGGCATGGTAACCAGGATTAAGGAAGGGGGTGTACGGGTAGTAAAGCAATCATTTAGCACACTGACATGCAGGTGACTGACCCAGGGAACTAAAATAAATAGAGGAATTATGAATTGTTTTTTTCCAGTGTGGAACCTGTAGGGCCTTAACTAGTTTTTGGAGTGAGTGCTACAAGCCAAGGAACAATCTGTTCTTTATTTTCCTTTGTAAAAACGTTTTATTTTTGAAGTAATAAGCTGCAACATATTGTGTGTACTAATCATAATTATCTGAACACAATTTGTAATTTGAATTCAATGTATGGAATTAAATGTGTTTTATGAATACAACAAATAGTGAATAAAGTTTTAAACGTATTTAAAGTGGTTGACAAAGAGTGCAGAGATCTGTAACACGTGTATGTTCAACTCAAACTCTGAGGTTGTATTAAATCCTCCTTATCCTTCTTCCAGCAGGTGAACAGGCCCACACAGAGCATACACCCCTAATCACACGTACTGAGTAAACCCTCCTCCCATGGTCAGCGCTGACCACAATATCGAGCTGATTCAGGCCTAATAGCTGCTGTGCCTGGACTTCAGAAACCGTGCATATTTGTAAGCAGATGTTAAAGTGGTAGTATTGTATTTCCCTTCTCCCTGACTCTCCACTTTCACATGTATTGGCTTGCGACGCATTAAGCATCGCATTCTTCTCCTGCGTTTATTTTGTTTCTTCCATTGCCTATTCTGCCTAACACCTCTTCTCATACACTGGGATGTTTGTTTAATCCTTCCATTTTTTAGAACAAATCATGGCTATTTCTCAGACATGCCCTTTTGAATGGTACAATATTAAGAAGGGGTGGCCTCTGTGGCAAGTGGCTCATCCTAATCCTGCTATTCATGCCCTTTTCATTTCCTCTTCATGTTGCTCCACAACACTTGTCTGCTCACATGATATCCGCCATTCTCCTCATATCACCTTATCATGTCCTTCCTCAATGATTGCCTTTTATGTATCCATTTTAATTTCGTTTCGTATATATCACTTTTAAATGTATTGGTTCACTTGCTTCCTCCTGTCCATCTGACCTATCGTTGACCTTCGTGTAATCACTGCTTCTCATGGTGTCTTAATATTTGCGCTTTCAAAATGTCACTCTTTTCAACTGCTGGCTCTGAAGGACTGGGATTCTCCTCTGTTGGATAGCGTTCTTTTATCCACCTCCACAATGTTTTCAAATATGGTTTAAAGATCACTGTTCTATTTCTTGGGTAGTCTCTTTTTGAACTTTTCCTCCCTGCCCCAAGGCCTTTCGATTCTGGCTCAGGCAACATTGCGCCTTCCCACTTCCCTACTTTACTTCTGTCCTCCACAGACCGGAAATACACAGCTGGCTCTTGGTACTATTGGCTTGCTTTGGCCTATACTTATGAACTCTTATCTGGACAGAGCTGCTCCACTTGTACCTGTTTGAAAAGCCTCCACTATCTATTGGAACTCTTGAACACATCTCAAGGCCATCAGGCATCCATAACTTCCCCTCAATAAACAGTCCATATACCTCAAACATCATGACCCTCCAGAAAGAGAAGCTGCCCGAAAAAGCCACTTCTCCAGATGTGCTCCAGATGTACCCTTTCATTCTGACAAACACCACCAGACCTTTTTCATTCAACACCTCTTACAATATCACTCTTCTTTGTGTTTTATGTAGCCTCTATCTGGTTAAGCAAATTTTCCCTGTTCGTCTTCCATCATTTCATCCTGGCTGCTGCCGCCATTCGATCACTTTTACCTTTTTCACGTCCTCCTCACAGATCACAGTCTAGTTGAACACTGGGAGTAGGGTCAAAATTCATTCACCCACGGGCAAGGCCATGGCACAATAAGACCACTAAAATAGTGATTCCCACAGTTCAAGAGTCAAATAACATACCTTATCAATAACCTCAAGCATGCTGCTTTGAGTGGTATTCAATAGCGATGCCACTGTTTCTCTGTTTCATGAATACATGAGCAATAAAGTTATACTTGTATTCCACTCTGCACTGCTGCCCTAGACCTAGTCCACTAGGTATGGGGATGCTGGGATTTGAAGTCTGCAAGCGTCTAAGTTTGCATTGTTAGACTGGATTGCCTGCACACCCCTTAAGATCATGGAAGATGTGGTTATAGGTCTACCTGAGCACCATCTAGGAAGCTACCTTTAGTACATGAGAGATCAGACAAGTAAATGTGTAAGTAAAAGTCTACTTAACAAGCCCCGAACTGGGTAAATGGGGGGAAGGCGTTGATAGGTAAGGTAAAGAACTTGAACGTCAACATTGCAAAGGACAAGGTTACCAATAAAAAGTCATTCATATAAGGATGTCCACGTCTCTTCAAAGAAGCCGTTCTACATTCGAATGGAGTAGTTCACATGCTCTGTTAGGAAATGGGACTTTTTCTTAATCCAGTATTCATTCCCCTGGCTCGCTTTGATTTTCTAGTTGTGCAAGTTCAGTGGCTTGGCCACTGACAGACCATGTACTAGCCACCGATTATTAATTCATGAATCGTTTATAAAGCGTTTAATACTGGAGACCAGTCTCTAAGTGTTGAACCGGGATTCAAACCTGTGTTGCTCTGCGTTGTCTTGCTTCCAGTAGAAACACATTGCCTCTGATCTATCCTCCAGACCGGTTTCATTATTATTATTATTATTATTATTATTATTATTATTATTATTATTATTATTATTATTATATTTATTGAATGTGGACCTGGCTTCACGAAGCAATGGAACAATTTACAAGGAATGGGGGAAATGTACAGTCAGGGAAGCAGAGACATAAGGGAGCAGAGAGTTAACAATGGGGAGGGTACCAGCAAGGGATCTACAAGCAACCTGTAGAGGAAACATGGTAGAGCAGATCACGCAGTCTCAGACTGGGCCTTCTGGATTCACTTCTATGTGGTATCTAGGAGTCCAACAATTGACATTAATAGATTATGATTCTTATGCGTGAGAACTTTAAAAATATAATATTTTCTCGTCCAACGGTACGCAAGCAACAAAGAACCTTCTCTCCCCTTGCACCATGGTTACGTTTTCCACTAACTGCGAATGTTAAGTATTCCCTGTTACCCGAAATGGAATGCCAGGCGTAAATGCTACGTTGTACGACTGTTCCACCATGTAACCATCTAATGCATGTCAGTAACCTCTACTGACATACAGCACTCCATAGCTTCCCAAGCTAGGTTCACTCTCAATAATTACCAAAAACAAAATAAATGATATATACTGTTTAGCCCTTCTGTTTGTATGAGAAATTGAGCTCAGTTCATTTTAATTATTACTATTTTGTAAAAGTTTGAATTGGGACAATGTTTTGATGTATTTATTTTTAGAATTTCTTCTGAAATTAGAACTGGTTCTTGTAAGAAAATTTGAGTAGATGTTGTGGTTTCATTCTAGTTTTCCTTCTTACAAATACTTTTTTTTAAATGTCAGTCCATGTGTGTTTTAATACTTAGCCCTGACGGCAAGTGCATATTTACTTCACTTGACATATTTTGTCTTATGTTTTTTTTCCAATTTATCAAATTTTTAGAACATATATTTGTGGAAACCTTCTTTTTTTAATGTTTTATTTTTTATTGTGCATTTAATTTAATACAAAGCTTTAAGCAATTTAAGAAATAAGAAAAGGAAAAAAGGAAAAAAACAATAAGATAGATAAAATAAGTAACAATAAAACAGTAAATAGTACAATAATCACACTTTTCCTGAAGAAAACAAATTAATACATTAGACACCATATGTGTACTATCACAATTGATGCTTTTTAGAATGTCTTCAGCACTTCCTTCCATATATTGAAAGCTACTGGCACTATAACCATTGGTTTGCACCAAAGAGAGTAGACCAAAATTGGTCACCTGAACAATCCTCAATATTGGTAACAAAATCAACATAACTACGTAAGTAAAGAATATGCAGGGGCTTGCAGTTGGTCAAAACATGGCGACAGGTCTCAACTTCAGTATGGCAAAGGCGACAAAGCCGTTCTTCATAAGCGATTTTCAACCAAGCACCAACAAAGTCCATGGTAGGCAGCAGGTTGAGTTGCAAATACAGAATAAAACATTTGAGGTCAATAGGGCACAGTTTCGTCAAGTAACTGGAAGGCAAGTGGGAATTAAAGCTTTTTCTTGAAAAGTTATACCAGACTTTACCATGGAGTTTATTGCCATTATTTGCCAAACCCCAACACCTAGCTTTCTTTTTTATTTTGAATTCAAAGTTAGAATCCGTTATTAACACATCTGGGGAAAGACATAATACAGCAATAAAAATTACTGCAGTGTTCTTTAGATTTTTTTTAATTGTTTTTATTGAAACTTCAGCGCAGCGAGCCTGTTAGAAAACCAACAAGTCGCCAAGCTTCTGTTACAACACATCATCATATATGTCTTATTATCTTTTACAATTTAAAAAAACAATCAACAATCCAGCATATAAAATTGTATCATATCATCGTAATAATAACAATTTAAGAATTTCATACGACATCATTTTTCAGTTAAATATAGATAGTCCAAGAAGTTCACGATTGCGCAGGTCAACTTAATGTTATATCCGGCAACCACATAAGACCACCAATTTTGATTGTCTGATTCAACAGGAATAAAGTCTCCTAAGTGACGTAGTCGACGTGAGGTTAGCGCAGGGCATCCAGTAATTAGATGTTCAATGGATTCAATTTGAAGATTGCAGAATCTGCAAAGATTGCTGTTTGCTTTGTTAATATGTCGTAGGAATTGCATTTCCCTGGGGTTTAATGCATTCAAACGCAGCCTCAAAAATTGGTCACGATGATCTCGCGAGGGGCAAGTTACCAAGTAGCGACAATAAGCATCGAGTTTGTGCTCGCCTATTCCCAATCTGAAGAATGTAGGCTTCGTTTTCAGCAGATCGTAGTTCTGCATCCAACACCATCGGTCAAATTTCTTTTTTACACACTGAGGTTGGCTGAGCAAGTCAGCCCCAATGGTCACGATCTTTGTTTTACCTGTATTTAAATCGAGATCATTCCTATTAAGATACTCATACAGACTTGTTAACAGGCGTTGGAGACCGATCTGTGTAAGGTCTACTAGGACGAGATCGTCCGCATAAGTTATGCAGCGAATTTTGATGTTGTTTATCTTTGGCGAGAAGCATCTGACAGCTTCCAGGTGTTTTGGAAGGTCAGAAATAAACAATTTAAAACGTTTGGCTGCCAGGGGACATCCCTGTTTCACCCCCTTGTTAGTAAAGATTTTCTTCGATAGGTCTCCTTGATTATTTAAACAAATCCGAATGGAAGTATTAGAACGCCTTAATTGGTTGTAGCAACTTTTGAGGGCAATTCCAGTTTAACAGTTTCTGCCAGAGCTTGACACAATTGACACTGTCAAACGCTCCTCGCAGATCGATGAATGCCAGATGTAGTCTCCGTTTTGCTTTTAGAGTTTCTGATTTCAATATGTTTAAGATCAGTAAGTTAACCTCAACTCCAACTCCTTTGGTAAAGCCAGTTTGATGGACGTCATAGATTTCTTCTCGCAAGGACCACTGTGCAGGTCGTTGTCGTAGAAAAGAGGCAAATAGCTTGCCTATCGTGTCTAGCAGTGCAATCAGGCGATAGTTGTCAGGATCCGACCTGATTCCCTTTCTTATATATAGGTACAATGATGGCTTCACGCCAGGATTCAGGAATGGTCCTTGAGGAGGATAGTGACCAAAACAAGGCTTCTATGAAGGCTGCCCATTGCGTTTTGTTTTGTTTTAGCATCATGTTGGATATCATGTCCAGGCCAGCAGCGTGTGAATTCTTCAGAGCACGTATTGCAATTTTGATGTCGTCTTGCAGGATTTCCAAATCCCATGGGATCACGTTATCAGATGAATCAGGCGATCCTTCACTCGAGGGAGTACTAAGTATATACACAAAGTGAGTCTCCCATGTGAATGCATCAATTGCGTTTAGCACAGAAGATGAATGACGCAAATTTCCTGTATTCAAAATCGCCCAAATTTTGCGGGAATTCTTAGTGAGCAACTGTTTCATCATTAGTTCTGCTTTATCTTGTTCAATGATCATTTTTGCAGATTTTAGCCAGTTCCGGTAAATTTGGCATCGTGCTCGAATTGCACTTTCAAGATTGTTGTCACAAAGTCTTGTGAGGGATGACTTTTTCATAGCTCTTATATCACAACGCATCTCCCTTTTTGCTGTAGTTTGTAGTGACGATGTTAGATGCTTGTGGGAAATTCCCATCACTCTGTCTGCAGATTTAACAATGATAAAATTGACTAAAGGTGGTGCATACTCAACCGACAATCCTTCCTTTTGGTTGAATAATTGCAGGCTCATGAATGGATTTGAGAGTCATTCATCCGAAGACGGTTTCCCCCAGCATTCACTGATAACGGGAGAGCATACTGTTTTGCGCATTGTGACCATTCCAACATACAGGAGAAGCACAACAGGTTGTGATCACTGTCTGGCATCTCACGAACTTCGAGCTTCAATTCTTGGGCAAAAAAGGTTTGGGATACCCAGAAATAGTCAATAATGGAACTTGATTTTTGGTTTGACCACGTTGCACAAGGTGGTTGGTCACCTTTCACGTTACTGTTAACCATTTGACAGTTCTATTTTGCAAAGCAAAGCTCTACATTTGGCCTCTAGCATTTACCTCATTAATCGGTAGTGGCAAAAAGTGCTTTGATTTGTGGTCGATTTTGAACCAGGAGCAATTTAAGTCGCCACAACATATGATCAAGATATTCAAATATGAAGTTATGACTTCATCTATCATACATGTGACTGAGTTTAGGAAGCCCTTAGTGCTGATTTTTTCTGGATTCCAATATCCATTTATGATTAGCAGATGTTTCCTTGTAGATATGTTGACATCACCAGTCCTCATTAAAACCATCTGGACATAGGCATTTGGACAGCAAGAAGTCACAATTGACCACCAGGTATTGATTTTTACTAGGGTTAGCAGACCAGATGATGCTCTCCCTTGTTCGTTTTTAATAGCTGGATTCATTACAATGACGAAGCTGTCTCTTGTAGGTACCTCGCTTAACCAGGTTTCCTGGAGACATATTACGAGTACATTTCCCAATGGAACATCAAACCTGTTAAAAAGATGGCTGAATCCCCTTGTGTTCCACGACAGGAATTCACATGTTTGATCGCATGTGACTTGTCGTGGCTACTTGGTGGATACTTTATTCTTCCAGATGTCATTGGTGTGGGAAGTATTCCTTTGGGAAGTCGTATTTGATTGACCAAGATTAGCGGAAACTTTCATGGCTTTGCGTAGCTCACAGCGTCTAGCAAGGTGATTGTCGTTAGACGCAGGGCTCAGTCTCGAGTTATTCATATTTGAGCAAGTATTAGATGGTTTGAGAGTTAGGTCGAATCCAAATACGAGTAGTTCATCCACAGTCCTCAGAATGGTTTTTCGGACAGAAGCAGACACAATATGACGTAGCACTTGATCGCAACATTTCTCCGTCACGTATTCTACTATCTTGATGTCGTCCGAAGTAATTGTACGGAGGGAAGTGATGTAACTGAACAGTTTTAACATGTTTCATCCGTTCAGATTTAAGTCCTCATCCTCCGACTGCAGGTTCTGTAGCCGCAGTTTACTGCTTATTGAACCAGACCTTTCAGCATGGTGAACCCGTGAGATGTAGTGTGCTGAATTGTTTTTCTGGACACTGGTTTATTTTGGGTTCAATTTTGAGGTCCCTGACACTTTATGCGTCAGCGACAGTTTCAGACTTGCTGCTTGCTTATTTCTTTGTACAACCTGTTTGATGTTTTTTGGTTGTGGTCGATTGTCTTTTGCCACATAAGTGTTCTTTAGATCAATGATAAAGCTGTTTTTATCCATGTTATCAACGCTTCTTCCCATTAGTAATAACCGATCATTTGAATCTTGGCTGTTACTCAAAACCATAGCGTATTAGAAGGTTCTTTGGGCGTACCATAGTGTAATTAGTGAAGTGACCCCAAACTCGAGTCACAAGCCCTCTACAGGTACTGAATTTGGTACATTGATAACAGACCTCAAGAGTTTGCCTTCAAACTGTTCCAACCAAGCAATCTGATTATGTTTCAAGGCTACCATACCCTAGAGCAGAGGTCTTCAAACTGTGGGGCATGCCCCCGAAGGGGGGCACAGCCGCATCACAGGGGGGGCGCCAGAGCCCATCATGAAATGTAAAAAAAAAATATATATATATATATATATATATATATATATATTTTTTTTTTTTTTTTACACATTGGAGGAAATGTGTAGGGGCAGCTCACATGGTCACATTGGACCATAAAACGGCTTTAGGCACCAATGAAAAAGTGGCCAGCAGTTGCTAATGGATATTCGATCCTTTAGTCGCAGACTGTTTGAATAGTACCCAAAGGGATGTTTTTTGGTAAAATGTAAACAAATTGTGATATTTAAAGAATATTTATTCAGCAACAATGGTCAAAACTACTAGCAGCATAGTGAAGTTACTCCTCAAACTGGCCAACATTGGCCAAAAAAGTGTCCCATTTTGACTGGCCTATACTAGCATTTTGCATTTTTGGTACGGTCATCGCCCTATTGCCCTATAGGCCAGTCCAAGCCTGGCAGCTCATCCATAATGGGTGAGGGGGTGTCCACCCACTGGCCCCCTCACCCATTATGGAGGAGCCAAGGAGCCACTGAATACTCCCTCAGCTGCTTTTTCCGGCTGAGGGAGTGATCCTGGGCTGGCGGAACTGTCAAAGAGAAACACTGTTTGCCTTTGACAGTTCGGTTCCCCAGCCGCACATGATCACTGAGCCATGCAACGCTGGGGCGTTTTGCTTCGCCAGCCTTGCATAGCTCATTGGAAATGCTGGCTGGGGCACTGCATGTATGTATATGCGAGGGGGTGCTCCTGCGCCACCTAGCACATACGGCCAGAGCAACCTGGAGTGGGTCATTTTTGTAACCACACGCAGACCCCTGCAGAAGGTACGTTTATGGTGATTTTTTTGTATTTAAATATGTGTATGGATGTATGTATGCTTGTGTTATGGGACTGTGGTGGGAGCAGGATGGGCGGGAACACTAGGATAGTGGTGGGAGCAGGGTGGGGAGAGCCCAGGGTCTGTACTGGGAGTAGGGTGCAGTGAAGGTGCGCAATAGTTCATAGCCATTTCTACATACTGTCCATCTGGCACTTTTGGGGGGGCCCGGCCTGCCCAAATTTTGCTCAGGGGGTGCCCAAGCCACAAAAGCTTGAAGACCACTGCCCTAGAGTATAGAGGGGACCATGCTAGCACGGTACACCGCCAGTAGACCTTCGATATTATAACCACCACGGTGAACAATATAATGTTTTATGGCCAACCACTTTCTCCAACCTTTTTTGACAACCTTTTCCTGGTAAAATGAAGCACAAGGGTTAGATGTAACAGGAAATCCCAAGTAATTATATTCAGCAACTCTATCAAGGGGGATTTTTTTGAAGTACCATACAAACGTCCCCTTGATTTGGTTATATTAATGACTATAGTGTTTGTGTTTGCATAGTACGATAAGGCACTTATAGAGCGGTGTATGCCTATAGGAGTGAGGTTGAACATTATTACATCATCTGCGTAAGAAAGCCACAGTATCTGTATGCCGTTGACCCTGGGTGGAAAATGATTAAGTTGACAAAACACTAAGCTCAGGTCTGCCGTAAATATAGTATACAAAATAGGACCTAACACGCATCCCTGCTTAAGGCCGCTGTTGGTGTCTTGGTATTTAGTAAAGTGTCCAGTAAGGTTCAGTCGGACAGTAATCGATGTGTTGGTATACAACTGCTGAGTATAGTACAGCAGGTTCTCTTCAATCCCCCAAGCAATTTGTTTTCTCCGAAGTAGTGCTCGTGGGATGAGGTCAAAGGCCTTACTAAAATCAACACAACAGCAATAAAGGTATGGTCTATTTATATGTTCCGTCTCAGCTATTGAATATTGCAGGGCACATATATTAGTGATGGTATTGTCGTTTTTTCTAAAGGCTGTCTGAAAGGTGCTAAATATTGCATTTTCGTCAACCCACCTAGAAAGTTTACGCAGAAGAATGGAAGCAAAGATCTTTTGGCTAGTGTCCATCATGGCCAATAATCGATAATTATGAGGATTAAGCCTATCATCCTTCTTGAAGATAGGAACCAAGGTGGATTTGCTCCAACTGTGGGGTATAATACCAGTTGATTCTATATGCTTATAAAGACAACAGAGTATCCGGGTCCAAAGTTCAGGATGGGCCTTTAATACGACGTTGGGTATGCCCTTGGGGCCCGGGGAACGAGAGCTTTTTAATTTCTTAATGATGTTAGACAGTGAATCCTCATCTATATCGAAATTGGCCATACTAAATTTGGCAATGTCAATTTTTATCCTGTGACTTCAACCAACCAAATAATAGGAGCCAATTTGTATTATTAGTTTAGTATTTATGCCCTTTGTGCCAGTTCTTGTATCTAGTTTCCAAATTATGTATTTGAGACAATTTATCCTCTGAACCAATTACTATACTGTTTTAAAACCATAGTTTAAGCTTTAAGATAAGCTTTCTTTTTTCAGCAATGATGATATCATACGGCACGGCTGTTTAATAAAAATGTTTGAGGTACCGTAATAGACCGTGCCTCCACAAGCCGTAGTCTGAATAGGACCGTTATGGACGTGTACCAATCGAGCAAGGTCCTAATTTACTGTTGACAGAACGGCGTGTATATCATGGTTATCCTGCTAAAGTGCGTCGTTTCTGACCTTTATTTTTATTGCAGACCAACTTATACGATTGCACCTTGAGTTTGAACCTACATTGGCAGCTATTTGTTTTTGTATGTGTGGGACAGAGATGTAAAATTGGCGTAATCTCACTTCACTACACCTTGATTTGGTAACAAGATCAGTGATGATGTAATCAACATGAGATTTAGCCATGCCGTTTGTCCATGTATAGGACGGCTCACTGCCTTCGACTCTTTAAAAGGCGGATGAACAAGCTCATGGCAGGCCAGAAAACTAGCCCAATTGCTTGCACAATTGGAAGGCCGAAAAGGGGGGCGATGCAGATTTCTAACATTCAAGTCGCCTGCTATCACTACAAGGCGTGATTGAGACAGTACAATCCATTGTAAAATGATTTGATTATCAAAAGAATGGACTTAGTTTGAAGGCCCCCAGGAGGATCATACACATTGATTACTAAGATAGGACCAGAGCTCTCCTCAAAGAGACAAAGAACAGCGGGTAGAACATATGGTGAGGGAATAGCAGAAGTAAAAGTTTTCAAAATCTGTTCCAATCTAGTACCAATTGCAAGGCCACCATAAGGTCGACCATGAACAGAGGGGATTGCCAAGTTATGTACTATCTGGAAACCACCATTTATAAAGAAGGCCAAAGTGCACCAAGTTTCCTGTAATATAAAAACTTCACTTGACACAACTGAAGCGAAACTCACATGATGCGAGAGAAAAGACCTGTAGCCACGTGTATTCCATGATGTCCACAAAAAGGTTTTGTCAGTAGTGGAATGTCAGTTTGCACCATGTGTGATCCGTGTAGGCAACCAACATTCCCTTTCACAATAGTTAGTTATGGCTGTGTCTTTGTTGGTTTGAAAAGCACGTAGAGATCCTCTCACTGTCAGCTGCTCAGGTAAGGGTAAGATACAATTTTTCCATTTTTCAGATGAAAGAAAATCACACTGAACCATCTTTCTGCAGATAAGAATAAGAGATAACCCTAAGGGCGTAAAGGACTCTGCATATGACATAAGAAGGGTGATGATAACTGCTGAAGAAAAGTCAATCAGTGCCCAGTTTGTGGGGCTACCTGCCCTGGGTAGCTCAATGCACTTAATGTGAGTGGAGCCTATTATTCCCAGTTGCAGTATCTCCTGAAAAATTGCCAATAGTTGCGATTGATTCAAGAAGGGACTATCAGAGGACGGATTTGTTTCCTCTATAGCCCAACACCCCATGTCCTTATAGGAGCTGGTATCAAAGATAACATTTTCTCATGCCAGAGTATTTATGTCATTTTTGGGCTATCCGAGGAGGTCGTTCCGGCAACAGTAGGTGTTGGTACACGATCTTCATCCCCTTTACAGCTGTTGGATGTGGTTTTTGGCCTTTTTGATGATTTTTGGACAAAAGGCCCATTAAGGGTAAGATGTTTGTAAACATTTTCTTTCCAGGGAGCGCGGCCTGTGTTGTAGACAAGGCCAATGCAATGTTAGGTGGCCCTTGAGTGCTCCATTCTACTAATGGTTTTCCTGCAACGAGAGAGACGGTTTTACACTTTTAGTAAGTTTGGCCAAGTGCACTGTTAACAGAGTGTCCAATACAAGTGCAGATGAAGGGGAAACAAAGATTTCCTCATAATCCCAACTAGGCTCCAGTGTTTCTACTTGTCGTGAATGTATGAAAGGACAAGGTGCCAAATTAGGAGAGGCAACAGCATCACAAATCAAGATGGACGAAGTCCTGGCTAGTTTAGTCGATTCGTTTTTTGCCGATCTTTTGAGAGACTTGACTAAAGGGATGACCTCGTCAAGCTTATTCATAGTCAGTTTTTTCTAAAGGCTGTCTGAAAGGTGCTAAATATTGCATTTTCGTCAACCCACCTAGAAAGTTTACGCAGAAGAATGGAAGCAAAGATCTTTTGGCTAGTGTCCATCATGGCCAATAATCGATAATTATGAGGATTAAGCCTATCATCCTTCTTGAAGATAGGAACCAAGGTGGATTTGCTCCAACTGTGGGGTATAATACCAGTTGATTCTATATGCTTATAAAGACAACAGAGTATCCGGGTCCAAAGTTGATCTCCCACGGGTCTTTGGCGAAAGCAGCAATCAGCGTCGACAAGGCTTCCACTTTGGCCATAATACTGTCAAGGCCTCTAAGTATAGCTGTGTCACTGTCTACCAATGCAGGATCATCACTCGCGTTGCTATCAAAATCCTCATCACAGCTTGTTTCAAAGGAGGCAGTAGCTGACATAAGAGAGAGACCAAAGCTGCTAAATCAGATGAATTAGATAGGTCGAAATCAATTACATTGTCCTCGTTGTCCATGAGCGAGGGACCCTTAGTGCCACCCAAAGATGTGTGCCTTAAAATAATCGAAAGGCCAGTAGAATGGCTCGAGCAAGAGACAAGAGCACAACACAGAGGACAATCGGAGGCACTCCTGTTGCACAATGCGTGTGCTGACGAGCAGGACCACGAGTTTTAACACCACAGCCTTCTTGAGCCAAAAGCAGACAATCCCAGATTGACTCCAAATAAAAGGAAAAGCGATCCCGGTATGGCAAGCAACACAGGCAGGGTTCATGACCAGAGTCCAGGGAAAACAGAGTACTTGTGATTCAGCACAGCAACACAGGACACTCTGAGGCACTCCTGTTGCACGGCACATGCAAGTCCACACATTTTAACAACACAGCCTTCTTGAGCCAAAAACAAATGATTCCAGATTGTCTCCAGCTGAGAGCAGTCAATCCAAGATTTACTCTGACCAAAAGCAAAGCGATCCCGGAATGGTAAGCACCACAGGTAAGGTTCACGACCAAAGTCCAGGGAAAACAGAGTACTTGTGATTCAGCACAGCAACACAGGACACTCTGAGGCACTCCTGTTGCATGACGCGTGTCATGACGTACATGTCCACGAGTTTTAACACCACAGTCTTCTTGAGCCAAAAGCAAACGATCTCAGATTGGCTTCAGCGAAGAGCAGACAATCCCAGATTGACTCCAACCAAAAGGAAAATCGATTCCGGAAGGGCTAGCACGACATGCAGGGTTCGCGACCAGAGTCCAGGGAAAACAGAGTACTTGTGATTCAGCACAGCAACATAGGATATTCTGAGGCACTCCTGTTGCACGATGCACGCGCTGATGCGCACATCCACAAATATTAACACCACAGCCTTCTTCAGCCAAAAGCAAATGATCCCAGATTGACTCCAACTGTGAGCAGGCAATCCAAGATTGACTCCGACCTAAAGGCAAAGTGATCCCGGAATGGCAAGCACCACAGCCTGGCATTCACGCCCAGAGACCAGGGAAAACAGAGTACTTTTGATTCAGCACAGCAACACAGGACACTCTGAGGCACTCCTGTTGCACGACGTGCAATTTACTTGAAATGCTGTATGTAAAGCCCTTTGGAAAAAGCCACTAAAAAAATCTGCAAGATTTACCAGTCAAAAATGGAGCAGCCCACTGCTTCCTCTGACTTAAAGGAGGCGCTCACATCACGCCCCTTCTAAAATCATTACGTAGGCCTTACAAAGAAGCAAAGAGTTGCATTGAAGGTGCTACGTAGGAGGCACTGAACCTATTGGTCATTTAACCTGCAGCGCTTACGCGATTAAACCCAGTGATATATAGAGCCCTGATACAAGCATGCGTTGTCGGTGGACCCATGCAATTTGAAGTCATGCGATTATGGCATTATGCTGCATTACTCTTTGTAGATGTACTTCCCCTTTTAAATGCTAAATGTAGTTCCTGCACCAGTTCCACGAATATTTTGCAACTCTAATGACACGTTGTTTGCAAATACGAGACGTGTTATTTGCATGGGCCAGCCCCCTTGTCAAAATGAAAGGCATTTCTTAAGCATTGACTAAGCAAGCAAACTGTTTCCAAAAAGCCTCAAATAAGCATCCACTAAGCACTACTCAAGAATGCACGAAAAAAGTAAATTAGTTCAATGTCAGTGAACATTTTCTAAGTGGTTTACTCAATGCTAACAGAACAAATGAGACAACTGTAGAAGAGACATGGTTATCATTGCTTGGCAACAGTTTATATACCTGGTGAGTTGTGACAGTTGGTAGAGGGGAGGAGTTTATTTTGGACTGTGTGAGAAGAGTTTGGGCGTGTGGGAGACAGTAGGGTAGTGCTCTGGGTGAAAGGAGCAGGGATTGTGACCCTTGCCCCTGACGAATGATTGAACAATGCCATGCCCTGCCCTGCCCTGCCCTCCGCGAGAAATGCCCCAGCAGGCCACTGAGCAGAGCACCTGAGCATGTTAAAGTGAGGTTTGAGGCATCTCTCAGTCTGCAAAACAACATACTAAGGAAAGTAAATTGGGTGACTGCAGTCCACAAGTTTTGCCCGTGCCCGTGCATATTACAACACTGCCCTTCCACTTAACCTTTAAGTTCTTGCCTCCCATAAGCTTTAGCAGGATATGGTAATTTCTGAGATCCACACCGACCCTCACCCTCATCTGCCAACTCGCAGGTTCTTGCTTTGCTCCCTATGGGGTACAATGTATCTATATAGAAATTGGAACTATCTGCAAATGGCATGGGGTCGAAGTGTGGGGTTGCTGGTTGTTTTGCCTTGTAAGGCCTACTTCTCCTGACTAACCAACTAACCTGACTAACCGACAGACCACCCCCCACCCCCACAGCCGGCCACCACAGGCCTAGCCGTGAGCACATCAACACTAACCGAGTCTTGACTCAGCTCTCCTCTTTAGCACTGTTGCACTCTCCCACATCACTGGCTATCCAGGCCCAAAGCACTGTAACCTATCGCATGTTGGGCTCTCCTCTATGGATAACATGCTCCCAAGTTTCTTCCGCCAAACCCATAAAAAGCAGATTGACACTCAGGAGCCGGGTAACTCCGACCTGCACCCATCTACACCACAAGTTTCGCATCTCCCTTCCACACTGTCCCACTAATTCACCCCATGCCACCTTTTCTCTTACAGAGCCAAACACGGCGAGGCCCTCAATAGTGGCAGACAGGCGCTATACAAGACCACTTCTATCACACTTAAACAGCTGGTAAGATAGCACAGTAGGTTGAGCCCTCTCTGCTGTGATCTGTGTGTTATCTGCAGGTCGCAGACTGAAGTCCCAGCAGCAAGACCAACTCAGCGCTTCATCCTTCTGGAGTCTATAAACGAGAAAGAACTAGGGTTGGGTGATAAAGCGCTATATAAATAGCAAATCATTATCATGACCCTTTCCATTTGCTCTTCGGCTTCGTGGTTCTTCGCTCCAAATCGCTGTGTTACTGTGTGAAGGGTGATGCTGATGTTTACATAGGATATGTCTGAGATGTCTGGTTTTCGTGCAATGCCGCACAGCGTCCTGTTATAATGTCTTCTCTCGCCGCAGGCAGCTCTTCCGACCACAGAGTCGTGTCTACTTGCTTCATAGTTCTAAAGGCTATTTTGGGTTTGTTGTTGGCGGGATCTCCACGACCACAGAAGGCTCGAGGGAGGCTGGAGGTGCGATGAGAGCGCATCGGTGCAGCAAAGAGAAGGCCTCCCACTGTGCAAGACTCCTAATGGTGCAGTCCTTTCACCTGTGCTGCGGGGGGCGGGGGGCGAGGAGACGGGGGCTGCCTAAGAATAGATATTAGAAGGACCAGTACACAACTCATTCCCTCCTGAACATCCGCATATCAAACTGCTGGAAGGGTATTCGCCGGGGTCAGGCGGGCGACCTATAATAGGCGAGCAGAATATGATGGGTTTCCGGAAGGCGCTCACCTGCTGCTGTGTAGGCGTTCAGCGGCACTTACGCGGCCGCGCGGCGCAGAAGGCCCAGAAGGCCCAGAAGCCAAGGTCGCTGCTCCCGCCCGCCATCTGCCCGCGCCTCCTTTGCCGGGATCTGCGCTCCCTTTCATGTTTGTCAAGTACTAATAAATTTCCGACACTTACAAAATAAAATGGAATAAAAGATGAGAACGTTTTAGTCTGACCCCTCGGTGCGTACTCCCTTCTGCTTGACTGCAGAGAAGGGAGAGGAGAGAAGAGGGGGGAGAGAGAGAGACTGTGTGTGTTCTGAAAGATAAGCAGCGCCATTGCACCCCACAATGTGAAAATAATAATTTAACAGTCAGAGTGCTTATTAAAAAAATCCTTTATTTATGTTTTGCTTCAGTACATTGCAGACAAGACCTCAGAGAGGGTAACTTCATTTTACATCCAATATGATGTTGCCAATGAAAAAAACTGATGGAAATCCAGAAAATATTATATCAAAAACACTATCACAATTTCACGCCTGCTCGGAGTATTTTTAAATTTCTTCCAGCATGCAAGCAGGATGCGCTATATGAATACATGCCTTATCATTACTGCTGGAGTCACCTGTAAGTGCCTCACAGTACTTCAGGGTACTTGGATTGGTGGCTTGATAACCTCATGCCACTGGAGATGGTTTACAGTCAGGGCCTCATTAGAAGTTTGCGGGTCCAGTAAACACGGTACCGGTAAGCTTGCCGGTACCGTTGTTACTGGACCGGCAAACTATGAGTTCTGCTCGCGGGTGCCTTGCCGCCTGCCAGGTCTAACCTGGCAGGCGGACCGGCACCCGCGAACATGTCGGATGTACCGGCACCATTCACGAATGTCGGATGCATCCGGCCTCCCCATTCCCATTGAGTCCAATGGGTCTCAAATGGGAATGGGGAGTTACATTTTCCCGGCGCCCGGGAATAGGCAATTTCCGGGTCCTCTGGGGCTGTAATGCCCTGGTAATTGCCCATTCGTGGGCGCTGGAAAAAAATTACTCTGGCGGTTGCCGTACTGGTTTTACCGGCACGGCTACCGCCGGTGTCATTATAGATCTTTAGAATTAGTTGCTTCAATCTAATTAGTTAAATTTAGAACAGCTAAGACTACAACTCCCGGAATGAGAGATAGCCCAGCACTGTGGGAGAAAAGTATCGGAGACAGAACTGGGAGAGCCAGGCAAGGGTCAGACTAGCCAAGGTCAAAACTGGGGGTCTAGCCTGATCCTCCTTTGGGTCAGTGCCTTCCAAAAGAAAGGGCCGGCAATGAGCCCCACCTGTTGCCTGGACAACTCTCCCAAGAGAAGAAAGTAGCATCCTTGACGTGGCGTTGTCATATACAGGAGCATTGCTGCTAGACTTCCGCCCTTCTCCCGCCAATACGTCTAACTCATTGATTGTCTGGGGAAGGGAAGGGAGTCCAACCACTTCCTGTTAATGCGTGAAGGAGTGGAGCAGTGACTGGTGAGCAGGCTGGTGGAGACTGTGAAGCTTGTTGCTTCACAAGGTAAGTGCTGTGCCTCAGGCCACCGCTTTCTACTCCTCCAGCCTTCCCACCTTCCTTGTTTGTTTGTTTGTTTTATTATTTATATAGCGCACCAGACGCGGGGGTATTCGGGCGCGAAGGCATGAAGAGGGTTGCTCAGCTCGAGTTACAGAATCAGCATAATATATACAGGACAGCCATGGTTACAATGCTGTATGCAGGCATACATGTGGAAAAAAGGAAACAAAACAGGGTATATACAATAGTCTGAGGAATGCCTAAAAAAGGCAGCGCATATATACAGTGGATCTCTAAGAGGCTGGTACGGTATTGTTAGATGTCATGTTCCTTTAACCAATGAATGAGGTTGGATCTGAATTGTAAGTAGGGGAGATCTTCCCTTAAGGCAGGGGGAAGGGAGTTCCAGTGTTGAGCTGCTTTGACAGAGAAGCTACTCCCACCAGATTTATTGAGCCTAAATCTAGGTACAAGCAAGAGGTTGGAGTTGGCTTTTCTTAGTGGGTGTGCGGCTGTTTGTCTGGTGAATCTTTCTATTAGGTATTGGGGGGCTGCGTGGTTAAGGCATTTGTCTGTCAGAGATGCCGTTTTGAGGAGTATTTTGTCTTTAGTGGTGAGCCAGTCGACGGATCTCCTAAGGTCTGATATATGGGCATGTTTAGGAAGACTGAGGCAAGCTCTTAGTGCATTGTTTCGAAGGGTCTGAATTTTGCAGGTAATATAGTTGTTGCTGCCTATGTATAGAGCATTACAGTAGTCTAATTTAGACAAAACTAGTGCTCTAGCGAGGGTGATGCAATTATTAGGGGAAAGGAAGGGTTTGGCTGCTCTGATTAATTTGCAGGTATAGGAGGTGGCTGACGCCATAGCGTTTACTTGTTTGCCAAATGTAAGCATGGAATCCAAGTGAAAAACCAAGGGTTTTGACTACTTTGGCCACAGTTATGTTGTTGGTATCAATTATGAAGGAGGTGTAATTGGGACCGAGTTGTTCGATATTAGAGGGTGAGCCCAGGATAAGGAGTTTCTGTTTTGTCATCATTCAGGCATAGTCCATGGGAGGCCATCCTTGCCTGGATGATGAGGTAAACTCTGTTCACAAAGGCCAAATCCTTGTCATAATCGCCCGTCAACGGGATGAGGATCGGAGTATCATCTACGTAATTAGTGTAGGTGATACCTGGACCATCTAGATCATCGAAAAGGGGCTTTGTGAAGATATTGTACAGAGTGGGAGATGCACTGCTAGGGGAGAGAAAACCCTCATAGTCCTATTGTTGAGGAAGGACTGGATCCAAGCGACTGCCTCTTGGGAGAAGTGGGCGGCGGTGACTAGATGGTCACAGAGTATTGAATGGTCCACCAGATCAAATGCGGGAGACAGGTCGAGGAGTAGCAGGAGTGACGTCTTGCCTTTGTCCCTAAGTATGTACATTTGTGCCTTGAGGTCTAAGAGTGCAGTCTTGGTACCGTGTTGCAGTCTGAAGCCGGATTGGTGAACTCCAAGGAGTTGGTTAAGTTCCAGATGATGCTGAATTTGTAAGTATGCTACTTTATCCACAATTTTAAGTAAGAAGGGCACGGTAGTTATGGGTCAATAATTGGTTGGGATGGCTGGGTCCAAGGTTTGTTTTTTAAGGAGGGGAAGTACCCACAAGTGTTTCAGGTTGTTAGGTATGGTGCCAGTTGAGAATGAGGCATTTATGAGTTTAGTGATGAAGGGTGAGAGTTCGCGGGCTGCATCTTTTATAAGTTGGGCTGGGCACAGGTCACCCTGACAATTGGATGGTTTAAGGGTGAGGATGACTTTCTCAACTTCTTTAATAGAGACTTTGCGGAAGTGGAAGCTGGGGGTGTCTGGTCTATGTGGCGTTGGGGTAAGTTGCGGTGTATTTGGAAAGTTTGAGTCTGTCTTAGGGGTGATATCTTTGATATCGGTTTTAGGAACAGTGATAGAACTTTGTTTGTTGTTAATCTTTGCCTGGAGCATTGTCATTTTATTGGCCAGGGCTTCTTGTATACTAGTGCAACAGTTCTTGTCTTTCAGGCATGAATCAGGTGTTTGGATAGGGGATTCTACTTCTTTCAGGATAGCGAACAATTCTTTGGTGTTAGATTTAGCTTGAGAGATTCGGGAGTTATAGGATGTTTGTTTAGCTAAGAGGATCTCTCTTTTGTAAAGGGTGGCTAGTGTGTTCAAGTTGTTTTTGTTGACGTCTGAGCGGTCTGATCGCCAGATTTTTTCACTCAGTCGTTTCTTTTGTCTGATGTCTTTCAGGAGGGGCATGAACCACGTATTTAGATGTTGGCGGGGTTTGCTTTTTCTAATTTTCAGCAGTGCAATGGCGTCTAGAGAGGCCATCATCGCTTCGTTGTAGATATCTACCATAGTGGCTGGGTCAGTCTGATCTGAGATGGAGTTTAAGGTAGGTAGGATGAGGGGGATGAGATTTTCAGGAGTTATGTTTCTTTTATTTCTGGTGGGTGCAGTGGGAGCTATGATGCTTTTATTTGGTGGTGGAGTGGCTTCTAGGGAGAACGATATTAAGTGATGGTCGGACCAGTGTTGAGGCAGTATGGACGTAATAGTGGTTGGGCAATTATGTTCCGCAATCCAATCAAGGGTCCTGCCTTTAATGTGCGTAGGTTCTGTAATCTTTTGGGAGAAACCTAATTCCTCAAGGGCGTTATTAATTTGTAGGGCATTGGTGTCTCGTGCGTCATTAAATCTGAGGTTGAAGTCTCCTAGGATGAGGCATTGAGTGGAGTTTTTTAGGAGTTCCTTGAGCACTGCCAGATGTTGTGACATAGACAACGAGCCACATGGCTCGTGCCTAGTCACATGTTTAGGGTCACATGCAGGAGCAGTTGACCCACACCAATAAAGGTGCCAAGCGGGCTTCTGCTCGGCAGTTGCTGAGTAAACTAGTTTCTGCGTGGCCTACTTGATCGCCCCATTTGGGGCATCATCACAACGTTGGGGCCCAAGACCCCGGCCCCCTAACAACTGGTGACGAGGGTCTCTGGCACCGTGCATTGCTGCCAGCGTGTTTTTCCAGAAGAAGGAGAAGAAAGGAGACGCAGCCAAGGCACCTTGTTGGGGGAGCAAGGCGTACCCAGAGCGGCTTTGGAACCGCTTCCGGAGCATGGTGCTCGGTCCCTGGGGTCCTGGGGAAATGCCAACCTTCATGCCCACCATCATTCGCCTCCTGCATGGGGTCGAGCATGATGCGTGCGGCTTCCGACATATCCAGAAAAAGGAACAGCTCTTCGATGCATCCGTAGGGGGAGTGAAGAAGTGGCCCCCCACTGCATTGCCGGTTGCAGCGCAAGGCCCCAATTAATCAATCAGTCTCCCATTTGGGGGAGAGAGCGGCGCAGCCTATGCCACTGCTACAAAAAGGAAAAGGAAAGATGCAGACCCCCCACTTGGGGGAGAGAGAAGGGGGCCGGCGGAGGACCGCTTGGGGGAGAGAAGACGGTTTCGCCTGTGCTGGCATCGCTAAGTCTGAGAGGTAAGAGCCAGATCACCCGACTGCGGGAGAGAAGCGGGCTGGTGGGACTGCCTCGTCAATCAAAAGTGTTCATCCCCCACCTGAGGAGGAGAAGGTGGCACGGCCCGTGCCAGCGCCACAGCAGAGAAAAAAAATGAAAATAGAATGATGAATAAATGTTCCGCCAGGGGGAGAGACAGCAGCAAGCACGCAGCCACTGAAAGAATAAGTAAATAAGTAAACAAGCTCCCACCTGGGGGAGAGAGGGCAGCGTGCTCACCGCCAGCAAGAAAGAGTAACGAATACTCTTATCTCCGGCCCAGGGATGGAGGTGGCAATCCAATGAGCAGAAACAATGCCTGTCCTTCCTGCGGGAGAGAGGAGGCTATGCCACCATGTTTGTCATGATGCTGCTGCCTGGGGGAGAGTGGAGCAATCCGTGCTGCTATCGTAAGGTTGAGGACTCCCGCCTGGGGGGGGAGAAGTAAAATGCTCCTAAGGGTGCTCCTACCTGTGGGAGAGAAGCATCACATCATGGTGCCCCAACCTGGAGGGGAGAAGCACAGTGATGATAAGGCACTCCTGTCTAGGGGAGAGGCGCACTGCCCAAAGAAGCCCCTGTCTGGGGGATATTGGGGGCCCACCCCGCCACAGACCTGTTAAGCTCCTGTCTGGGGGAGATTGGTGGCCCACGCCACCATATATGTGATAAGTTCCTGCCTGGGGGAGACGAGCAGACCATGCCACTGCGGGTGATTGTAGAGGAGAAGGTGGACACCTTCTCCCTGATCTCCGACCCCTTAGCACCATCCTATTGGAATGACGTTATATGAGAGACGATATGCACTCAGGCAACCATGTAGAGTGGACTCGCAAGCTGACATGGTAGAGGAAAGCTACCAAGAAGGATGTCCTTTGCCGAGCTGTCGAAATGCAGCCATGAACAGAATGGATGTACATTAAAACTAAGTCTGACGATAGTAAAAGAATGTCATAAAGAAGATATGAGAACCTATGCTGAAACAATATGAAAATACGTAAGGATGACTATGTAACTGAAGAAATAAGCGAAAAATTTATTCAATGATACAGTAGTCATGAACACGAAGAAGAATGAAGTGACTCACTGGTCAATAACTGTAAATACGCCATTACACAAGGTAGAAAGAATACATAGAAGCTTGCTTATAAGAGGTATATATTCAACGTTTAGGATGACCATTAGAACAAGATGGACGATGGCTCATTTCAATCAGCCCAGCTACCTCAAAATACAAGCCCAGGATCCTGAAGTGAAAAGACGTTGAAGAGGCTGTTTTTCTCTTGATAAATAAAGGAGTACATTGGCCTTAGACCAAGGATGCTATTTCGAGAGATGAAGGCAAAGCACGAAGGAAGTCTAATGAGCAGACCATGTGCAAAGGGCATATTTCACAAGATTAGGAGGAACAAGAACATGTACAGATGCCAAGCATTGGACAATTAAAAGAGCATTACGTTTCTATGGGATAGAGTGAGCAAGTCTCTAAAGGCCAAGAGAAGCAACTGCACCCAGTATAATTGAATCAAATAGTGTTAAATACACTGTTGAAATTGACAGATTCATGGTCTTTTAACACGTGATGCGGAGATCGCAAACAAGGGTTATTCATCAGCCTTGAAACGAAGATATTGGGGTGCCTACACTCCTTTGAATGTTCCAGGACGGTCCAGACCGGCAAGTTGAATCTTCAAACAGAGGACACTGGCATGGGGCCTACCAATGAGAGAGGGTAGACTAATTAGGAAAACAAGGGAAGAGCTGACGTATCTTCAAGCACCTGGGTTTCGTTTCTATGTACATGCTGCTAGCGAGACGAATGTCCAAGGTTGGATTTGGTTCACCCACCAATTAGAAAATCCTTTCATGCACTTTTTCATATAATGTTACAAGTATTATTCTGCTGCCATATTCTTTGCTGTAATCAGTATTATACATATTTAGGAGTAGCTCAGGGCATGTCCTACAAACAACGGACCGCCAATGGCAGACTAACATTTATCTATTCTATATGTAGACATGTTCCCCTAATCCAATCCTACCCCTTGATAGGTTTCTGTAATATGCCACGCAGGATGATGCCATAAATGACGCATCTAGCATTATATAAACTAAGTATAATCAAGGAGACATTGTGATCCTGCATGAATCAATTTGATGAATGACGATGTACCCTGCTTTCCTTCATTGAGATAAAAGCAGTATTTTACCATCTTCTTTTAGTCTGTCCGGTTATTTGGTAAGAGACATTTTATTGGTAATTCCAGCTAGCCCTAAGACACTCCAAGGTGCTAGAGCACATGATGAACACTCCTGCCTGGGGGAGAAGAGCGACATGGCAAGAACCGCTGCTGCAGTAACTGTACCCCAGAGTCTGCGACAGTGCCGTCCCGTCTGGGGGAGCCACACTTGGTGCAACTGGACTGCAGCCATAGTGAACTCCCGCCTGGGGGAGCCAACAAAGGATGCAACAGCTTTGGCCCAGCCATGGCTCTCCCTTGAGAGTTCTCGTGCGGCCAGGCAAAAGGCGAGCCAGGAAAGGTAGCCCAAGTGCGCTGCAGTCAACTCCTGCCTGGGGGAGCTTGGCTATGGCATGGCCGTTGACACCGCCGCATCAAAGTGAGTGTGACCGTTAAGGATAGAGAAGACGTGGCAGGCCTTGACCGCTGCCTGTGACAGCTCCTGCCACAGAGAGCCTAAACACGGTGGTGCTATCACCAACGCAGTGACAAGAAAGAACCCCTGCCTGGGGAACCAGAGTGCGGCAGTACACACTGCCGTCAACTGTTCCCCACCTGGTGGGGAACTCAATGACAGTGTCCTTCCCTTGCCCCATCCTCATGGGAGAGTGGGAGCCCAAAAGGCACTCCAGACTGTCTGCTGCAAGGAGGAAGAACCTCCCAGCCCTGCTGGAATTACGATCATGCAGCATCGGGAGCGGGGATGCTGCGAAGACCCTCCATCGGCCCCCATAGCGGTGGCCAGCATGCCCTGTAGACAGAGCAGTGGCTTGCTGGCAAGGCAATAGTTGATGTGGCGCCCGAATTTCCCCAGCTCGGTTTTGCCAGCTAGTGGAGCACACTGCACCTTGGGTAAACGGACAAAGAGGGACTGCCCGATGATGATCTGCCGATGTGGCTCCAGTATCCCCGGTGCGACTTTTTCAGCCAGTGGGGCGATCCCCGCTTTCTTGTGGACTAAGAATGAGGGGCTGCCCCATGACCATCCTGCCGATGTGGTCCTGGTGTCCCCGGTGCAGCTTTGCCAGCTAGTGGGGAGCTCCCTACTCTTTTGCTGGACTAATAAGCTTTGCTGTGATAATGTTCCAAAGGTGTGTTTTACATGCAAATGTATATATGTGTGTAATGTCAAATCCTGATGATGAGGCATGTTTACAATGCAGTGAACCGACAGGTGCTACGCTTAAAGTGGACTCAGTAGTAATGTGTACTGGAGCTGGGGTCCTGTGTATGACTCTCCTGCGTAAAAATGGCACAGTAATATAGCTTGTCATCAGTGCTGGACAGAGCTGAAAGTGGGTTAAGTAATTACCACCATCACTCACAAGATAATAAAGTGTGCCACCCAAACGTTGGTAGTGGACCCCTGTAAAGAGTGTGTAAAGCAGCGTGCCAAAACGACCCCGAGTGCAGCATGAGTTTTAGCGGTCATTGGGCCTCATTACACGGTAGGCAGTAAGGGTTTACCGGTACCGGTAAGGGCACCGGTACCGGTAAACCCTTGCCGCCTTACTACGAGTTCCCTTTGCGGGACCAGACCTTAACGGCTGGTTTTACCAGCCGTTAAAGTAGGGTGCCGCAAAGGGACCTCGGTGCTAATTACGGTACCGCAATTTGCGGTACCGTAATTAGCTCCTTCCCCATTCCCATTATGCCCTATGGGGGCAAAAATGGGAATGGGGAAGTGCCTTGGTGAATGGGGAATTACCGCCCCCGCTCACCTTGGAGTAGGGCGGTAATTCCGCCATCCACCAAGGCGGACACAGTAAAATACTGGCGGCAACCATGGCACTAATAACGCCATGGTTACCGCCTACCGTGTAATGAGGCCCATTATAATTAATGCCGTTAGGTGTAATTGTTATTGTGTGAATTGTTTGTTTTAACCCTTGGTATGGAGACATAGGCAATGAGCAACAGGTCTCGTGCCTAGTCACATGTTTAGGTTCACATGCAGTGGCATGTGACCCGCACTAATAAAGGTTCCAGGCGGGCTTCCGCTCGGCAGTTGCTGAGTAAACCAGTGTCTACGTGGGTACTACCGCGCTGAGGGGCATGCAGACAATGGTCTAAAAGCCCACCACACAGTGCAGGGCATCCTCACAATAGAGGGGGCCAGAGTGTCCGGGCCCAGAACACCATCCAATTTCTATTCCATCACCTCCCATCCAAAAACTACTGGAGATGATTCCTCTCCCCCCTGCTCCCTTTTCATTACCAAACTTTTTTTCTTGCCTAGCTCCCCTCCACCGTGCCACCATCCACCAAAGGAAATCGGCAGTGATTCCGAACCCCTCCACGGGCACCACTATTGAATATGCTCTCCCCTAATCCATCTAATCCCTGTTCCGTGTCGGCCCCACTGCCCCCGCAGCCCTGTTTTACGCAGCCATTTTTCTGGCTCAGCTCGCATTTGGCTCTTAGAGCCAGACCACATGGCCCAGCCCTACCTACGAGTTTCCTGGCTCTCCCATGTCTACTTAGTGGCAGAGGGCCATCTGGCGGGTGTCACCCGCCTTGCAATCAGCAGACTCAACCGCCTAGCACCCTGCGCACCCATTCACTTCAATGGGTTCTCACTTGCCAACAAAAACAAATAATCAGGTGTTTTCACTTGTCTTGGCGACACAAAAGGTTAAGAGCTATTGTTTATTGATCTTGGTATTTTGCACATTCTGCATCTTTGCACACTGAACTTATGACTATTTGCACTTGAATTTTAGCTTTGTAAATGTTAAAATTGTTTAGCCTCAGGGACTTCTTTTTTGTATTTATACGACAATGCCTTATTCTTTCTAAAGATAATAATAATAATAATAATAATCATAATAATAATAATAATAATAATAATTAAAATGTGTTTATTCTCAAACTCTGTGATGTGAGAATTAGATTTTATCTTTGATACATCATGTTTTTTGCATTGGCTTTAGGGATTTTCAGAGATGGTTTTAGAATCGAATTTTAGCTGTGACACTGCATTAGTGCTTTGGCTTTAAGACTTTGTAGAAATGGTATCAAAATATTTTTCTTAGCTTATTGTAGCCCACTTTGTTATCATCTTTTTCGACCTTGTATTCTATCACGACTCACTTGCACTTTGTTCAGTATATCTTACATCTTTGCACTTTAGATTTTGAAATGAAATTTTGTAAATCAGTGTTACTCTGTTTCAATCTGGTTTACATGTAAGAAGGAATGTTAACTGTGCTCAATACTAATGCTGTCAATTCTAATTGTAAAGGTTGATTAAACCAAATACAGTAAATACATAAATAATGTAAAAAAGGTTTAGAGCTATGCATCATCAGGTCGCGCACACACAGTATCGATGGAACACTCAGGCATGTGTTAGACTAACTCATGGCTTCTGGCAGGTTTGTACAGCTGCGGCACAATCAAGTCACACGATTAGGCCCCTCAAAGGCCTCGCAAACGTGGGTAGAGCTGGGACAGAGTCAGTCGCATTTTAGAATTGTCTGTGCTTCTGAAAGGTCAGTCAGGCTGGGGCAGAGACATGTGCCAGGCTTATGAGGATCTTCTATAAGGTTAGTAGGGCTGGGACAGTGTGTGGAAGCGGGGCTGTATTAAGTATCAACTGTGCTTCCTTCCCTTGTGTACACTTTACCTGCAACTCTGGGGAAAAAAGCTAAAGACTGGGGGCTTCATTCTACATCAGCCAGATCCCCCCTGCTACCACTTCCACAGGGTGGGCTCTGCCGGAGGTATTTTGATCATTCACTCTGTACAGCAGCGTTAGGCACAGGCACCAGTGTATACACTGGGTTTCCATGCCTAACACCACACCATGCACTGCATCTACTTGAGCTCCCCTGTGCGTGCCGGAAAACATGGAAGCGATCAGTAATGGTGACCAACTTAAAAAAAAAAAGGCGCTGCCCTTACAGCAGAGCCCTGAGGACGCTCCCAGCTCCTATCAAATGCTAACCAGTGGGCACAGTGCACAGAGATCCCTGGCCCTATGCCCGCATCAAACTACCGAGAGGGCATCCAAGTCCTGATGCGGGCGGAGACGCCTGCGCATTCCCTGCATGGAGTAGGGACATGCCTAGCGCAAACTTCCACCTCTGCTTCCTGCTCCATGCATCAAAATAGACTTACATGGAATCAGAACTGCCCTTTTAAAATGAATGAATCACCAATCAGAATGCCCTGCTTTCATTGAATTTGCGTTTGAGAGAATATTTTGTGGCTCATGCTTTAATGGTGTGGCGGTAGCCATCATAATTAAATAATGAAGTCATCCAATTTATGTTACAGGAATCAGTAAATCCTCTTTAAACTACGTAGTGCAATATTTTGTATCCTGTTTTGCCAAAATAAAGACACCACGTGACTTTGAAGTTAGTGGGGGTGTGTGTAGTTGTACCTTCCTGAAATGCGTCAAGTGGCAAGACATATCATTGTGCGTCAGTGCTGAATGGACATCCTAGCAGTTGGAGAGAACATTTCACATCTCATCAGCTCCGAGAGTGAGGATACTATGCGACGGGGACGGTCTTAGTAAGTGCTAGTTCTGCAGCCAGTTTGGTAGAGACTGGTGTGACTCATTTAATTTGGAAATCATCCTGTACAGGCAGCACAATTACGCCTGCCATTTTGGAAATTGCTGAAATGTGAGATTGAAGATTACATCATAAATCTAGAGGATTATCATGGCTGGAGCATCCTTTGGCATGATGCAATATTTCTTGTCAAATGAAGTGTGTGTTTGGCTGACTTTCCCATGACATTCTAAAATTTTCTCTTCATGCTACAAAGAGCGAGCACTTCAACTAGAAGTGTGTCAAATCTGTTGTGTTCCTTTTCATCAAGTACATGTGGGGGGCTAGTGTGGATGCCAGCATCCTGAAGAGAGGGCAGGGGCAGTCATGTGCATTTAGATAATCCCTTGAAGAGGCAGTGCCAAAACACTTTCTGAGGGTCCAGATTCAGTCCCTCTTGCTGCCCCATACAATCTTGCGAGCCTACAAAAGCAGCCCCGACGCAAAAGCTGCGCATGGGAACTACCTTAGAAAAGAAGTGTTGTCTCCTGACCATTGCCTTCAAGTGGCATTTTTTAGGAGCACCTTAAAGATTAGTGAGCTTCTGAAATGTCTTCCCTCTGTGCAGAAGCCTTCACTGATTAGCTCCCCCCACCTCCCAATTAAACATTTCTGGGGACAATGATGTCCCTGAGTCACCATGGCTGTTGGCTACAGTGTGATTTATCCATATTGGATGTCATCCTTAAGTTATGTTATGTTATGTTACTTGGCATTTATATAGCGCTTTATGTATCATTGGTATGATCTCAAAGCGCTGGTAGGTTGAACGCCCTCGGGAACCGCAGTTCAAGTCAGTAGAGAGAGAGAGTGTCATATGGTGCGTGGGCGCACCGGATATGTGTGCAGCTGGTGTGGTTGTTGCATGATAGCTGCTTCTTAGTGGTAGGTGTGGTGCTGAGGAAGTCAGTTGGATGTGTTCAGTCTGACGGGTGGATACTCAGACTGAGTTCTGGCTGCGTTAGGCCTGAGGGGACGCCTAAACTAGCCGGAATGTGCTCAGCTAGCTGTGTTGTATTAGGATGATGAGGTGTTTGTGGGGTCATGTTAGTATGAGAACAGCTAGACTGAATGTGTCATAGTATAGCTGTGTTCTAGTTGAATGATGGTATATAGGAGCAAGTAAGCGTAGTAGTGTGATATGGTGGTTTATCAGTGAAGCGTTTGCGGCCAGGCACGAGAGCAGGACAGGGGGCGTACATAGCAGCATATTTATATAAAGCGACAGGCTAGATAGGGTAACATGGGGTATAGGTACATATCAGTCGTTCCATCGGCTTCATCCGCATCATCCGTTCCATCCACTTCATCCGTTCCACTCAGTCTATCTGTTTTAGTTATATTATCCCTTTTAGTCTTTCTATCTGTTTGGTCGACTCACTTTGTTCTTTGTTTTCTTTGTTCAACAAACTTGGAGTTCTATTTATTGTGGCTATTTATTTCATTTGTGCCGATTCTTTAAGGGAAGAGCCACGTTTTCAGTAGTTTGCGGAAAGACATGTAGTCTTCGGTGGGTCGAATGTGGGGTGGAAGCGAGTTCCACAGAGTGGGGGCTAAGGATGAGAATGATGATCCTCCTATCCTGACTGAGTTGGTGTTAGGTATAACTAGGAGGAGAGCAGAGCTTGATCTTAGAGTGCGTGGTGGGTGGTAGGGTTTTAGCTTGTCATGTAGGCTTGTTTGTTTGTTTTAATATTTATAATGCGCGCCGGACCCGGGGGTATCAGGGCGCCAAAGGCAAAAGAGGGTTGTTCAGCTTCGGTTACATTGCTGTGAAGTCACATACATTATATACAATTGTGGCAATAAGGTTGTTCAGCTTTGGTTACATTGCTGTAGGGTACCATACATTATATACATAATTAGACGGGTTACAACAAGAGAACAAGTAAATGCAGTCTATACAGATAAGGAGAGTAGAGGTGACTGGATATAGTCAGGTGTTAAATGTCATTTTCCTTGATCCAGTGGATAAGGTTAGATCTAAAGCGTGGATATGGAAGGCCTTCTCTTAATGTTGGTGGGAGCGAGTTCCAGTATTGGACAGCTTTGACTGGGAAACTACTTCCACCAGTCTTTGTGCGATTGAATCTAGGCACAAGTAGGAGGTTGGAGTTTGCTGTTCTCGAGGGGCGATTTGAGGATTGTCTGGAGAATCTGTCAATGAGGTATTGTGGGGCTGGTGTAGGCATTTATGTGTTATGGATACTGATTTGAGAAGAATGTTGTCTTTTGAAGAGAGCCAGTTGTTGGATCTTCTGAAGTCAGATATGTGGGCTTTCTTGGGGATGCTTAAGGCTGCTCTCAGGGTATTGTTTTGGAGAATCTGAATCTTGTTGGTAATTTATTTATTGCTCCCCACATATAAAGCATTACAACAATCCAGTTTGGCTAAGACAAGAGCTCTAGCTAAAGTAATACAGTTATTGGGGGAAAGGAAGGGCTTGACTGCTCTGATTAGCTTGTAGGTTTAAGATGTAGCTTAAGCCATGGGGTTGACTAGCTTTTTGAAGTTTAAAGTAGAGTCAAGATAGAAACCAAGTGTTTGGACTTCCTTGGCTACTGTAATGTCATTGTTGTCTATTTTAAAATTCGAGTAGAGATGGCCTAGTTTGTGGAGGTTAGTGGAGGTGCAGAGGATGAGGAGTTCCGTTTTGTCATCATTCAGGCATAGACCATGAGAGGCCATCCATGCCTGGATGATGAGGTACACTCTGTTCACGAAGGCCAAATCCTTGTTGTAGTCTCCCGTCAACGGGATGAGGATCTGTGTATCATCCGCATAATTAGTGTAGGTGATACCCAGGCCATCTAGATCATCAGAAAGGGGTCCGTAAAGATGTTGTACAGAGTAGGAGAGATGCAGGAGCCCTGAGACCAGGGGTGTTGCTAGGTCTGGAAAAGACCCAGGGCTAGCTAGCCTTTTGGTTGTAGCTCCTGAGATTCCATCCAGGGCTACAACCAAAAGACCAGGGGCTATAGCCCTTTTAGCCCCCCCAGCAACGCCTCTGCCTGAGGCACACCACAGGTGATGGGTATGGGGTCAGCAGCTGCTAAGGGTGAGAAGAGCCGCATTGTTCTGTTGTTCAGGAAGGATTTAATCTATCCTATTGCTTCTTGTGAGAAGTGAACGGCAGAGTCCAAGTGGTTGCAGAGAGTCTTGTGGTCGACCAAGTTGAAGGCCTCTGAGAGATCAAGTAGCAGTAATAGTGCTGTTTTACCATTGTCCCTCAAAGCGTCTATTTGTGCTTTGAGGTCAATGAGCGCAGTTTCCGTACCATATTGTGGTCTAAAACCTGACTGACGCACTCCTAGGAGGTGGTTACGTTCCAGATAATGTTGCATTTGGAGGTACGGATATCCACAATATTAGAACCTGGTTGGGGGATCTGAAACTCAAATCTTCCCTAGCATTGTATCACAATTAGATTTGAGTCAATTCTATTCAGGTATTACTTTTTTAAGGATTAGATCCACACTGTTGAGTTCCTATTTTTGTTTTGTCCTTCGAGATTTCGCACATTATATGGTGTTTCCCAAATAAACATTAAATTTGATTCCATTTTTTGGAATGCAACCCATTAAAAATAAAGGTGTTGATCTCGTGTCTCTCAGCTGAAAGAATGATTATATAAGTCGAGAGACAAAACTCATGAATTAATTTCACAAGTGGTATTTGTTAAAAATGTTAGTTGGAGTGTTGGATCAAGGATAGTCAAAGACTACTCCTATTTCTTGTGGTTCAGAGATATGTTTTTTAGTGTAAACTCTGTTCTTAAGATTTTCGAGTACTCAATCCCTTTTGGTGTTGGGATTAAGGTATGGCCTGAATTGGGGATATCTTTGATCCGTAGTTTTGCCAATCAGGTCACATCAAAAGCCGACCGGTTTCAGTGGTATTGAGATAATTGAGACCACTTTCTTCAGGGCTAAAGACCAACACCAGTTAGTGTGTAGTCTAATTTCTTCCACTGTTTCATGAGTTTTGTCTCTCGACTTATATAATCATTCTTTCAGCTGAGAGACACGAGATCAAAACCTCTATTTTTAATGGGTTGCATTCCAAAAAACGAAATAAAATTTAATGTTTATTTGGGAAACAACATTTAATGTGTGAAATCTCGAAGGACAAAACAAAACCGGAACTCAACAGTGTGGATCTAATCCTTAAAAAAGTAATACCTGAATAGAATTGACTCAAATCTAATTGTGATACAATGATTTGGAGGTACGCCACCTTGTCTAAGATTTTAAGCAGGAACAGAACTGTGGTGATGGGGCGATAGTTAGTGGGTATGGAAGGGTCAAGTGTTTGTTTTGTGAGGAGTGGGAGGACCCATGACTGTTTCAGGTTGTGGGGAATGGTGCCAGTGGAGAAGGATGCATTTATAAGTTTGGTGATGAATGGGGAGAGGTCTTGAAGTGGAAGTGGGGTGTAAGTGGGGTGGGAGGAGTGATAGGCAGGGTGGCCAGGGACGCAGGCGTGGATATTTCGTTGCGATTAGGGGCGAGGAGGAGGTTTTTTTTTTATTATTGATCTTGGCTTGGAGGGCCAATATTGTGCTAGATAGGGCTTCTGAATACTGGTGCACCAGCTTTTATCTTTAAGGCAAGTATCTGGGGCTTGGATAGGCGTTTCTATCTCTTTAAGGATAGTGAACAGTTCTTTGGTGTTAGAGTTGGCTTGAGTAATGTGCAGGTTATATGATTCTTGTTTGCCAAGGATAATCTCTTTTTTGTAGAGGTAGGCTAGTTTGCTAAGGTTGTTTTTGTTGGTGTCAGATGGCTGTGATCTCCAGATTTGTTTGCATTTGTGTTTCTCCAGTCCGATTGCTTTCAGGTGGGGAGAGAACCAAGTATTCAGATGCTTTTTTGGTTTACTCTTTCTGATTTGCAATGGTGCTATGGAGTCTAGGGCAGATAACATTGCTTTATTGTACTCTTCTACTAAGATGAATGGGTCTGTGATGGCAGGAAGAGTGTTCAAGGAGGGTAGAATCAAGGGAATGAGTTTGTCGGATGTAATATTTTTTTGTTTCTAGTGGGAATGGCAGGAGCTATGCTAACGAGTTGTAAGGGGGCTGTCACCTCTAGGTGAAGGAGATCAGGTGGTGGTCGGTCCAAGGCAGCGGTGTAGAGGCAGTAATGGAGGTCTGGCAGTTGTACTCTGCTAACCAGTCGACGATTCTGCTTTTAATGTGGGTTGCACCTGTTACTTTTTGGGTGAACCCTAATTCCTCAAGGGAATCATTGATCTGCGTGGCGTTGTGATCTGCTGGGTCTTTAAAGCCAAGGTTAAGGTCTCCTCAGAGAAGGCATCGTGAGGAGTTTTTAAGGTTGTCCGACAAGATGTTAGTAAGATCATCTTCAAAGGAGCCTAGTGGGCCTGGAGGCCTATAGATAAAGTCTGGGTATCGGAGATGGCCAGCTTGGCGGTGACAGATTCACATGAGTCTACATTTAGAGGGGGTGCGTGTCTCAATGCTAGGCTAGTTTTAGCAATTATGGCAAGGCCTCCACCTCAAGAGATGGTGCAATCTATTCTTAGAAGGGTGTAATCCTTGGGGATGGCTAGCATGATCGTTGGGCCAGCTGCTGAGTGCAGCCAGGATTCAGTAATAGCAAGGAAATCCATTTTTTATGTGAGGAGAAGGTCAGCTATTTCAGTCGCTTGGGCTACCATAGAACAGGCGTTTATTAGAGCTCCTTTTATACCGGTTTGTATGGGTACCAAAGGTGGTGCTTGGGTGTTGAGGTAGCGTCTAGGGTGGGTATTGTGGTCTCGATTCATTTGGCTATTGAGTTGGAAGTTGGAGTGGGTGCTAAGGGTTGGTGGCATTGTGAGAGGGGGCTTTAGAATGAGGCTGCTGGCCTCTAGGGTTTCTAGTAGTGTTATTAGGGGTAGGATATGAAATTTTGGCTAGAGGTTCATAGATTTTAGGAAGTCTAGCGCACAGTTTGAGGTTTCTTTGGAGGAGACAACAAGGTCTCGTGGTCAGGCCATTTGGACAAAGGGGTTTGTTGTAAGGCGATGCATATGCATGCGTAGATGGGGAAAAGTATGTGGCATGGTAAGGTCTAATGTCCTTAATAGGTATAGGATAGTCCTTAGTAGGACAGTGTAGGTCAGAGGCATGTGCATGGTCAATGTGTGGCGTGGCTGCCTCGTGGTATATGTAACTATAAAGTTGGTGTGCAGGCAGAGAGTCAATAGTGGCAGAGATGTTTAGATACCTTAATTTCACAGTGATGTGGGCATAGAGTCTGGTCGGGATAAGCACAAGTGTCTAAGATCAGGGGGACCGCAGATGCACAAGAGTCTCGGTTCGAGATGGGCATAGATATCTAGATGCAGAACTGGTGCAGAGTCGCAAAGTCACTGTAGTCACAGAGGCAGTGGTCAGCATGGACATATGAGCTAGATTCAAGTATGTGCAGCTATCTAGATATGAAGTTAGCATCAATACATACAACTAAGATCGAGATGAGCCCAAATGCACACGTATCTAAGTTTGTAGTAGGAATAGATGCAGAAATATCTATGTTCGGGATAGACGCAGAAGCCAGAGTGCAAAACTATTGCAGTAGTCACAGAGGCTAGTGTCAGCATAAGCACTATTGTAGGACTAAGCACATAAGCACAGGACTAGGTGTAAGTATGCACGACTATCTAGATTCGAAGTGGGCACAGATGCATCAATAGCTAAAGTCACGGTGCGCACAGATACACAGGTGTCTAGAGCCAGAATAGGCATAATTCCTACATACAATACTAGCAGAATAGGCACAGTAACCTAAATGCAATACTAGCAGAGTAGGCACAATTCCTAAAAACAATACTAGCAGAATAGGCACATTAACCTAAATGCAATACTAGCAGAGTAGGCACAATTCCTAAAAACAATACTAGCAGAATAGGCACAGTAACATAATTGCAATACTAGCAGAATAGGCACAATACCTAAATACAATACTAGCAGAGTAGGCACAGTAACGTAAATGCAATAGTAGCAGAATAGGCACAGTAGATACAGTGCGAATTGCATTAATCACAGTGGTCAGAAGGTTAGGGTTGGCATAGTTGCAATAGGGCTAGGTCTAGTGAATTTGCACTAGCTGGCTTGACCAAACATGTAATATGTGGGGTACATGGTGAATGCTGTGGACAAGTTGCAGGAGCAAGTAAGCAGATATGTTGGATATGTTTAGGGGAGATCAAAATAGTCATGTGCGCTCCACGTTTCAAGTCGTGCCGAGTCATGCACAGACAGCGTAACTCTATGTGGTGGGAAACAATAGATGTAGGCTTGCAGGCAGTGCACAACAACTGGTCTGGGGTTCGCAGGAGTTGGGAAGTAAAAGGAAGTCTTTACCAGGTTGGAGCGATGTATGCATTGCTCGGAGGGAGATGCACAAGGTTTTGAAAGCCACCCTTTGTCCAACCGGGAGCCAGTGGAAAGTTCTGAGAGCTGGAGAGGTGTGATCTCTTGGGCCAAGTGCTAGAAGCAATTTGGCTGCAACGTTTTGTTCTCTTTTTAATTTAATGAGGTGGTATGCTTGGACCCCAAGGTAGAGGGAGTTCGCATAGTCCAGTCTTGAGATTACAATAGATTGGACAGCGGCGAGCCTGTTGGAAAGGAGAGGTACGGAAAAATGCGTCTAAGAATTTTGAGGTGGTAATGGCAGGATTTAGAGACATTGGGCCTCATTACGACCCAGGCGGTAAGTTACCGCCTGGGCCGTGACTTTACCACCATGGCGTAAACTACGTTTACGCCATGGTGGTTGGCGGATTTACCGCCCCATTCCAACCTTGGCGGGGCGGTAAATCCCCATTTTCCCATTTACCCTTCCCCATTCCCATTTTGCCCCATAGGGTATAATGGGAGTGGGGAAGGCGTTAATTACGCCACCGTAAATTACGGTGGCGTAATTAACTCCATGGTCCCTTAGCGCCATGGATTTTAACACCTGCTAAAAGCAGGTGTTAAAACCTCCATGGCGCTAAGGGACCTCGTACTCAGGCGGTAAGGGTCGGCGCTGTTTACGCCGCCGTAAACCCCTTACCGCCTGAGTCGTAATGAGGCCCATTGTTGGTTTGGCGAGAGAGTGTTAGGTCAGAGTCGAGAGTGCATCCAAGGTTTTTTACTGTGGTTGAGGTGGTTGGTGGATTGCCCATGGATGATGGCCAGGGTAGAGGGTGGGGAACAAGCTTGGTGTTGCCGCACACCATGATTTCAGTTTTGGTGGGGTTTAAGAGGAGGTGATTTGTGGTCATTCAGCGATCAATGTCAAGGAGGCAGGCAGCGAGGTCGGGCTGACAGTTGGGGTTTGAGTTGAGGAGTTTTAGGATTAATTGGGTGTCGTTGGTGTAGTTATAGCACAGGATACCGCGCGAGCAGATTATTCCTGGGAGGGTGGACATATAGAGGTTGAACAGGAGGGCTCATAGGCACGCTTCTTGTGGAACTCCCGTATTGACTGGTCGGGCGTCAGAAGCAAAGGAGAGGAGGGTTATTTGTTTCCTATTGGTGAGGAAGGATGCTGTCCACTTGAGAGCGTTTCCACAGATTCCTAGGGAGTGGAGGTGGTTGAGGAGGATTGAATGGTTGATTGTGTCAAAGGCGGCGGATAGGTCTAGAAGGATTAGTGCAGCACATGCTGCTGAGTCTGCAGTGATTTTAAGGTTGTCCCAGAATGAGGTCAGAGTGGTTTTGGTTCCGTGTCGAGGTACGAAGCCTGACTGTGCAGGGTCAAGGAGATTGTTGGCTTCGACAAAGGCATTTAGTTGGGAGTATGTGGTTCGATCGATGAGTTTAGCAAGGAACCTGGTGTTTAAGATGGGGCGGTAGTTTTTGGGGTCGAAAGGGTTGAGGGAAGGTTTTTTTAGAAGAGGCTTGACATGAGCAGTTTCAAATGCGTCTGGGAAAATTCCTGAGGAGAGGGAGTCATTTATGATGCATCTTGCGTGCTCTCGTGCACAGTTAGGTGCTAATATTTCTTTGAGGGTTGAGGCGGGGCAGGGGTATAGGGGGGAGTCGGATGGTTTCCGGGCAGAGAGAAGGTTGAGAAATTGGTCTGTTGATATTGGAGTGAACGAGTGGAAGGACAAAGAAGTGATTAGACCAGATGATAGGTTTGTGGGGCTACAATGTATCTGGTCGTGGGAGCTGAAGATGGCATCAAGGGTGTGTCCTTTAGAGTGGCAAAAAAGCTATTTTCTCTCGACACTAACCCCAGGTGAGGATCTGGTGCTGCATACCTCCTGAAAGCCAACCATTTATAGAGCTGCAAACCATGGATTGACAACTGTTCATGACCTGAGGGGACCCTTACAATAATGTGGACAGCCTATGCATATTCTTTCTATTTCTGAAACTTGTTTAAACCATTGACTGATATATTGCTTAATCACCACAACGTGCTGTAAAGGCTGTAAGAGGGTGTAGGTGAACTCCTGGCCTTTGCACTGACATATGGTGTGAAACGCTTAGACTCTGGACTGTGAATACTCTGTTTGTAAAGCGACCAATCCCTCCCACTACTGAAACTGCACATGTGGGGGGAACCAACAGCCTAAGATGGCTGGCATGGAACTGTTGTGTAGTCCGTCTTCCATTTCCATTGTAATTATCTGTGGAGTCCGGTGCAGAACGACGCCGGCGCTGGCGTGGCAACAGGTGAGTGGGGGATGGCAGGATAGGGGTGGGGTTTGGGGGTCAAGCGAACGGGAAGAGCAGGAGGGAAGATGGCCGGCCGGCTGCCTCCACTGCTTGGGCTGCTCAGAACCCAGCCTTGGATCGTTAGATTCAGTTGGGATTTTCAGCAATCTGATTGCCTGACTCATCCAATAATTTTTGAAGACCAGTTAAAGGTTCACTTTTGTGTGTCTTTTCATCACCTATAGTTTAGCCAATTCATATTGTTTGAAATTTTCTGCGACTAAATGGTGATCCATGTTCATCCATAATCTACTAAAATCCCATGTATTTACTAAGATTGCACCTATGAGTTATGCTTTTATCTGACCCACCCCAGCAGCCTTCTATAGTGTGCAGTCTTTGTGTTCAGCCTCGCTGCCAAAATGTAAACCCTCTGGTCTTGTACAGTCCTTATTTAACAATAGATCAAACGCTGTGCACGCTGGGCTTTGGAGATCTTAAGCCCATAGTGCTGGGACATTGCGAGTCACCTGTTAAGCTGATTCAGGGTCGGAGAGGTCAGTGGGAATGGGAGAGAGTCGGTCAAACATTAGGGTCATCTGCGGTCCAGGACAGGCTTGTAGGGCTGGGACTTTTTAGTCATCACTGACTGTTGTTTATGGTTTTGCCATGCCAGAGTAGGCGTTGAGTGGCACCGCTCTCATGCTGTGCTCTGATGAGCAGTGACCCACGACTTTGCTCGCTGTCCATCATTCCCTTCATAAGGGGCATGCACTAATGGTTATTCATTCTGGACGCGTTCTTTGGCACATCGCCTGAAGGTATGCATTTAGAGTTGTGTCTCCGAGGTGAAGTAAGGGCACTGAGATGCCATCTGTACAGCCTCATGCCTTTTATTTATGCATTGCAGATCCCCATGGTGACAGTTCTGAAGCGGGCTGCTAATAAGAGGAATTGACATTCATGTTTTCGTCTACCCGCAGGGTTGTCCAACTCCAGGCCTTGAGGGGCGGACCCATGTCGGGTTTTCAGGGTAGCCCATGTGAATTTGCACTAATGCATATATTCATCTTCCAGTTGGTGCCAGTTCTGTTCTGAAAGGCTCTCCTGCAAAGAATACTGCCTTTGGTTTCAGTGAATGAGAGGCCATCCACGGTTGATGGAGGACAGGCAGGTTTCCAGGGCCTGCTATTGGTTTTGCATGGTGGTGATGCGTCAGTAGAGCTGTAAGTTATCATCAGTTTGTGTCTAGCAATCTTTAGGTGGAGTGATTGTAAGTGTTGAAGAGCTGCGCTTAGTAATAGTGATGCTTGACGTCCCCTCCACAAGACTTGATGGCAATCAACGCTGTCTCCAGATCTTGCCACTTCCATCCCCGCATTCTCTGGTGAATCTTCCCCTGCCTCTCCTACCCTCACAGAATACCTGCAATCCTGACCCTCATCCTCTCTCGGCTAGAATACGCCAACTCCCTGGAGTTAACTGGAGGGGCGTAAATATTCATCCCTGATATGGCCGAGCGAGGGAGCCCACACCATGCAAGGGGCTTTTGCCCCCCCTCACCCAGAGAATTTTTTTTAAGGAATCAGTGAAAATTGTGCATTTTAGAGCACACTTTTTAGAAAAATTGGGTAAAAAGCCAAACAGTTTGGAATTGAGATTGTTAGGGTATCGCATGAAAAAAATACAATAGATGCTAGTCAACAACAGGGCAGAGGAGCATTTTTCCAATACATTTTTATGATGCCTTTTCCCACAATATGTGCCAGTATAAAACATTTTCACACTGGCTGTGTCCATACATTTCCATGCTGACTGCAATATTATACCCTATTATTCCCATATAAGAACATACTCATGTTTGCTTTATGCATAATGCCAGTAATGATACTATAGGAAAACATGTCCAGGTTTATTCTGCCAATATAAGGCAGTATCCCCACATAAGAACATACTCCAGTTGGCTTTACCATTAAAAATGCATGCCAAAGTATGAAAACATGTCCAAACTCGCTGTACTAAAATGCCAATCGAGTTACATAATAACACTTATCATGCTTGCTTTATCAAAGATGCCCAATACAAAATGCCATACCACAATACAAAATGACTGAACCGGCTGCATTGAAATGCCAGTCTAGCTATATACTAACCATTATGCTTGTTTTACAAATGTCATACCGCAATAAGAAATGGCTAGACTAACTGTATAAAAGTGATGGTCTTGCTTCATAATAAAACTTATTATGCTTGCTTTACCAACGATGCCCAATACTGGCTGCATTGAAATGCCAGTCTAGCTACATAATAACACTTATGCTTGTTTTACCAAAACCGCCTAATACAAAATGTCATGCCACAGTAAGAAATGGCTAGACTGGTAGCATAAAACATTCCAGTCTTGCTTCATAATAAGACTTATCATGCTTGCTTTACCAAAGATGTCCAATACAAAATGTCATACTATAATAAGAAATTACTAGACTGGCTGCATTGGTATGTCAGTCTAGCTTTATAATAACACTTATGCTTGTTTTACCAAAGATACCTAATACAAAATGTCATGTCAAAGTAAATACCACTGATGCTGCTTCCTTTATTAAAGATGCCCAATACAAAATGTCATGCCTCATTGAGAAATGACTAGACTGGTAGCATTAAATTCCAAATCTAGCTACATAATGGCACTTATCATGCTTGCTTTATCAACAATACACAATAAGAAATGTGGTGCCTGCTCCATGGTGTGCCAGCCCCTTGCAGTCAGACATAATCCCAGTAATGATGAATGTGATTATTTGTGATTGCAGGGCACTCGGAGGCACTGGGGTAAGGCATGTTTTTTTTACTGGCCATCTATCATAGATGCCAAGTAAAGAAATGACATGCTTATCCACTGGGTCCTGAGCTCCTCACACATGCACACAATCAATGTGGCTATGTGTGTATGCCAGGCACTGTGGCACTGTCCCCTGGGCCTCATAGTGCCAAACACACTCACACAAAGTGATTAAGTGTGTATGCGAGGCGCTGGAGGGCTAGGGGGCAGGTATGGTATTTATTTATTTATTTCTGGACATCTATCATAGATAATCACCACACACACACACTCTCTCTCTCTCTCTCTCTCTCTCTGTCTCTCTCTCTCTCTCTCTCTCTCTCAAAGTGATTATGTGTGTATGCAAGGTGCTGATGGGTCAGAGGGGCACGTATGGTATTTTCTACTGAGCATCTATGATGGATGTCCAGTAAAATAATACCATCCCTGTCCCATGGGCCCCACAGCACCTCAGATGGAGACCTGATTTTGGCCAGTGGTGAGGGGGTTGGTGCAACAAAGGCATTTATAAAATGCCTTTGTTGTACAAACCTCCAACTCCTACTCGCCAAAATCATCTCAGACTCGCACAAACACACACATACACACAACATACACACATCAAGCACTCGCTGTCTCATTCACAATCAAGTGCACCCATCATGCACTCACTCATAACACAAACATCCATACACGTATTTATTTATTTATTCATTTATTTATTTATTTATTTATTTATTTTTACACTTATAAAGCACACACAGCCGCAGGCATCAAGGCACTGTTACAAACCAGTTACACATGCATGTAATGGTGGAAAAGTAGGACTGAGAATGTACAGGAGCCCAATAGACAGCCACCATTTGTGGTTATGCAAACACCCAAGTCTTTAAGGCTTTCCTGAACACCCAGTAAGAGTTCTCTGCTCTCAAGGAAGGGGGAGCAGGTTCCACTGTTTAGCTTCAAAGGATGGCAAGCTGTCGCCCCCCCTCTTTTGATGGTTTGTATTTCGGTTGCAGCAGTTTGTTGTTCTGGGTCAGGTATGGAGGGGCAGTATTAGAGAGGTATTGGTACATGATGTGTAATGACTTAAAGATAATGCTTTATTTGAAGGGAAGCCAATGGACCTTTTTTCTTGTGGCAGAGATGTGCTCTCTTCTTGGAATGTTTAGTGACACTCGCACTGCGTTGTTTTGGATGACCTGTAGTTTAGCAATGGTCTTGCTTGATGTGCCAGCAGATAGGACATTACAATAATCCAATCATGAACCAATAATTGTCCGGGCAATCGTGATACAGCTATCCTGGGAAAGGAATGGTCTAGCTGCATTAATCAGCATTGTAGTGTGTGCCGATGGGGAGGCAATCGTGTTCACCTGGAGAGTGAGCCAACGTTTGGCATCCAAATACACACCAATTGTTTTTACAGAGGATGATACCAGTATTTGGTAGGAGGATTTGCATGTCATCAGCATAATTGGTTTATGATATGACAATGGAGTCTAATAGGTCAAAAAGGGGTCTTGTGAAAATGTTGTAGAGGGGCACGGACACACACAATCCTTGGGGGATTCTGCAGGGAATCAAGACAGGTGGGGCATTGTGGTTCTCAGCAAACACTCTCATGGGTCTGCCTTCGAGGAAGGAGGCCACCCAGGTGGTAGCTTCTGGCGAGAAGTGAGCTGCAGTAGTGAGGTGTTGGCATAGGATTGGGTGGTCCAAAAGATCAACTGCTGCAGAGAGATCCAAGAGAAGGAATAAGGTTGGTTTTCCATGATCTCGGAACTCATCAAGCTGATTTTTTAGATCAAGCATGGTCGACTCTGTACCGTTACCTGGTCTGAAGCCGAACTGTCTTACACCTAGGATGTGGTGGGTTTTCAAGGAATTGTTGTGTCTGTGTATAAGCAGGTCTCTGTCCAAAATTTTAAAGAGGATGGGGACAGTGGTGATAGGTCGATAATTGTTGGGAAGGGCAGGGTTAGTCAAGGGAAGGTTTTTTGATCAGTGGGAGTACCCAGGTTTCTTTTAGGTTGGTTGGGACTTGGCAGGAGGAGAAGGAGGCGTTGATAAATTTTGTAATGAAAGGTATTAGTTTGTCTGCACATTCCTTGATAATAGAAGCTGGGCAGATGTCCCCTTTGCATCTGAAGGGTTTAAGGCTCTTCAGGATGGATGCTGCGTCCGGTTCCGAGATGGTATTGATGATGTTATTTATATTTAGGGCATGTACTGCAATGGATCTAGCATTGACGAGGGCTCCGATGAAGGACGTAGGTAGGGGCTGGTGGGTGGTTTTAGTGGGATGAGAGAGTTTGTTTGTTTATTTGTATGGCGCACCAATTGCATAAGGAGAATGTGCAGCTTAGGTTACAAGGAAAGGCAAGTTACATATAAATACACGGAAGCAGGGAAAGGTGCAAGGTTAAATAAGGATAAAGTACATTGTAAGGCACAGGTAAGGATTAGAAAACAGGGCTAGATACACTACATTAGTACAGGTAGTCCATATTCAGAGATAGTTTCTGGGCCGGGTGCCGAAAGGCAGATCAGATGTCATTACAGCACAGCCAGTTCAATGTGTTGTGCCTGAAGCTAAGGAAAGATTGGTCAACTCTGAGGTCAATCGGTAGTTCATTCCATAATTGGGCGGCTTTCACTGAGAAGCTAATTCCTCCAGATTTTTCAATTTTAAATCTGGGAATGGTAAGGCAGAAGGCACTAGTCGTTCTAGTGGGGCAGGTAGAGGTTTTTCTTACAATTCTCTCTATTAGGTAAGGGGGTGCTGCATTGTTTAGGCACTTGAAGGTCAGGGACACTGTTTTGAGCAGGATTCTAACATTTATTTTCAGCCAACGGTTTACTCTTCTGAATTCTGACGCATGCTCTCTGTTAGGAATGTTCAAAGCTGTTCATAACGCATTGTTTTGTAAAATTTGGAGTTTATCCAAGATATATTTGGTAGCACCTCGGTAAAGGGCGTTGCAGTAATCCAATTTTGTCAATATTAATGCGTTAGCGAGGATAATACAGCTAGCCTTTGATAAAAATGGCCTGCAAGCCCTGATTAACTTGCACGTGTTGGCAGATGAGGAAGTCAAGGAGTTTACCTGTTTGCCAAAGGTTAGCGCAGAGTCATGGTAGAAGCCAAGAGTTTTTTTTTTTTCATAACCTTGATAGTGTTTCCATCTGTATTGAAGACAGTGTAATTCTTGCTCAGATCTTTTAGGTTGACAGCGGATCCCAGAATCAGGATCTCTGTTTTGTTGTCATTCAGGAATAGGCCATGGGTTGCCATCCATGCCTGAATGAGGAGGTAGATTTTTTTTACCAAGGCTAAGTAGTCGCCATAATTGCCCTAAAGGGTTATGCAAATCTGGGTGTCATCTGCATAGTTAGTGTAGGTGACACCCAGCCTGTCCAATTTGTCAAACAGAGGCTTAGTAAATATATTGTACATGGTCGGCGAGACACAAGATCCTTGTGGCATGCTGCATGTAGTCAAGATAGGATCTGTAGATGCCAAAGGGGATAAGACTCTCATCGTTCTATTATTCAAGACGGATTGGACCCAGGCAATTGCATCTTTGTCGAAATGGGCACCCGATACCAGATGTCTGCACAGCACTTCGTGGTCCACCAGGTCGAAGGCAGCTGATAGGTCGAGGAGGAGTAACATGGCAGTTTCCCCATTGTCCTTGAGCTCATCGATTTGAGTTTTTATGTTGATTAATGCTGTATCAGTGCCATGTTGTGGTCTGAAACCGGATTCGTGGGAGCCTAAGAGGTGGTTAGCCTCAAGGTAGGACTGTATTTGTAAATCTGCTACTGTGTCCATTATTTTAAGGAGAAAAGGCAGTATGGTGATCGGCCTGTAATTCGTTGGGATGGCAGGATCTAGAGTCTGTTTTTTTGGTAATGGTAAGACACAAGAGTCTTTTAAATTGCTTGGGAAAGTGTTAGTCGCAAAGGAAGTGTTGATTAATTTGGAGATGAATGGGGCAAGGTCTCTCGCTGCCTCTGATTATTTGTGCAGGGCAGTTATCACCTTGGCAATTGGACAGTTTTAGAGAAGAGATCATATTTTCAGTTTCCTGGATGGATATATTAGTGAATCTGAATTGTTCTAGTGTTCTATTGGATTCTAAAAGGATGGTCGGATGCGGCTCAGGATTGTTTAGAGTGGCTTTTTTGTTTGCTTTCTTGTTTTGAAGTAAAGTAATTTTGTTAGCTAGAGCATTTTGTATACTTGTGCACCATAGTTTATCCTTAGGGGCATTGTCTGTGGGCGGAATAGGGCATTCCGTTTCACGTAGTATCGCAAATAATTATTTCATATTTGAGCTAGCTTTTGAGATTCTTTCATTGTAGAGGTCATTTTTTTGTGCAGATTATTTCCTTTTTGTAGTTATTAGCAAAGTTGGTTAAAATAATTTATTTATTTTCATCTGTGGAAGTGTGTCACCATACAGTTTCTAATTTTCTTTTTTGTAATCTCAGGTTTTTGAGGTGAGGTGAGGTGCGAACCAGGCATTAAGATGTGCCCGCTGTTTGCTTCTATGCATTTTAAGAGGTACAATAGAGGCTTACCTTTTAGCCATACTATTGATGTATGCTTTGACCAGGAGATTAGGGTCGGAGGTATTTGGGAGTGAGTTAAGTGATGGAAGGATGTGAGGTAGTAGTCTTTCCGGGTTGATATTCTTTTTACTTCTAGTGGGAAGAGGAGTTGCCATGACTTTATCTTTAGGCAGTTGATTAGGTGTGGCTAAGGCGAAGGTGATGAGATGGTGGTCAGTCCAGTCTTGTGGGGTGACCTTAGTGATGTAAGTTTCGCAGTTCTGGTCCACTTCCCAGTCTAAGATCCTGCCTTTGTCATGGGTAGGTGAGGATACTCTTTGTGTTAGTCCTTGTTCTAGCAGGATATTAGCTACTGCCTGGGCATTTTTGTCTGCAGGGTCATTGAAACCAAGGTTGAAGTCACCCAATATTAATATTTGTGAGGAATCTTTAGTGTTGTTTGCTAGGATACTAAAAAATGTCCTCTTTGAAGGTTCCGATAGGCCCCGGGGGTCTATAGAGTAGGTAAGCAGTTAGAGTGTGGCAATTGGATATGGGGAGTTTGGCGATAAGCAGTTTTCAGGATTTGATTGAGGGCGAAGGTGCAAGTCTTATGGAAAGGCCAGATTTAGCTATGAGGGCTAATCCACCTCCTTTGGCAGTAGGTCTGTCTGCTCTAAATATCTGGTAATTTTCAGGTACTGCTAAAGTGAGGGCTGGGCCCACAGCGTCATGCAGCCAAGACTCTGTGACGGCTAGGATGTTGAGGTTCTCGGTGGAGATAGTGTCTGCTATTTCGGTGGCATATGCCACTAGCGACCTAGCGTTGATCAGGGCACCGGATATAGTAGTCAGGGTCCTGTGGACTGTTGAGGAGGGGTTTAGATGGAGAGGTATTACTTTTAGTTTTATGAGGCAAACAGGGCTTCGGGATCAATATTCTGTGTGAGTTCTCAATATCAAGGTTGAGTGTGGATTTGATATTAGAGGTATTTACATTCTGTTTCTGTTTGGGTATTATGAGCTTGCTACGAGAGCCTGGAATGAGCTGCCTTTGGCCCTCTGCGCTACTGAAGATCACTTCACTTTTCGCCGGCTGCTTAAAACTACCCTGTTTTAGCCGCTTCTCTCCTTGGTGTTATTACCGCACTGGTTTTGATTCCCCTGCAGTAGCCAGCGCCAAGATGCCTTTGGGTGTACGTGCGCTTTACCACAACATAACATAACTACTAAGAGGCGCGGAGAGGCGAGGTAGTTTGGCCCTAAGTCTGCAGTTTCTGTCTGCTAGCGGGCAAGGGGTATATTTAATGCAAATCATAGTGGAGGCCATAAGCTGGTGGCTAATTAGTGCTAGGGTCAAAGATAGTGAGGACAGCTGGATGATTTTCGGGATCATAATTTCTCAAAAGCTCAGTCAATCTGGTTGATTAAAAGTAGAGAATTAGAGAGCTGTGGGGTTTGGAGTCCAAACTGGGCGCCAGGCAGGATTGAGTAGTCGATGCAATAGGCTGATGATCAGGCCTAGGAGGGCATAATTAGTGCTGGGGTGTTCAGCACCAGTTAATCACTGGTGTTCAGGGCAGAGGCTAGGTTTTGGTGGGGCAAGAGCCGTTTGGCAGGAGAGGCTAGGCAGGCAGGATACATAAGATACATAAGTATCAAAGGTGCCCTGCTTGTGTGGATGAGAGTCGGTAATCTGCCAGACTGAGAGTCGGGGATGTCCAGGTTGCATCTCTGGTGTATGTTGATGAATGAGCGTTCCGCAAGGTGGCTGTTTCTGACTTGACTAGGTAGGGGACAGGATAATAAATAGGATAGGCTAGTTCTGGAGTGGAGCTTGCTGTTTCGATGTGCAATGTTCATGGCTGCAGTGGAGCGGAGAGCATTTTGCATGAGCTGCTGGACAGAGGGTGTAGAAGTACAACCGGGGTAATGCAAAGAGCAGTTTGGACTGGGTAGAGAGGGAAATTTAATGACAGAAGGTGTGCAGTGCTAGGTGATGCAAAGTAGGTTGATTGGAGCTGACTGGTTGGGAGCAAGTCTCTCTTTTGCAGGTCTAGTGCTGAATGCTGTGGCTTCTTATTTCTGTTGGTGTTGCTCTGTGGGTTGGGCCCCTGGGCAGGTTAGTTAGGGGAGTGTGCATCGAGGAATTGGCTTGTGTAGGTGGAGCGGGCTGTGACTCACCAGATAGTACAAATGCAGGTGCGGAGCAGTGAATAGGGCTGGGTCGAATCTGATGGGCATGAGGAGATGCCTGTGCAGTAGAGCTGGTGTTGAGCAGGAGCGATGGGAGGCAGTAGGTCTGATTATCCAATTATCTGGGTGGTGCTGTGTGGGTCTTGATGGTAAGCGCTCTAGTCGCTGAGGGAGTGGGTGCAGCAATGGGTCCAGTCATTTCTAGGCAAGGCGCTCTGAGCTTGGGTGGAGGGACAGATGCTTTGGGTTTACTGAGCTTCGCAAGGGCGCTGTGGCGCTCGGTACGGTGAGTTCCTTCGGCTGCATAGGCGGGGGTCAGCAGGCAGAGACATGGTTATGGTGGCCAGGCAACTGAGGTAAGGCTGATGAGCTGCAACAGGCCTAATCTGGTCTTGCGATGTGATAGCGAGACGACCAGAAGGCATTGCCTTCTGGATGTGGGCTGGAGGTAGAGAGAGTGAGGTACTTGGAAGTGGGATGTTAGTATAACAATGAACACGGATAGTGTGGCGGGCGATGGGGTTGCAAGAGCCAATTCCAGTAAAGGGTAGTGTCAGCTTACCTCTCTCTTTATGTGCAAGTCCCTCGTTATAAGTGGATCGTGTTGTGGTTGGGCTTGGTGGGTCGAGATGGAGGGCGGCAGAGAGCTTCTTAGGCCTTGTGCTTCGGCCTTGGGCATTGGTCGGCTTCACCAGTTAGCTTGGTAGTTCCATGCTGATTTGCTGATAATTCCTCCAATCGTGATGTGGCATGATTGTTGTAGCAACACGTGTCACATTGCTAGTTTCGGCAGCAGCCATCTTCATGGATGTTGCTTCCTGGTGCAATCGAATGGCTTCTCCTTGTTCAGGGCCTCGTGGGGGGCTGTGCAGGCTGAGTGGGTTGATGAACAGGAGCTGCAGAGAGCTCCTTAGGCCTTGTGCATCATACAAATACACACACACACCTATACACAGCAAGCACGCTTTCATTCACACGAACATCCATCATGCACTCACTGAAAACATAAGCATACACATATTTAAGTAATAAGCATACAAACACACACATTTAGACAACGTATGCACTGCAAGCACTCTCTGTTTCATTCACAAAAACACCCACCATGCACTCTCATAACACAAGCATACACGCATCCAAACACATATTTAAATACTAAACAAACAAACAAACATACAAACACACACATTTACACAACATACACACAGAAAGCACTCTCTCATTCACAGCAGCATCCATCGTATATTCACCTAACAGCACAAGCATGCACACATCCACACACATAACTTAAATTTAAAAAAAGTGAACACAAACAAACTTACCTTCTGCTCACAGTTCCAGTGCTCCACCTGCAAGCATGAACAGGAATCAGGAAGTTTTCTGGTTCCTGCACATGCATGCAAGGGGCCTGAGCGTGCATCCATAGATGCCCCACTCCAGCCTGCTCTGTCTGTATGTGCGAGGAGGCACCATAAGACGTGCAGTTCCCCAGCCAGCATTTCCAATGAGCCATGCGAGGCTGGGGAAGCAAACGCCCCCAGCCTTGCAGGGCTCATTGTGCTTGCAGAGCTGGGGAAATGTAACTGTGTTTGGGAAACAAAGTTTCCCTTTCACAGTTAAGAGCACTCCCTCAGCTGACCAAAACAGCTGAGGGAGTGTTCGTATTTTACTTGGCTGGTTCCTCCATAATGGGTGAGCGGGGGCCAAAACCCGGTTGGTCGACGCCCCCTCGCCCATTATGGATGAGCCGCCCCTGTTGCCTCCCCTAACTTTAGTGGCACACCATTTTCTCCCACTCATTTGGCAGGGTCCCCTTTCATTTAGGTGGCATGTCCCCCCCAACAGTTTCAGAAAAGTTACTCTACTGCCCACACTCCTCGTTACACATGCCCGTTTCTTCAGGGCATGCACTCACCCGCCGGAGGCTCTTTGTGCATACCCATGACCTTACTATAACGCTGCAGCCCGCCTAAGCATCCTTTCCTGCGCAGCACATTTTGTGGGCAGCACATGATGCGTGATATGATGACCGAACATGGAGAAATCAGGGTGGAGGTGAGAGTGAAAAAACAGGGTCTGCCATTCACTCAGCCTCCCCAAAAGCGTATACAGAAAAAGCCCCCCTTGTGCCCTAGCACTCTCCTGAATGGACACCCATACCTGGATAGAACTCAGCAAATGTTAGCTAGATTGGGCAAGAGTAGCGAACACTGCCAGGTGCGTGCCCCTTCATTTGCCTATGCAGATATAGCCTCTGGGAGACATAGGACGGCAAGGTTCAGATGGGGTCCCTCTCCCTGCAGGCCGTGACACACTCCTTGAATAGGGCATCCATGCCTAAATTGTGGATGCCTGGTCTGACCACAAGCTGCTAAGGTGGCTGTGCCACAGACGCTTTATTGTGCTGTGGTTGCATTTGGGAGGGTCGGCAACCTGTGGAGGTTGCAGGATGCAGAATTCTGCCCATTCTGCTTCAGGATTAGGCCTTGTCTTTGCAAGGCATGAAACGATGGGCAAAAGAGTGAGAGAGAGAGAGAGAGAGAGAGAGAGAGACAGAGGTGGACAGAGAGAAGTTGTTACTGAGCCTGGGTGGCAATTGCAACAGGAGAGCAGAATCACACCCTAGCACTTACGCTATGCCGTGCCTCCTTTGCTTTTGTGAAGCGCTGAACTGCTGTGGTTGCATTCCCTCATAGCACTAAGGGCCGCCTGGAAGTGTACTGTTTCACATAAATGGGCGTGTTTTATACGTTTTCTGGCCTTGCATGCACAATTATCAGTGTTACAAAAATGAGGTCGTAAAGGCAGAGATCCTTTGCGAGGAGTTGGGGTACTGTGAGAGTGGTTAATTTAATAGGTGGTGTTCAAACATGTGAAACATCATGTAGAGTGGCGAATGTGCCGCCGGAATGTGGCCTCCAGGCACTGTGAGCATCAATAACCAGTGCCCGCACCACCACCCCCCCTCTTCACGGCGGATGCATGGCATTGCCCGGCGTGATGGTGTCATCAGTGTGCATCAGGCCAATATATCAAACAAGTACAGTGCACCGTCAAGTACTATTTGGTGCCAGCAGTTGGTGAAGAGGGGATGTTTTTCACTCTCTTCACTGCAGAGTTGGTGCCGGAGGGGCATAGGAGCAGGAGCAGAGGAGCAGCGATGCCACACTCGGGAGCTCATGTTCCTATGAGCCGTAACATCAATGGAAGGCATAAAAGTCTTGCCTATTGCAAGCAGACCCAGTAAGGATCCATTGTACACACTCCATGTCATATGAGCAAGGCAGGGAGTGGCTACAATTGAAATTAAAACCCTCCCCAACAAGGATTTAGTTTCAATTCAGAACACTGCTTACGAGGTTCCCAGTTGGGTTTCATTTCAATTGCAAGCACCGCTTGCCATGTGAGCTTGTACGGCACCTTTTGCCCTTTCCATTTGCATCCTGCAGTGCAATTGATGAAAATGTGGCACCTGAGTGCAAACATACCAGGCCCCCGCCTCAAATTATGATCAGTAGCAACATGAGCTCCCTTGAGTAAGGCTTTAATGCCTTCCATCAACGCCACAGCTCATTTTCAATCATTTGTATCAAGGAGTGGGGGGAGTCAGGGGGTGAGAACGCAACTTGCATTTCCGACGCCTCCCTTTCTCTCCGCCACACAAATGCTCCAGAATTTGGGTTGGCATGGATTTTCATGCCAGCATAAATGTTGGAGATCCCTATACAGTCCACAAGCTGTATGCACCAGCATAAAGCAGGCAGGCCCATAGGGATCCATTGTACACGCTCTCTGCCATGCGGGCACTGTACAATTACAATTAAACTCTCCCCGACATGCTCACTTGTCTGGGAGGGTTTATTTGTAATTGTGAACACTGATTACCGTTCGTGATGGTAAGCAGTGTTCGCAAATTGAAATGAAACCCTCCCCAACATGCGAGCATGTCGTGGAGAGTTTAATTGTAATTGTGAGCGGCGCTTGTCATGCATGCAATGCATGGCAAGCGCCGCTCACAATGAAAAGTAAATGCTGTCTGGCATGCCAGTATTCCGGCAGCGTTTACTCACTTTTCACTGAGGAGTGCAAATGTGAAGGACAAAAGACGGCGTACACACTTGTACACCACTTTTTGCCCTTTACATTAGCACCCCGCAGTGCAAATGATGAAAATGTGGCATTGGGGAGTCATTTTATATTGCAGTGCAAACGTAACGGCTCTCCGCCACCAAATTACACATTTTTAAAAAATGATCTCCTCTGTGTTCTGCGGCAGAGAAGAGGCAGAGTGGAGCAATGTGATGGAGCTGGTGCGCAAGAAGACGTAGGAGCAAGCCTGGCCTGAAGGAAGAGGTGAGGTGTGCCCCCGCAAGCTGCCGCTTTCCTGGGGATACCCCATCAGGGACCCTCAAATAAGGTAAGCGAAGCAGGAGGGGCGGAGGCGTGGGAAACCCTCACCACTAGACCACCAAATGAGTTACTGTATGTGGCACTAGACTACCAGAGACCATACTGTCTACCCACTAGACAACCAGGTGATCTGTGAGGGAAATTTAGGAGACCTCATTAAATATAATACTGCAGCATATGAAATGAAGAAGTGCCACTGGAGCAACAAGGACCAGGAGGCTGGCCCTTTAGATGAAGGGGCACATTTTGGGGCAATTATTTTCTAACCCATATGCTTCCACCCACCCTCCATGACCCCCTCGACCATTACAGCCAACATTAACCTCATCCATAACAATGTGAAGATGCAGATGAAGTAAAAGCAAGAAGAAAATAATATGTGACGGAGTAAAGTGGGGAATAAACATTTAAGAAAACTCATCAATTAATACTGGCTGGAGCATATTGAATAAATCAGACACAACTGTTGCAGGGATGAGGCAGCCTGCCCCACTAGACCACAAAGCGGTTTCAGGTGCAGTTAAAGGCCCTCCCTGAAGTAAGGTCTCCATTATAACACTTGAAACACTTGTGTATGGGCGTGCTATAAATAAAATATCATATAATATCAGTGTGGCTAAGTGCCACAAGACCCAGTGGGATTAGGGGGATGTCTCACTAGACCACTGGGTGAACTTGGTGAGGCAACTAAGGGTTGGCCAACCAAACTATAACTGTAGTATATTGGGTGGGCTAACTGCTGCTAGGCCACTTGGGAAATTATGCCTGCTGGCAGAAAATACACAGCTGAGGCCCCAGGGAACATTTATTCAGGGGATGAAGGCGGGAAGGCTTCCTGTCCAAGTAGCTAAATGCAGTGTTTTTGTTTGGCTTTGCAGGGCCCTGGGAGGGCTTGTTAGTGAGGCAGACACTGTTCAGTGGGTGGAGTGAGTGAGGGGACAGACACCGCTAGCTGGGGTGGACGGGGAGAAGATTGCTTAGCAGGTGTCACCAGAAGCAGTTGCAGGCATGCCAGTGAAAAGCAGAAAGAGGGAAGGCAAAAAGGCCAAAATGGAGGAAGCGCTGGGTAGAAGGAGGGCTACCATCTTACCAGGCCTCAGTGAGATACGGAAGACGATCGAGGGGGCGGAGGACAGGGCAGGGTTGATGCATGGTGGAGGAAAAGTGTGAAGCTGGAGAGAGGAGAAAGGGAGAAGGTGCAGAAGGAGTGGTGGGAGGAGGAAGAGCCGCTGAGGTTCGAAAAGGAGGAACGTGTGAGGATAACAAAGGAAAGAGAGGAGAGGGAAAGGAGGAGGGCAGAGTAATGTGAGGAGATGAGGAAGGCAAAGTGAGAGCCCAGAATAGCAGATCAGGAAGCAGGCTCATGACCAGGGAGCAGATGAAAAGTCATTGTTGAGTCATTAGTAATGAGGCATAGAGTGCACTTGCTAAAATTCGTACTTCTATTTAAGACTGCTTCTGGCGACTACCACCCTCTAGGGTCAGTACTGAACGGGGTACCAGTTCAACAGCACAAGATGAAAGTCAAAGCACCTGTGCCACGAACTGAGTCAGGAAAGAAAGAACATCAGAGCAAAACTGAGCAGTTGATGGACCTCATCTAAAGGCATACTGGGTAGATGCGCAGAGAGGGGGCGGATGGGCATTAGGCAGTGGGTTAAGGGAAGGGTAAAGGGGAGAGCAAAGGCAGCAAGCGTTCAGAGTCTAGTGACAATGAAGCAGGAGGGAGCAGCAGTGAAAAGGAGAATCAGAGTGACAGGTATGGGGGGTCATGAGTGGGGGGAGGTGAGTCCAATGCAAGACTGGACAAAAAGCTAGAATGATTGTTGGAGCAATTGATATGAGCAGAAAAGAAGGTTATAGAATGGGTGGGCAACACGAGGGCAAGGAAAAAGAGTCTAAAAGAAGCATCATGAACTTTCCATTGGGGCTGTGAGCCTCGGTCCATGAGTAGTATGGGGATTCTCAAAGTTCTACACTACAAGCTGGTACCAAACTCTGTGTCAAGTCATGCTTTCTGTTTCTGAAAGGAATGAAAAGAATGCCCACACACGAGATTGGCCATGCCCGCTTACCCAGGCTGAGAATCAAATAACGCTCTGCCAGTGTCTTTGTGCTGTAGCACTTTGAAGCATCCTCTATGCACCAGATGGAATTACTAATAAATATCTTAGACCAAATAATTGGACAAACCCAAGGTAGATGGTAAAATACTGCTTTCATCTCAAAGAAAGAAAGCAGGGAGTTGTACAGCTATCAAAATAGATGCTTGCATAATCACACTTCCTATTGTGTATACAGAGTTCATATATATTTTTGTATGTCATATATGACGTCATCCTACGTAGCATTTTACAAAACCTATTAACGGGAGGGATTGGTTAAGGAGAACATATCTACTTATAGAATGTATACGGGTTAACATTTAATTGGCTGCCCCTTGTCTGTAGGACACACCCTCTGCTAGTTCTACATACATAGTATACTGATTATAGCAGAGAATATGGCATCGGATTGGTAACTGCAAAATTGTATGCAAAAGTACTTGACAGGCCTTATGATTGGTTGGCAACCCCATCCAACTTTGGACTTTCAGCTTGTTTAGCAGCGCGTGAGTACAAACGAAACCTAGGTGCTCGAGATGCGTCAATTCATTTCTTGTAGTCCCAATTAGTCGTCCATCATATGTCATCGGCCTGATCCTTAGCCAAGGCCTTCTGTTTGCAGTTGACCTTGTAGTCTGCTCACTGTTCTGGAACATTGAGGGGGTCTGAACAGAACATTGAGGGGGTATGAACAGAGCACTATCTCCATCTGGGTTTTAGTTAATAGCCCTTGTTTTCGACTACTGAGTCATGTGTTAAAAGACCACGATTTTCTCCATTTCAGCCTTTCATTTACGAGTATTTAATTTTATTGAACAAGTTACCATTACCCGCTCTGACCTTTAGAGACTTGCTCACTCCACCTCACATAGGCTTTTGCCCTCATGATTATTCAGTATTTGGCACTTGTAAATGTCCTTGGGCCTCATTACACGGATGGCGGTAAGGGTTTACCGGTACCGGTATTTTACCGGTACCGGTAAATCCTTACCGCCTTACTACGAGGTCCCTTTGCGGGTTGGGGAATTTAACGCCTGCTTTTTGCAGGCGTTAAAAACCAACCCGCAAAGGGACCAAGGAGCTAATTACGGTACCGCAATTTGCGGTACCGTAATTACCACCTTCCCCATTCCCATAGAGCCCTATGGGGCAAAAATGGGAATGGGGAAGGGCAATGGTGGAAGGGGGAATTACCGCCCCGCCAACCTTGGAATAGGGCGGTAATTCCCCTTCCCACCAAGGCGGTGCCAGTATTTTACTGGCATGAACCATGTCGCTAATAGCGTCATGGTTCACCGCCATCCGTGTAATGAGGCCCCTTGTCTCTCCTAATCTTAGCAGAAATATGTTGTACACACATGGTCCAATCCTCCAACTCCGTTTGTGCCTTGCACCCATCTCTCAAAATAGCCTTCTTGATCCTCGGCCAAGGTGCTCCCATATTCTGCATGCGAAACCAGCTTATTCATCAGGTGTTCAATTTACAATCCTAGACTCGCCCTTTTCAGATGACAGGGTTGATTTTTAACACAGGCTGTCATCCATTTTCTTCCAATGGACGTCCTAAATGTTTTATGTATACCTCTTTTCAGCAAGCTTCTATGTATCTTTTCTAACTTTCCTACATTTTTACCTACAGCGTATTTACAGTTATTGGTCAGGACGTTATTTCATCTTCTTTCATTCATAATTATTTTGTCTTTAGGTACATGTTTCTCTTTGTGCTTCAGTTACATTGTCCATTTAAAGTATTTCATGTTGTTTCCACATAGGTTCATACATTTCCTTTATGCCATCATACTGTCATCTTCAGACGTCATTTAGAGTTCATAATTATTACTCATAATCACGTCCTGACATCTTGGTAGTGGGCCCCCCCTTCCTGGTAGCATCCTTTCACTGTCTCAACATGAGGGTATCTTCTGAATCATACAATCAACGTGGTATGATATGTCGCATACACTCGTGCATGCATTCCTAATTGTAGCTGTTCGTCTGACAATCCAATAAGATGGTGGTGACGGGGCGGGGACCAGAGGAGAGGCATCCACCTGCTCCTCTACATCTTGCTCGCCCATGTCCACTCCAAGTCACGTTAGCTCTTGTGCTAGCTGGGAGTCCTGGCAGCACAGTAGTCAACAGTGGTATGTGGTGAGCACTTTAAAGGAAGCCAGCAAACCAGTTGGAAAACTCTGAGTATAGTTGGTAAACCTACAATACAAACTTCAGGCTTTGTTTTTGTCACCCCTGACTTTTTAATAATATTGTAAACATCAGGGGGAATACCTTGCAAGCCTATTTGGTTTGTTCCCCACCCCATCTGCCATCATTGACCAGGTTCTAGCTACTGAAATTAACAGAATTGTAGAATGGGAAGAAAGAAATTACTACCACATCGAGGGCTGCAAGCAATTCCCAAAAAGTCAACCTCTACGTGACTGCCAAAAACAGAGGTAAATAATCTTATCACTGAAATTGAGGCTTGTTTACTGGATATTAAAGAGTTGGACCCCACTAAAAAACAATTTTGGACGTTACTTGCAAGGGAATGTTGGGGGCAGGACATCATATTGTTGAATTCCCCTGTCTGCGAAACCTCTTCTTGTTGTGATATTGGCCCTGGTCTGGGCCACTTAAGGAACACATTATGTGAAGTGAATTTTCATATGCACATCAAAGTTATGAAGAGAAATGTTTGTCAACGTTTAATGAAAATTCAACAAGCTTGGCTGCAGGAGAGGTAAAACACCCTTGATACATAGGGTTTAAGTTATAAAAATAAGGAAAAGTATCTAAAAAGAAAGATACCTCTGTCCCCTACCACCTTTTTCCTGGATAACACCAGTCAATATCCCAAAATGAATTTAGGTTCTGTAATAAGTATATAGGCAACTCTATGTGTAAACATATACAAAAATCTGCAAATGTCCGCAGAAATAATTTTCTGACAACAGAAGTATAATTCTAAATGATTAATTGAATATGTTCTCATTAATGATTCATGAGTGCTACTTATTCCTTGTATCTGTTGATAATACAAATACTTATACCTTACAGACTAAACTCAACTTTACGTTCACATTTAAAAAAACTCATAAACATCTTAGCGATAACCTACATTTTATACAGCGTGACACTCATCCAATAGATACAAGCTATGAGTCTTGTAGAAATTATAGAAATTATAGAAATCCTTACTTATACATTCGTTTAAGTTGTTTACAGATTGTAATATGTGATATATAGTAAAAATAAGGAAGGCAAAAGACTATCTGTAAATATTGTTAATGTTAATGTTAAAGGATATTTGTACCGTGCACTATCACCACCAGTGTGGTCCCCTGGTGCTCTGGCGGCTCTGAAAAAAAGGGAGGGTTTGGGGGGCAGTTAGTGGGATGAGCTGGAGAAGTGCAAGAGAGCAGTGATGTGCTGTTGGCGGCCTCAGCCCAGAATTCTGTTGGCTGGGTTTGGGGTGTTGTACTGTCAGAAGACCCCGTGTGCTGTTGTGCGGATCTATGTGAGTTTTTTTTTGTTGTTGTAGTGTAGGGAAGTTTGTGCGGATTGTTGTGTTGTAGGTTTGTGGTTGTGTTTGTTTAGAATTTGAGAGGTATATGCAGAGGGTGAAATTGTTAGTGAGTTGGTTAATTGGCATTGCTGTCTTGAAGTGAGGCGCTAAATTTCTGTATTTCTAATTAAGTGGGGTGTGCGGGCATTTCCGTGTCTACGTCCAGATCAGCGGCTTTACGGCACTCGCGGTCCCTTTCCCATATGGCATCCATTCATATGCATAACCTTGCCCAAGTTGTGTACCGGCCGCCTACGAAGCACCTGTTTGTATGCGGGTGTGGGCAAGCGTTTGTTCGTCCCTTGAGGTCTAGCCCAGAGAGCATTCCCAATCTAGTCCAGTAGGACAGCAGCATCTGTAAGCCCAGGTTTACTCCCCCCATGTGTTGGGGCTGCTCAGCATTCATCATCTTAATCGGTTGCTCATTTGGGTTACTGCTCCTACCCCCTTTGGAATGTGGCAATGCTAACTTGTGCAATTGTGTCCAGGTGTGGCATCTGCCTACATTCACAACTCTCTTCGGACCATGCCTCTGCCTATATCCACAGCTTAGTTAGTCTGGCAAGTGCTAACGTTCACCCAACTTTATACACGTATGATCTATAGTGGCATTTATCGAGTGGGTGAAGGTTGTTCACTACACGTTGGCTAGGGATGTTGGATTCTGTCCTTGTGTCCTATTAGACTTCGCGTCTTCGTGACTTCGTGTATTAAGGACACCAATCAGAATAGAAGAGTAAGCAATGATCTAAAAATAAACAAAATATGACATTGGATCAAAAACCTAAACAAAACGAAATCTCAAACCATTTACATGAAATAACTAAAATCGTTCACATTTTAATCAAAACTCTTCCATTTTCCCCATAAAAGAAACAATGGTATAGAATAATGAAGGACACAGAGTACAAGACTCCTTACTCAAACTGGAATCACACAATTATAAAGCTAGAATTAAATGGGTAAACCTTAACCTAGAGGAAAAACCTCCACATTCATAACAGATTTTATTACCTAGTTTAGAGACTTCTGGGCAGAGTTTGGATCAGAATATGGTAGATATTAACAATACCTCTAAAGAATTTGTCAATGTAATTGCTTCCTTTTTTGTATCGTGTAAGACTTAACAATTGTGGTGATCTTTCAGACCCCATAGCTACGGGTAAAGGCGTTAAACAAGGCTGCCCTCTCACAGCCGATTTGTTCAAATTATTTTTGGCAGATCTGCCTATACATCTGACTCAGGTTAAGTGTTTTTCGCCCAAGATCAACAAAGTCCCGGTAAACTGCATCGTTTTTGCTGATGACTTGGTCTTAATCGATCAAACACAAATTGGTTTGCAAAGACTACTCACTTTCTTACATGAGTATCTGGCCATCAACGATCTTGTCATAAACACCCTGAAAACGAAAATAGTGTCGATTGGGAGTGTGAAAAACAAAAAAGATAACTCCTTCAGGTGGTCCGTCGCTGGTGAAATCCTCTCTTCTGTGCCATTGATATGGTATTTAGGGATTCAATTTAACAACTCTATTTGCGAACATCATTAGGTCCTAGACCTAAAAGCAAAGATGATGAAGCTTGCCCTACAAGGAGCCAAGATAAATAAAAACTATGGCAAATTCTCCATGGCACCTGTCCTGTCATTTTATCTTCAAAAAGCTGTTCCCATCATCAGTTTTGGTGCTGAGGCAGGGTGGGATATTAATTAACAACTTTGGCATACCCTGAAGGGGCGCTTTTGGCGTCATGTCTTGAAAATGCCTCAATCCACATCTATGACGATATTAAGGCATGAACTATCACTGAATTCGCTCCAAAGTCGAATCGTTTGGAAATCCATTTCTGTGCTGCGTAAGATTTCCCTAAACCCTCAAACCCCGACCTGCCAAATTTTTGTCAACAAATTAACAAATTTGTCAACAGCTCCGAACCTATTAAACCTTCGGTCTCTGCAAATACTAGAATTTCTGACTGCTGCCGACATCAGCAAAGAAGAGCTCTTACATCGACCGCAATATGCCAAAAATAAATTTGACACCTGGGCATGGATTAATAATCAAGGAAAGCGAAGCATGCTACACTCGACAAACTCTTTAGGGTGTGATAAAAAAAACTAAATGCGCAGGCTCGTTATTTGCTTCATTGACCGTCTCGCCATCATCGCGAACAATTTTTTAGACTGCAAACCAACACCTTGAAGACAAAAGAGATTCTCTGGCAAAGACACGATAAATCAATAACAGATAACCTTTGCCGTATTTGTCGCTTGTCCGTTGAATCCTCACAACATCTAATAATTGATTGTGAACAAACTCGCACTCAACGTTCTTTACACCTCGGAAACCTTGCTCCGCTAGACGGCGATATGACCTTGTGGTGGTCCACGATTATCTCTGGCAATAGCATCAAATTAGTCTGTGCGACAGTAAACTATATGGACATGCTTTTGAAAATCGATCCTTAGGAAACCACAGTCAGCTTTGTCATGCGGCATTGATTTAACTAAATGGAGTTGATGATGTAACTTACGAAGGCAATCCTGTGTGTAGCGATGTAACTATAAAAAAAAATGTTTTCTTGTGGTTGGGAAAGTTCAATGATCAATGTTCGTTTGTGTGTTAAGGAATTTGAAACAAAGGTTTGAACCTTGTGTCCAAACTGTAGTACTTTTTCAATAAAAATAAAATAAAAAAAGTAATTGCCTCCTTTTTTTGTAACACGAAAAAGGAAGGGGGCAAGACACTAACAATTTTTTAGTACATCTGAGCATCTATAATGCTCATAGATGATCAAAGATTGTCTCGGAGGGTAATGGGAGCAGAAAGCACACCTGGCGTGTGTCCTGGGAACAAGAACAGTTATTCTGTATTGATTGGTTCTTCGGGTTTAGCAAGTCTCTACATTAATCAAAGAAACAATTTAGAAGACAGAAAAAGAGAAGACAGAGAAGGTTCTATCTATCCCTGCCTGTGTAAAACCCTGTCTCTAGTCAGCATTGGTGTGCAGCCTATCTAATAGGTGATAGAAAAAAGAATAAGGACAACAATTATTTGGTTATCAACGTTTTGTTGTTTCTACTTGACTCTCAATCATTATACTCTAACCCTGATGACAAGCTTCTGTGGAGATAGTTGTATTACAGACAGGAGGACCAGTATCAGACCTTACTGCTATAGAGGGTGTAAACGTGTCTACTGGGGATAAATCTTGAACAGTATTTTGCCAACGGTTGCTGTATTGGCCACTACTGCGGGTGAATGTGTCACTCTATTGAAACTTGTGCTCTAACTAGAGAGCTAAAAAGGACATGTCATGAAGACTTTAACTAGGGGCATAGACCATGAGTCAATGTTTTAGTTATTTTTGCTGAATTGGTGAAACAGATTTTTGTTGTATTTGTTAATTGTTGCAACAGAAAGTAGGAGAAATGTTATTGTACTAAGGGGTGTATCTTAGCCTTGAGAACGACCTACAGTCAAAACACATGTCGGCTATTAGTGAACCCATCTACGTGTATCTTTTCACATGATGTGATTAATTGATGATGATTTGCACATCGGGCTATCGTAACAAGGTTGATCATTTCAGTAAACTTGTTTTCTTCACATGCTGTGAATAACCAATGTCAGGCTATCAGTAACAAGTTTGATATTATTTTTAGAATCTGGTTAAGATGATGCTTATGACAATACTCATTTTGTAAAAACTTTGCACAATGACACTTGAATTAGAGTAATTATTTTTAGACTAATAGTTAGCGCCGGGTCGTACTTATTTCTAATTATTTGAAAAGGCTCACTACTGGTGTCTCTGGCAAATGGAGCACAGCCTTAATAGCTGCTACTGAGATCTAAGTAGCTAAGAACAAGCAGATGCTGTGCACACCAATGTGGAAGACTGGGGTCACGTGGGATGCCAGGCTGTCCGCTGGCATTGAGGATCAATCGCTAATAAAATTCAAAGGATTGATGAAAATCCAGGAAAAGGCATTCGATCATGAACAGAATTGGGTTAACTTGGCAGCTAAAAGTGGTAGCTTGGATTACATCAACGCTCAAGCAATTGGCCCTCAACTGGGGGCGTATTTGTATGGATTTCCTAATACATGCACACGGGATGACTACATAAGATTGACATTCCATCTAGATGACACATAGGATCAAAGTGGTCCCAGGATGCACTGCCAAAATTATGCTTCAGATCTAAGAGGGTCTTGTGATTATTGAGTGGCGTTTAGAAAACACATGTGCTGCTCTGACGCCCTTTATATGGTCGCCCTTTAATTGTTATGTGAAACTATGTTGGGGTGATCTGAAGTAGTTTGGCACAATAGTGGGTGCAGCACCAAGACGATTGTATCTTTTTTTTTTTAATCCAGGCTATATGTATTATGTCTCTTGTTTTATAATGTTTTATAATGCTAGGCTGTATTGTAATAAAATAAAACTAAAAAAAGAACAAACAATGCAGGTTTCATTCTGTGGGCTTGGGGAGAAGTTGTGAGGGTTTCAGCAATAACTTTCATAGCAAAGGCCTGGGGCGGCAGTGCCTTCCCAATGGTTTCAAGAAGACCATGGCAGGTTGGGTTAATAGGGGTGAGAAGGAGAAAGTGAAAATGCCAGCATTATATCATTTGTTATTCTGGAAGGAATGTGATGTGGTATTGCGTCCAAAAAACATAAACCAAATAAAACAAGGCCGAAAACATCAAATTTGTTGTGCTTAATTTTAAAATATCTAGTGGGTGGGGTAAGGATATAAAAGAAAGGGTGGGGGTGTGAGGGCGACTTGGGTCTCCCCCACATTTATTTATTTTCGAAAACATTTTTAACATGGATCCCTGTTGCACAGTTTACAAGAACTGTGCAGGAGTGCATTTTAGAAGATATTCTTTGAATACACCTGCTTATTGGCATTTTTGGAGCTGCTAGAGTTTTCAAGATGGCAGTGCCCGGAAGCGAGGCTGATAGTAGGGGGGTGGTGCAACAGCAGGATTATTGGCTTGATGAGGACTGGATGGGACCCAGATATCCTCGAATGCTATCCCTAAAGGAGGCACTTGTTCAGTGGTGGTGACAAGGGGCCATCTGCAAGTACTGCCCCCTGGCAGAGGAGGTTTACTGGTACTCAAGGAAGGTTCTCTGCTTTCTAGCTCTATGCTCTATGTTGAAAAGGGGGCGGGCTCACATGGTGTTGGACCAAAGCACATACAGAACACATTCCTTCAGGATAGGGGGAGTATCAAAGGCAGCAGGCTGGAGGGTCAGGCAATAAAAAGGTTGGCCACTGGCATGAAAACTGCTACATGCGCAACATTCGCCCCTGGCTATCGCAGGAAATTCCGACATCAGCATCCAACTAACACAGCTGTTCCCTTGAGGAAGCTGCTGGCCAGCGTGGGGCCTCGGGGGAATTTCTCTTCACCTACTGTTCCCCCGGGGGTTTACAGGTGAGGGGTTCTCGCCCCTTGTGAGGAATGCTTGGAATGGATGGCGAGGGCAGCTGGGGTGAATGTGAGCCAAAAGAGCATACAATTAGTAGTACCATGAGCAAGATGTTTCCCTCTGCAGGTTTCAGTTTTTTTGCAGAATGTGCAAAGAAGAGACCCACATTGTGGAGTGGGGCATGCAGCAAGCAAGCTTTGAGCAGCATGCCTGGGGTGTGTATAGTATGTGTTAGCAGGTCCGGTTTTAGGGGAATGGAAGGATTGTCCGGATAGTTGGAGCAGCCCAGCTAGGGTAGGTAGGCATGATGAGCCAGCGGAACTGCGATGACAAGAAACACTGTTACCCAGCGTCTGCCAACTCTTACTGAGGTACCTTACCAGTGTTGGTCCGTCGATCTATAAAGAACCGAGATTGGTCAGTAACCCCTTACTGTGTCACAGAATGGGCCCATGGAGCATTCTAAATCTACATACTATGAACACACTGAAGCTGAGGTAGACCCGTTGGAAGGATGATGAACTCATAAAGGAACAAGGTTGCGTTCCTCACAGAATGGGGTTTCTCCCCAAAAATATTACTCCCGCAGATGTCATTTTTAGGTGGCTGCCATCTTGGCAACAAATTTTAACAGGGGCGCTCATCTAATGGGGAGGATTTTTCTCCCTATATTATCTTACCCTCTAATATCTAATAACAATTGGCTGGTTGTCTCCTGTTTTAAACCCAACTAAGTTGTGGTTTCTTCTTTGCCTAGAAGTCTAATTTGCGTACGGTATTAGATGTGTTTGGGGCACTGATGGGAGGACGGAAAGCCAGGCCGCGGGGCATCCCAGACACCCCACTGCAATGTTCTAGTTTGATGGAACACCAATAATCGGTGTGTTCATGATGGCAACGGGGCACTCTTTCCAACCTGAAGCATAGAGCCTTTTACATTTCAATGCAGCGTGGAATGCTTTCTGCACGGCACGGAGGAAGAAAGACTATGGGCCTCATTACGAGTGCATCGGTAAGGGGTTAACGGCACCGGTGAGGATGCCGGTGCCGTTAACCCCTTACTGCTGCATTCTGAGGTCCCTTAGCGGGTCCCACTAAGGCCGGCTGGTTTTACCAGCCACCCTTAGCGGGAGCCGCTAAGGGACCAGGGATCTAATAACGGGCCTGCTATTTGCGGGCCCGTTATTAGCTCCTTCCTCCTTCCTATTGAGCCCTATGGGGGCTCGAATGGGAGTGGGAAATCGTTTTCAGAATGGGGACTTACCGGGTCCTCCAAGGTTGGAATGATCCGGTAAGTACCCATTCTGAGAACCCGGACACGACTTTGGATACAGACATGATGCTAATAGCACCATGGCTACCTCCAAAGTCGTAATGAGGCCCTATGTCAGTTTCAGAAAGTTCAAAATGGATGCTTGTTTATGTTGTCCTCAGCATGCAAGGTGTCCTCTGCCCAATGCCTCATTACTTGCCGCGACTCCAAATGTTCTTCATTAATACTCCAAAATAAAATGAGAGAAAGAAATTAATAATTAAATACAATAAAGCTGAACGGTCAGCACATAAGGCAAGCCTGTGAGGCTGAAGACTGAGACACTGCTTATTCAGCACTTTGTGTCTGGGCCCCATGAAACGGAACGGCGCAGTCAGCACTTTCCCTCGCACTTGCAATTAACCAGTGCTGAGCTAGTCCCTCCTGTCCTGGTGGAAAGTTACTGGATCTCACATTACTGACACCAGGGATTACTCAATGTCCGGCGGATGAAGTTCGAGCTTTTTGTTTGTTAGTTGTTGAACTTTTTCAATCGGTGCTAGGTCAGGGCTAATTTAACTGAGCGGTTGTTGAGATTTCGGCCCACTGTGGCCTCATGGGTACAAAACATCATGCCATTTCCACCGGTATGCTGTTGGGCCATGCAGTGTTCGTTTGCGACTGTTTCTTTAGTTTAACACAGCTCAGAGGTGCACTGGCAACCAAAAGATGCCCTGGAAATAATTTTCAAAGTCGACCCATGTTACACATTTTCAGCTATCCCGACCCTTTTCCTATGAGAAAATGTATAAATAAAATGGGTTACCGCAAAAAAGAGGCAACGCCTTCCGGGAAAGGCCAGTCCAGCACTGGTCGGGTGCAGAGGTCTGCCGGGAAATCTCCAGAGTTCCCTATAGGCCAGTCCAGCACTGGTCAGGGTCCAGCGGCCTGCCGGGAAATCTCCAGAGTTCCCTATAGGCCAGTCCAGCACTGGTCGGGATGCAGAGGTCTACCAGTAAATCTCCAGAGTTCCCTATAGGCAACACATTTCTTGTGTTTCCTAGGAAGTGCCCTGGGTGTCATGACCCATAGAACTTGCCCTTTCTGGACCTCCTGGTCCTTATCGTGCCGGGGCTTGTATCCCTTGTTACTCCCAACATGGCCGCAACAAGCGACTAGCCTCACACCAGCTTTCACGACGCACACGGCACGTCCTATAAATTGGCCACGCCCCTGCGGTCCCGCGCATCTCAACGCTATCATTAGGTAGTGACTTGACGTGTGTGTACTGTTCGGCGAATCTTCTATCCAAGATCCTGGTTCCCTTCCTCCTCCCTTCTTCCTTTCCCTCTATTCAACTCCTGGAATCCCCATTCTTAGCGACTGCTACCTACTTCCCTGGACATCCTGGAACAGCGGCCTTCCCGGAACTCTGAACGCGCTCTGGAGCCGGAAGATACTCGAGCGAGTCTATACAAGACCCGATCCGTCCACAAGAGGAATCCTCCCGCGGAACACAGCAAGAACCGATCCCAGGTGAGACGGGGGGAGATTTATGACAGTTTGAGACGCCAAATGACTGACACTGATTCTGCTATGGAGAAAGCAGTCCAGGACTTTATGCGTGGCATGCAAGAGCTCACAACTGAAGCACAGAACTTAAAGGCTGAGAATGCTGCGCTAAAGGAGCTAGTTTTGTCTTGCGACCCGCTAACAAGGACAGTGTGTTACTTGGTGGAGTGGTGGACAAATATGATGGATCGGTAAAATCCTTACGTGGATTCCTGGATTCCTGCTTGGTGCATTTTACCTTTAAGCCCTATTATTTTTCAACTTCTAGGACGAAGGTGGGCTTCATTATCTCACACCTCACAGGGAACGCGTTAACCTGGGCTACGCCCTTAGTCAACTCAGGGGATGCCCTCCTGGATGATTATGATGGATTCATTCAGGCACTATGTTCGACCGCCCAGAACAGGATTTTAGTGCTCAAGAACGCTTACTTGATTTTCGACAGGGTACCCAGTATATCTTAACATACGTTACTAGATTCAAACAGCTGGTCCTCTGAAGCAAGTTTCACTCTATTTCGCAGGGGTCTAAACGAGGACATTAAGGATGAATTAGCCCAGGTGGCTCGTCCTAGTTCCTTCCAGGCTCTTATGGATCTAGCCGTGCAGATAGACTTTCGAATCCAGGAAAGAAAGGCTGAAAGAAGAAAGACCAAGACACCTTTTCAAAAGAATTCCCTTGAGACCTCTGTTAAAACCGATTCTGACCCAACCCCTGACACAGATCCGGAACCCCTGCAAATCGGAGCCTTCCGTGGGCCTATTTCCCCTCAAGAAAGGATGAGAAGGATCCACACAGGCCTGTTCATGTATTGTGCCTCGTGTAAACATCTTGTTAGAGAATGTTCTCTAGCCCCTCCACGGCGTTCGGGAAACAGCAGCTCCCGATCCTAGATGGAGCGAGGTGTCGGGAGAGAGATGTTTGCTCCACATCAATTTCATCCTTGAACTCTCCTGGACAAAATAGTTGGTGATACTACAGGCCTTCCTCTCGCCCTCCAAAGACAAGACCTATCCCATTCTGGCCTTGGTGGACTGCGGAGCTATGGGAATTTTCATTGATCAAAACTGGGTAGTTAGTCATCAAATTCCGTACGAGACACGAAACACCATGCAGCCGGTGGAAGCAATTGACGGAAGACCCCTCTCTTCAGGACCCATAAGCCTGCAGACTAAAGAGATCCAACTTTCCATAAATCATTATCAAGAGCGGATTACATTCGACATCATTAAGTCAGCCCATTACCCCATGGTTTTGGGTATGCCCTGGCTACAAAAACACAATCTGTATATCAATTGGACAGCAGGATCATTATTCCTGGGCTCAGAGTTCTGTATGTCCCACTGTCTATCCCTGGACCCTTCCTCGATAACTCCTAAAGAACCTCCAAGAGACCAAGAAACACCACTCATGGTTTCCAATATCATATAAGTTCCAGAGTCCTATCAGGAGTATGCTGATGTATTTTCTACCGCCATAGTCCAAGCATTACCCCCTCACAGGCCTGAAGACTGTGCCATAGATACAGATCCCTCAGCTGTAATCCCCTTTGGCCGAATGTTCATCCTTTCCGAACCTGAGAAAAAGGCCCTTCGGGAATACCTCGACACCAATCTTGAAAACGGCACCATAAGACCCTTGAAATCTCCAGCGGGTGCTTCGTTGTTCTTTGTTCCCAAGAAGGACACCAAGGAACTCAGACCTTGCCTCGACTATCGAGGCTTAAACCAATGCATCCTCAAAGATCGATACCCACTGCCCCTGATTTCAGATATCCTGGAAGCTGTGAGAGGAGCCGTAATTTTCACGAAGCTGGATCTCCGGGGTGCCTACCATTTAATTCGAATCCGGGAAGGGGACGAATGGAAGACAGCCTTTAGAACACCCTTTGGTCACTTTGAATACCTAGTCATGCCTTTTGGACTAGCCAATGCTCCCGCAGTCTTTCAGTGTTTTATGGACAGGGTGTTCTCTGATATGTTGTTCCTCTTCGTCATTGTCTATCTGGATGACATATTGATTTTTTCCAAAGATCCTCTAAAACATGAAGAACACGTAAAGGCAGTATTACAACGACTTTGTGAAAACAAACTGTTAGACAAACCCGAAAAATGGTTGTTCCACGTTACTTCTGTTCACTACCTAGGATTCATCCTTAGCCCAGAAGGAATTGGCATGGACCCTTCGAAGGTAAAGGCCATACTGGCTTGGCCCGCTCCCACTTCTGTGAAACAGGTGCAATCCTTCCTGGGGCTCGCCAACTTCTACCGGAAGTTTATTTCTACCTTTTCCGAGATTGTTCAGCCGATCGTAGCTCTATTGAAGAAAGACACCCATCTTTATCTGGACTACATCGCAAGATAAGGCATTCCAACGATTGATTGATTCCAAGAGATTATTTTGTGAAATCCGAATTCATCGAATTTTCTTATTCTTTTTTTAATTTTGGCCACAAATATATGTGGGAGAGACCTCCCACAGCCCTCCTAACTGCCCCCTATCTTAATTATCACGATTACCTGCCCCCAAATATATATTTCTGGCCAAATTCAATTTAAAAAAATGCAACGAATTTGAATTCGACGAAATCTCCAACGTTGTAATCCTCCTATCCGAGCTGTGTTAGTGTGGGAAAGTATTGTGCAGTGGGTTGGGGTACAGATAGGATGTGATGATGTGTGGTTAGGGTGTGGTAGGATGGCATTGTGTTATTTTTTGGTTGGGGTAGTGTCTTTCCTGACATGAAAGAGGATTACGAAGGTGGGGGTCCCAAAGTATTATGAAAGACCAGTGGCTTACTGAGTCAGGAGCCTTGGATTTACCAAAACTATTCTGTTTTTTGTTAAGCGTCAAGATGATTAGCGCTGTGCTCTAGCACTTGGAAGTGTCCTCTATGCGCTAGATGGAATTACCAGTAAATATCTTAGACCAAACAACTGGAGAAGCCCAAGGAAGATGGTAAAATACTTCTTCAATCTCAACAGAAGAAAGCAGGGAGATATAACATCTATCAAAATAGATGCATGAATATTCACCCTCTATCTTGCGCGCAAATAGTTTGTATACTTTTACATACGTAATTTATGATGTCATCCTACTTGGTGTTTGCAAAGCCTATTCACGGAAGGGATTGGATTAGGGGAACATGTCTACTTAGATAATTATATAAGGGTTAATATCTCATTGGCTGCCCCTTGTCTGTAGGACACGCCCTGAGCTACTTCTACACACATCACATACTGATTATTGCAGAGTATGACATCGGATTGTTAAATGCAAGATTGTATGTAAAAGTACATGGCAGGCCTTATGATTGGTTGGCAACCTCATCCAACCCTGGATTTCCCGCAACATATGAGTGAAAATGAAACCTAGGCGTTCCAGCTGTGTCAACTTGTTCTTTTTTCTCCCAATTAGTCCATCGTATGTCATCGACCCAATTCTTAGCCAGTTGAGCTCGTAGTCTACTGACTGTTCTGGAACATTTAAGGGAGTATGGGCACGTCACTATCTCCGTTTGGCTTTAATGAATAGACATTGTTTCCACCTTCTGCATCACGTGTTAAAAGACCACGACTTGGTCCATTTCCACCTTTTATTAACTGCTATTTAATTTAATTATGCTGGGTGTCATTGCTCCTCTTGACCTCTAGAGACTTGCTCACTCCACCTCACATAGGCTTTGCCTTCGTGGTTATCCAGCACTTGGCACCTGCAAATGTTCTTGTCTCTCCTAATCTTAGCAGAAATATGTCCTATGCACAGGGTCTCTTCATTCGACTCCCTTTGTGCCTCACACCCATCTCTTGAAATAGCCTCCTTGATCCCAGGCCAAGGTACTCCCTTATTCTGCACATGAAAACAGCTTAATCATCAGTTCTTCAATTTGCAATCCTAGGCTCATATTTTGAGGTAGCAGGGTTGATTCTTAACATGGGCTGTCGTCCATTTTCTTTCAATGGCCTTCCTAAACTTTATGTATATACCTCTTTTTAGCAAGTGTCTATAGGCCCTTTCTACCTCACGTTTACAGTCATTGGTCAGCACGTTACTTCATCTTTAAGTATATGTTTCTCTTAGTACTTCAGTTACACCATCAGTCTTAAGTATTTTCATATCGTTTCACCATAGGTTCATACATCATCCCAATTACCCATAGCCGCATTCTGGCATTTTGGCAGTGGGCATCCTTCCTGGTAGCAACCTTCTATTGCCTCAACATGTGGGTACCTTCTGAATGGCTCCTGAGTGCATATCGTGTTTCACACACACAACGCAGTATAGGAATGTTGAATGGATTCATGAATGGGTTCCCAATTGTAGCTCTTTGTCTACTACTCCAATAGGACGGTGGTGAGGGGGTGGGGACCAGAGAAGAGGCATCCACCTGCTCCTCTCCATTGCCGTGTAAAAGCTTTATTGCATAGCATAACATAACACTGGCCCTTTATTGAAACATGTTCAGAATTTGGAACCTTGCCCATGCACATGAAGGGACCCCAGGTTTCCAATTAAAAATCTTGCTCTCTAGAAGCGAGCTTCAAGTCAGGAAGACAACTTGAACATAGCTCGTGCTGCAAGATAAGCAGCTCCAAAACCCTCCCAAGCAGAGTAGGAAGGGACAGGTTTTATTTTTTATTTTGAGTTTATATACCAGTGAAGGAGACTTTGGTGATATTGTGAAGCTGCCATTTGAACCCAGATCTTGTTTTAAATTATACACAAGCTCGGACTAGCCATTATGGCAGTAGGGCCGGGTTGTCCAACTCCAGGTCTCTAAGGCCGGATCCATGTCAGGATTTCAGGCTACCCCTCATTGATATTCATGAGTTACATTTGCAACAAATGATTCTGAATGTATGCACATTTTTCCTCATGGGTATTAATGAGGGATATTCTCAAAACATGTCTTGGAGTTGGACAACCCTGCAATGGGGCAATGGCTGAAGTGCCAGCCCATTATTCTAGTAAGGGTCTTTTTTTTGGGCCACAACAGGCCACTTTTTCTGCCAGAGTTACTGCATAGTTTTAACCAATGACACTAAGCAAATATGCTTTTAAATGCATGATTCGCAGCATAATTGACGAAACACAACCCCTTTGATAGTACTCAGAGTCATTCTGGTTAGCAACGAATTGTAATGTGTGATTGTCGGCCACTTTTTTTATTGGTGCCAGGACCGATTGTATGCCCCAGTCCAACCCTGACTCTACATCACATCCTACAACTTTTTGACCCAAAATTAAATTGCCAGTGAAGGCACGCTTAATACCAGCACACACACCAAAAAATATTTCTTCACAAGTCTTTACTGTGCATTCCATAAAGGGTCATGTTTATACATGACGCAACAGTGTAGTCTATCAAAGCAGGAGTCAGCGACACGTCTCGTATACTGCACTATGAACAGAATCGCGTGTTGGGAATACCCATTTTAGCAGGTACAGTAAATAAGGCACAGTGAGGAAAAGTGAGTTGCCCAGGATCACATCATTTGTCAAGTGGGGAGGCCAGAGTTTCAGCCCATGTGTTCTAGTTCCCCAACTTGCAATTTGGCAATAAGCTATGACGTCCACACTTGAGTTGATTCTGGGTTTTGCGTAACAATAATCGATGAAAACGCCACTGATTAGATCGATAGTAATTAGGCCTTTCATTATTATTATGTGTGTTCTGGCTTAAGGAATTTTCGCGTTCTAAAATGCCTTTTCAAGGACATTCAAATAGATATGAAATCCGATTGTGAACTAATTCCCTGTATGTGACAGCGCCTCCTTCTCGTATTGATTGATCTCATACTAGCTTCTGCAGCTCAGAGAAGTCACCGCAGGCAGTGGGTGGAAATCCGTGCCTTGAATAACTCTGCACAAGGACTTACAAGCAAGTACATAGAAATGTGCGTCAATACGAACAAAAAGAAGTAGCGTTGAAGGTGACTCGCCCGTCTCTAGTGCCCACTGCCTGTAGTCACTCCGATATTAGCCTCAGAGGTGGCATCTGCAAGCAGACCCCGAAGTGAGCAAAATGTAGAATACGCCTTGTGAGTGAACCAGCAAACCCGTGCCTGCTATCAATTAGCGCAACACTATATATTATAGATACAGTTAAGTATGTTAGGGCAGTTCGGCTACAAGTGCCACTTGGTATGGTTGGCGCCACCTGGTAACCCTTGAACTGTAGAAAAGATATATTGGACCTAAAAGCACTGGTTCGCAGATACTAAATCCAATTATTTTATGTGATTTTAATAGATGTTGCGGAGGATAGCTCAGGGGGCAACGTGCTCCCGTGATAAACAAGACGACATGGAGCACCACAGGTTCGATCCCTGTGTCCACACTTAGAAACAAATGGGTATATTAAGCACAAAGTTATAAATAACCTATCATATATCGTAATTAATGCTGGATTCCAAAATAGAACTGAACGAAATATTGTTACTTAAAGACTGTCATCAACTCATCTCAAGATGTTGTTCTTTATGTTATGTTCTTAATTGTTGCGTCAAACAGAAAAAAGTTAAGATTAATCTTTTGATGCATTCGAATCAAAGTGCTAAACACAATGTATAAATAATAATATTGGTTATCATTCGTGCAACACCTTTAAATGGGTCAATGATGATCTTTAAGCAGTAATATTTCTTTCCGGTTGTGTCTTTATTTGCTAAGTGATGCAAAGGTGAATTACTCTGTCCTGGAACGAGAAATGTTGGCATGTGCCTTGGCCGCTGAATGCCCAATGGCACATGCCACATCTGGCAGCAGATGATCAAGAATTTCCTTGTAGGATCAATCACAGGCCTGGCTCCAAAAATGGAAAAGACATCTGCGTATCCCGGCTACTGTCCACCAGCAGCCACCTAGATGCGGGGTATTGCAATTCATGTGTGGTTGACCACTGTTTCAGGTGCAGCAGAAGTGGTAAGTGGCGCTGTTAGCAAAAGCAGATTGTCTCCATTACCTCAGAAATGACCAGGCTCTCATTTTTCTCCGGAACTTGTGTCCAACAAAGAGACATCTTCCAAGTGGCCTCCAGCCCTACTGATGAACGTGCGACAAAATCAAGAGTGAGTCACAAATCCTGATCAGACAAGGAAGCTTTATATCACCCATCAGCCTGCGAGGCTCCCTTGTCTCCCTGGCTCTCAAGGGGCACCAAGGGGTGATACTCATTGAAATATCGACTGAGAAATGACATGGTTCCCACCACGTAGAGGTCCACGTGAGCAAGTGCACAGAACATCACGAGAGCGATAACAGCCTTGCAACCAGAACTCCTCGAACAAAGACAGATTTTGAGTGGTAGTGTAATAAATGGGGAATTATAGAGTTTGTTTTTTATTACCACCCCCCCGCCCCCGCCCAGATTGTATGCCAGCTGGCAAACATTATGCTGTTGTAATAACAGATAAACTTCACAGGTACAACATGGAGAGACCTGCCTACCAAGTGTTGGGGTGGTTGGGAAAGGTCCCCACAACCAAGAGGGGATTTTGTTGCGTGAACTGTATTTGTGACTGGGGTTGTGGAAAACTTGGTGTGATGTTGCAGTTTCATATGTGTCCAGTGTAGTTAAATCTGAATGGGATATGTTACTTAGTGTTACATTTTGGTTTAACATATTAGCTTTGCATACACATAGAAAGACAAATGCTAAAACCGCCAAATGAAATATAAATGCGATTAAGACACAATGTGCTATGGAGTGCCCAGAAGCAGGCAATGAGGAGTTTTTATAATGCGCATGTGAGAAAGGGGGCCTGTCCTGAAGAATCCACTGTAAAGGAAAGATAGTATTTATTAAACATGCATTCACACTGACAAAACATATAAAGGGTATTTATTAATTTACATTTAGTGGGCTTTTTATAAACAGATGAAAACACAGCTGTTGGGGGTTGACTTTAAGAAACTGGTTCTGCAGTGGCCTGAGGATGGGTAAATAAGTAACTTTGACCCGAGCGATGGTCAGCTCTGCTAAAGGAGCTGGCCATGGATTTTATGGTCTGATAAGTATCACAGAAAGCAGATGTAATCTCTTGAATGCATGGGAGCTTAACCAAGGGTTTTCGCAATTTGTTCTGACCAGCAGTAAAACGTAAGGTGAATCGATGCTCGAGGCTAAAGTGATTGAAACCCAGGAGTTTCAATTCTATTTTCAGATATGATGTGCACAATGAAATTGCAGTTATTTAGATTAGAATGTTCAAATGGAGCCATTGAACTGTTGTTGAGATAAGTCATTGTTAATCCAAAGAGAACCTATTTACTCAGCCTTCTTCATATTGCTTGTAGTCTTTATGTGAACCACGTGCAATTAACAGTTAAGGTTAAATGGCTCAGGCCAGTTATTACTAGTAATGAATTATGTTTGCACAAAAATGTTTAATTGGTTGATGACCTACCATGGACAATTCCTAAAAGGAGGTGTGTTCTACACATGAGCTGAAGATGGTAGTTAAGATATCGGATACCAATGGGAATGCGGGAATTGGAGAAAGACGGGATTTCTTTGAAGAGGTTTTGTCCAATCACATGTGGGGGGTGGATTGTAATAACATATATGGGAGTGTTTTAACTGTGGCAAAAATGTATATAAGGTGTGAACATATGTGCTTCAGTGAGACTTGGGTTAGTTTGGCTCCACGGGGTCATCTAACTGCTCCCCGGACGATTGTACAATAAACTTGCTTTAAGGGCAAAGCATGCTGGTCAGATAGCACAGCGAGTAGAGCGTTCGCTTTGACATCTGTGCAGCGCCTGCTGGCGCAGGTTCGAATCCCGGCAAGGCCAAACTCAGCCTTTCATTCTTCAGAGGTTGATAAATGAGCACCACACACTGTGGGTAATAATAAGCAGCACTCAGATACCTGAGGGTTCGTAGCGCTATATAAATGCTAAATTATTATTATTAGTATGCACACATTCCTCAGGTGGTGGGCCCACTTAGGTTGATGTAATTAGGGGTCTGCTTCCACACAAGACAACATCGTTGGCAATAAATACACCACACCAGTATAGTCATCCTTCTATCAAACGAGAGAGAAACAATTCAAGACAACACACAGAAAAAAGAAATGAAGACAACAACTCAGAAGAAGCAGCTATGCTCCCAACACTGACCAAGGAAACGACCAGACCTACAAACTTTGAGAAATCCCAAACTCATAGGGTCTAGAGACTCTGATCAAAGAAAACTCTTATCAGATGCGCGGACTTGGAAATGTATCAATTTCACCCATTAAAGGAGGATGGTGATGTAGCTTCCTGTCCCCTCTAGCAATGCGACCCTGAGCCAGCCTGCACGCATCCCACGTTCACCACCCACGTAGCTCCTGGATAATCGCCCTTATTCCCATTCGACCTGCACAGACCAGAGCAACAGTTAAGCAATCTTGCATTATCTCACTCTCCGCATTAATCTAACTTATCCCAACCCAACCCGCTCTCTTTCAGATCCAGCAGAGTGCCTGGAAAATGGGCCAATCGCAGTGGTGTGCAGTGTAAATCCCAGTAGCATAACATAACGTACAGCCTAGCACGACAGTCAATGGATGAAGAGAGAGCGCACAATGGCAGGCGAGACAGCAGAGGCAGCTCCACTGTGTTCCGTCCCGGGCATTATAGCTAATTAAGTACATTCTTGCACTATAGCAAGAGTATTTAGTCTGCTCTAGGAAGCTCTGATTGCCACTTAGGGGTCAGACAGGTTACTGATGAGTAGAGCTAGTGGGTTTTGCTGCAGAAGGGAATTACATTGTCATGAGAAACTGGTAGATATTCCGGACAGCACGTGGGAAGAGGGCAGGCATACTTCAGAGGAGGCTGGATGAGGGGGTGAGCTTACAGGTGGTGTCACTGGGAGGAGAGCTTCAGGGTGTATATATGGGTGGGAGGGAAGTCTATCTCTACCCTGCGGGTGTGGAGGGATGGGATGAAGGGCTGTAACAGAAGATGCATCCAACAGTGCTCCTGCACTCTAGGATGGCTCTGGGAACAATGAGGCTGGGTAAGGAATATTTCATTGGGTTTCATAACAAACAGGCGGAGAATGCAAGGGGCTCGCTTGCATTACCAAGAGGAGAGCTCAGGGGCAAAGCGCTCGTCGATCCCGGGTCACCGGCTCTGAACTCTTAGACACCTCTGGGTATTAAGCGCATTATAAATAATCAATCACAATTACAAAGAAGAGAGGAGTCCGAAACTCGGCTGTGTTATGCTATGTTATCTTGTGCAGGGGGGCAGAAGAAGGTGGGAGAGGAAGGTGGAGACAAGATATGGAAAGGGCGGAGTCAAGATGGGCACCCATCTGGCTCAGACATGCGAGCCAATGGCACGCACCATACTCGGCCCGGCTTCAAGGAAAGCAGTGTGGATTGCGGGCCTAGCTCCAGGTGGGTGGCTCCTGGTATTTTCAGTGCTGGTCTATGGGACTAGGTGTATCCCCTGAGTACTAGTACCGGGGGGAGATCAAAGGGATTTCTCCTCACAGAGACCCTCCAGCTGCAGCTCTTATCTACACAGCCACTTCTGTATTGCAGCAAACATCACACAGAGACCCTTGCGGTGTAGCTCAGATCCACACAGCGATGCCCCCATATTGTAACCTATATAGATCCAGCGACTACGTGGCTGTGGTGAAGTTCTCACAGAGACCCCTGTACTTCAGGTCACGTTGACTCTGTCTCAGAGACCCTTAGTGAGTTTAATGTAAATAGGAAGACCCTTGGACGGTAGCAAGCCTTTACGGAGAGACCTCTGCCAGCAGCTGAGATCTGCATAGCGACCCCTGTAATACATCACACATCTGCACAGAGACCACTGGGCAGCAGCTCAGATGTACACAGGGATCCTTGGGCTGCAGTTCATATTTCCATGGAGACCCCTGAATTGTAGCTCATATTGACACTGAGGTTCCTGCACGGTGGCTCATATCGACACTGAGGCTCCTGCATTGTAGCTCATATCGACCCAGAGGCTCCTGCACAGTGGATCATATCGACACTGAGGCTCCTGAAGTGTAGCTCCTATTGACACTGAGGCTCATATTGACCCGGAGGCTCCTGCACAGTGACTCATATCTAAACTGTTGTCCCTGCACAGTGGCTCATATTGATACTGAGGCTCCTGCACATTGCCTCATATTTACACTGAGGCTTCTGCATGGTGGCTCATATCGACACTGAGGCTCCTGCATTGTAGCTCATATCGACACTGAAGCCCCTGCACAGTGGCTCATATCGACCCAGAGGCTCCTGCACAGTGAATCATATTGACACTGAGGCTCCTGCAGTGTAGCTCCTATCGACACTGAGGATCATATCGACCCGGAGGCTCCTGCACAGTGGATCATATCGACACTGAGGCTCCTGCACAGTGGCTCATATCTAAACTGTGGTCCCTGCACGGTGGCTCATATCGATACTGAGTCTCCTGCACATTGCCTCATATTTACACTGAGGCTCCTGCACATTGCCTCATATCGACACTGAGGCTCATGCACGGTGGCTCATATCCAGGCATACTGCAGTTTTACGGCCAAACTGTTAACACACCTGCATGTTCAGGTATATGTCTCCTAACATGCCTTTTGGTGACATTGGCGAATTTGGGGTGGGGGGACAGATTGGAGCTTCAAGGCTACATGTGTAGAGAGGTATGGGGGAATGGGATGGGGAGACATGGGATGGTGGAGGGTTTGATCGCCCCCTTCCCCCCATGTAGTTTAGGTGGCAAAGGGGCTTATTATCCAGACTTTGCGTCGTGAAAATGTAGGTGGGATAATGAGTGTAGAGATTACAGGGTCACCTTGTTCTGAAGCCCATATCGGCACTGAGACCCTTAGACTCGTGTTTCTACCAACACACTGACCCCTGCACTTACCCTTGCACCCTAACGCGTATCCCCACGCTGCAGTTTCCGAACTGATGCCTCCGATGGTCAAGCATCCACTGTTGGGGTGCACTATAAGAGCAATCATGTTCTAGTGAACCCCATGAGTTCAGGGCTTGCCTCCGGCGGAATACATCATGCCATTAGTTACACTACCCCAGGGCTCCACGTAAATAAGGCACAGAGCAGCGCCGAAGGGTCTCAGACATCATAACACCCCTCCGCCTGCTCCCCTTGTTTCTGGGACAAAAGCCGCGACTTTCATCTTCGCGCCTGCGTCGCCGCAATCAATTGAACCTCGCAAATGCCGGCTTTTGTACATGCGCGCCTCATCAATATTAATGCCGGCGCGCGGCGGCGGCCTGTTGATTGTGGTGCACCGGGGAACGGCGGTCTGTTTGATCAGGTTGGCAATGGAGCCAGCGACAGGTTCCCGAGAACTGGTGGCAGCCCCCCCTCGGCCCCTCAACAGGGATACGTAGGAGTCCCTCCAAGCATGTGGCCAAGAACTTCAAACCTCGGTGTCCGGCGGCAGGTGGCACCGGCCTGACAGGTGGCACGTCCAGAAATCGACACTGCACGTCAGTTGTCCAGTTCCCATAGCAGCGGGATATGACAATCTCATTATATCTCTTTTGAATGGGTTGACTTCAGGTTATTTCATGTCTTCGCGTGTTTACAGGTTGCATTAAAACCATGCAAATAAAAACAATATATGCTAACACAATACGACCATAAAACAAGATTGCTACCGTGCAATAGAAAAGGCTACAACTCGAACAAAATGCGTTGCCAATAGCGATTCGTTATCAAAAAACATCTGCAATTCATCCTACACATTCCTGCAATTCATTTCCATCAATGTTAAAGTAAAAAGCCCAGAATATGTAAGTGCAGCACAGCAGGAGCAATTGGAAGTTCCTTTCAACAAAAAAATGAAAGCTGGCTTTGCAGTTAGCAAGCCATATACACGCACAATTTATTTTTAACAGCTTCAAGGAAATGACAGATCAATGAAAAATCTCTCTTTTGGTCACTCCTCGGATCTAATAAACCTGTTTATTTTTTGTCGAAGGGGATTGCTAAGGCGTTCCAATGGCTCAGCGAGGCCGCCTCCCTTTGAATCAGCCGTCCTGCTGCTTTGATTCTGAATGCCCGGATCCCCCTTTGCTGCTGCCCATAAACACCAGAAATGAGATTGGGGAGTTACCCCGACGCCGGCGTCTCACTGACGACCTTGCTCCCAGATGTGGCCGCTGCAGATGTGGGCTTCCCCAAACACAGAGTATCTGCCGAAGCACAGGATAGCTGACCTGGTATGCATCACCTGACCTTCACCATCGCATGTGATAGGCTAGGAAAGCAGAGCATGATGGGAAAAGGGGAACAGCTACTACAACCGCCAGTGGAATTCGAAAGAACAGGGAGAGACGCTCCCTTGCAGTCAAAACTCAAGAGGGGAGCTACAAGGAAAGCAGTCGGGTTGAAGGCAAACGGCTGTGGTCTTGAAATCCTGGTCCGGCTGGAAGAAATTGGAGGAGAGAACAAATGCTTCCACGTGCTGCACCCATATTTGTATCAGAACTTGCCTTCGAGTTTCAATCAGAAAGGCTAAACAGACACAAGTTGATAGTAGGCCTTCTTTGCCTTAGGTAACAATGGATGGATGAGGGCAGGCTATATATACCTTTCAAGGCAGTAAGTCTTTATAGTACAGTGAATACTAAATGAAATGGGATCCCCGCGTGAGCTTATATGTAAATATTGGACTCTTTACTAGAAACACAATCAGCACTACCAACCCACGCCTGCAATGGAAGAACATAGTATAGGAAGCCTGAAAATCAACAATTGACAGACTGGGCAAGTAGGAATTGTAATGGCTTCCAAAACAGGCTCCTTATTACAAAGAGTAGGAAATACAAGCATAGTCTTCAAGAAACCTTCTTTCTTATGGTCGGATTAATGAGAAGGGACTTAATAAGTCCCAGGGGCCTAACATAAGGAATGGCGGTGAGGATACCTAGAGTGCCTGAGACTGGCATCTAACCCACTGGTTCATATACCTTAGTCTTTGGTGTCTCGACAAACTCGAGTTTTGGAGCTCTACATGGGTTCAAGCTGTAGTTAGATGTCTGTAAGTTGACTCAGCAGTACTTAATGGGTACCACAGAAGTGTCTTTGAGAGAGACAGCTGCTTGAGCTTGATGCTGCTTAGGCACAGCATTAGTGTCTTCGAGACGGTGGCTTGATCGGTTTGATCAGTGGTTCAGTGGTGCAAGGTGGGCTTCGATCAGATTGCTTGATGTCTGTTGGATGGCTGACCAGTGCTTTGTCTCATCAGACATATCGTCTAAGTGGCTGGTTCAACTAACTTGATAGCAGTTTGATGATTTGAAGCATGGCTCCATTGTGCAGGCAGCAGTCCATTGCATGGGCAGATGCGGGTTCAATTTGCAGTTCGAGAAGGGCTCGATGATGCAGTGCTTGCTCGAATGTTTGCTGGGCACCAGGAGTAGCCAGACGTAGCATGGCTTCTCACAAGAACTGGAACTATCTTGTGCTCTTGTCCCTCAGGCTGGGGCACCCCCAGAAACGCTGTCTCCCTGTGGGTATCCGAGTGTCCTACATCAATGGGGCTCAGCAGCGGGCATCCTCCTTAGTTCTTCCAGCAAGTGTCACCTGCTGCTCCCGTGGGATGTTATGGAAATGTTCTTTCTCGCTTCTCGAGTCTCCTCTCTTTACTCTTGTGGAAGGAGCCGCAGAATTCTTAAAACGTCCGTAAGTAACCTACAAAGCCCTATTTATTTACAAATTGTGCAGAAATTGACCATGCCCCAGGCAATTGACCATACCCCAGGCAAGACATTAGGCTCAACCAAGTCTGCCGCAGGGATGCTTCCTGTTACACCAGGAAAAGGCAAGGAGCAGCCACCTTCTCAGGGATGCCCACTAATCTCACAAACACCTCACCCAGATAGATCTGCTTAGGGAAGGGCCACGTGACCTTTTGAGAACTGCTAAAGACCTGCCTCCTTTCCAAACCATAAGAAGGAGTACACCACAATGGCCACCTCGCATCAAGTCAAAACTGATGGGAAGGTCAGACATGCCGCGCTCATTCTAATAGGTCAAGTGGCAATTGCCCTTAACAACATAAAGAGATGGACTAGAATTGTAAGGTCAAATTAGACTTATTTTATTGATATAGAGAGGGGGGGTTTTATCCAAGAGCTCAATAGAGTTTGCGTGTGGGTTTCAAGAGTCTTCCCTATCCCCCTGGTCAGTCTTTCCCCGACACTCAGCGGCAGCCTGTCTGTCTTTTATTGATGTAGTCTGTAAAGTAGCCTTTTCATTCTTGAGATACACATGGCTCAGTAATGCTTGACTACTTATCCCAACATTCCTTTCGGCATTCTTGGATCATAGTTGACTTTCATAGGGCCACTGTCTTTGGATATTTGTCAGGGTTTGGTCTCGTAAGTTATACAAGGCTTCGGGCCAGCTTCTCAACAATCAGTGCAAACGGAAAGAGAACAGAGAATGCGCATATTTCATCTGCACTGCTCTTAGAAATGTTAAACAAAGAGATGCTCACGCTTCTGACAATCATCACTCTTGCCATTGAATATTTTTGATAATAGAAAGAATGCGCTCTAGGAGTCACATAGAAACCAAAGAGAAGTCCTTAGAGTGCAAACTTACTTTACTTTATTTTAATACATTTGTATAGCGCGACCATGAACCCGAAGGCGTGAGGGCACTACAGGACAAAGATAACAAAAAAACAAGAAGCATATTCATGAGGCAGGGCTGCACGAGATTATATCAGTGGCATAAAGGTCGTTTAGTGAAACAGGTAGGTCTTTAATCTTTTTTTAAAGAATTCTAAGGAGCCCATGGATCTTAACTCCAGCAGAAGAGCGTTCCAAGCTCTGGGTCCATTAGAGAAGAAAGCTGAATTGGTTGTTCTGACAGTATGGCACTTTGGTTCAGATAGGAGAAACACGTTATTTGACCTCAGTGATCTTGTATTAGTTCTTATGGATAATAGCTGTTGTAAATATCCAGGCATCTTCCCAGATCTGCACTTATGTACAATAGTCAGGGTGCGGAATAGAAATCTAGAGGCCACAAGAGGCCACAGGCAGCCAGTGAAGCTCACGTCTCGCTGGTGTAACATGGTCTCTGTGTTTGAGATTCATAACGGCTCTAATAGCCCATTTTGACAGATTTGCAGCCTGTTGCATTCAGATTTATTGATTCCCATAAAAAGGCTGGAGCAGTAATCTATTTTTGAGCCTATTATTGCTCTCGCAATAGTTTCTGCATTGTCCTGTGAAATAAGAGGCCTTAAATGTGCTAGAAGTTTAATGTAATATGCACATGATGAAACAATACTACTGACATGCTGTTTCATAGTCAAGTGTTGGTCAAAAGTCATTCCCAGGGTTTCACTTTTTTTAGAGGTTTGATGGATTCTTCTCCCAGCTGGAAGTTATCATACTGTGGACCAAGTTGTGTAGGTGAACCAACTACCAATAGTTCCGTTTTGGATTTGTTCAGTGCTAACTTATTATGAACCATCCAGGTTTCAATTAAAGTAAAGACTCTATTGATGGCAATTTCATCCAATCTGTGGGACCCATGGAGCGGGATGACACATTGAGTGTCATCCGCGTAGTTGGTAAATATAATGTTCTCATGGTCGAGCATTGCGAACAAAGGAGCCGTGAATATATTGTAAAAAAAGGGGGAAGTGCAAGCACCCTGAGGAACACCACAGGTTGTAACAATAGGCTCAGATTCAGCACTGACTTGGAAGACTCTACTATCTCGATTATTGAGAAATGACAAAACCCATTTGCAAGTTAGTGGGGCGAAGTTGGCCACTTCAGACAACCTGGTGGCCATGATATCATGGTCCACCAGGTCGAAAGCCGCAGAGAGATCTAGCAGCATAAGTAGAGATGCCTCCTTATTATCCATAAGTGCCATCAATTTAGACTTGAGTTCAATTTAATACAAACTTAATTAAATACAAAAAAAATATTTTTTTGAAATCATAATTTTTTTTACATACATTTAGTAAAAATATTGGAAAAAACAAAAGAAAAAAAGGAAAAAAGGAAAAAAAGAAGAAAAAAACGAAAAAGGAAAAAAAACAAAAAACAAAAAAAACGTTTTTCTTTTCTTTTTTTCCAATATTTGTACTAAATTCATGTAAAAAAAGATTTATGATTTCAAAAAAAATAGTTTTTCTTTGTATTTATTTAAATTTGTATTACAGTTAAGTTTCTATGTGACTCCTAGAGCGCATTGTTTCTATTATCAAACATTTTTTTAATTTTTGTATTTTTTTATTGTTAAATCAAAAAATAAGATTTTACAATACAGTTTTGTAGAACAGTTCATCAGGCAGTCGAGATAAAACAAGGCAGACTTCATTGATACTTTCGCCCAGCTCCTACAAGTCTTTTAGCGAGAAATTGACGAGGCTTTGCTATAGCCCGGTAATAAGTCGCATTGCAGCTGGATGCGGTGCTTTTGCAACTGTTTAACTATTTATTGACCACTTTTATCGTTTAGCAGCTTGTTCTCAATATATTCAGTCATTTTGGCCATTGCAATTTGCCATGCAGTTTTTTCACCTCCTAGCAATCGATACCACCATGTATCCTCTTCAGCCAAGATGTCGATGCCTACCATGCATGCTAGATATCTTTGCCTGATGGAACTGGTAGCTGAACAATTCATAATCAGATGCCTTAATGTTTCTTTTGGTGGATGCGAATCATGTTTTCAGAATCGGCAATTGTTGGTTAACGCCTGGCCTCGAATGTATAAGATCTCGTTTGTTTTGTAAACGTTCAAACGTGCTCGTAGAATCAAATTACGGGCCTGTTTACTTGGACATTGTTTTACGTAGGCTTGCAGCTCATTTCTTTTTACCATGTTACTTGGTAAGTGGCTGGTGAGTTTTAGCTTTGCGGCAGCATCTAATGTAGAGGCCCAGTCATTATCTTTTATTCTTTTTAGGATTTTACACGGATTGAATATAAGTTCCTCTTCATTTGATGCGATGCTGTTTAGCACCATTTGATTTTCGTTTTGCCAATTTGTTACCATGTTGCAATTCCTACTATCCATTTCACATCTTATCAGTCTGAAGACCTCATTACTATGTGCCATTCTACATTTTCTATAGAGCATCATCCAATTGCACGTTACTGAGCATTCTAATGATTGCAGACTTAGTTCTCGTCTTATTGCTGCACCTGGTGTTGATGTCGGTAGATGTAATACTTTGCGCCAAAACAGTGCTTCCAACTTGGCCCATAGCCGTTTTGGAATTGTGGGCATTGCTTCTACACCGTATGTTACTGTGGGCACCACTTTCATTTTGTAGAAGTTTATCGTGGGTACTAAGGAAAATTTTCCAAATTTGCCACCGATGACTTTGGCTTGGGCAGCTAGTTTTTTAGTTTTTGAGTACAATTCTGCTTGCATGGCAATTTCTTTTTCTGAACTGTCCGTAATCACTCCTAGATATTTGAACTTGGCAACGGTTTCAATGTTGGCTTCACCTAGATGCCATTTAAAGTTGGATTTTTGTTTCATCCCACAGATCTGGATGGTCATGACCTTCGTTTTGCTTGTGTTAATTTCAAGGTGATTTTCTGCAGCATATATTTGCAGAGCGGTGAGTTTCGGTTGTAGCCCAATTTCTGTTTGATCAAATATTGTCATGTCATCTGCGTACAACAGATGTCCGATCTGCAGTGGACCCAGTTTTGGTGGAAAGGCCCTAGTTGATTTTTCTATGCTTGTGATGTGACCGATGTAAGAGAGAAACAACGCTGATGCTAATGGGCACCCTTGTTTGACACCTCGTGCGCTTTGAATTTCATCTGATAGCGCACCTTCGCGGTTCAGTCGTACTCTCAGAGAGGTGTTGTGGTGTAATGCTTGAATAGGGGCTAGTATGTTCTCTGGACAGTGCCAGGCCTTTAATTTGTTCCAGAGTGCCTGTCTCTCCACTCGATCAAAAGCCTGAGTAAAGTCGATGTGTACTACGAACAGGTGTTGCTTGTTCTGGCGTGTTTTGGCTTTTAGTATACTGCATGCTAGGATATTGCAGGTTGTTCCTGCATTTTTCTTAAAGCCCGCCTGATAGGGGTCATTACATTTGGCTTCAGCTGCCCAGGTTTGGAATTTGTTCATAAGTAGTGAAGCGTATACCTTGCCCGTTACATCAAGTAAAGCAATTGGTCGAAAGTTCTCAGGATTTGTTAGATTGCCCTTTTTGTAGATTGGAATGATTATGGCTTTGGTCCATGATTGTGGAATGGATTGAGTTTCAGCGCATCGCCGGAAGATCGCGCTCTTCAGGCTAGCCCACTCGTCAGAATGACTTTTCAATTCTGCATTAGAAATGCCATCTGGGCCAGGAGCACTCGAATTTTTTAATTTCTTGATGGCGTCAAGAATGTCTTCTTCTTTGTCTAAATTAATCCAGGTGGGTCCATTCTGTTGCTGATCTTTCACCTGGTGGCTAACCACTGACCGAAATACTTTTGTGAAATGTTTCTCCCAGGTGTCTTGATTTATGTTATTTAATATTTGATTATCCAATGTTTTGTCTGCATCCCGTATTAGAGTCCAGAAATTCCTGCTGTTGTTAGTAACAAGGGTTTTAGTTATTTGTTCGGCGTCAGCTTGATATAGTTTATACCTGTGGAATTTCACCCAGTCCTTGTATCTTTTATCAAACATTATTGGAATTCAATGGCAAGAGTGATGATTGTCAGAAGCGTGAGCATCTCTTTGTTTGTTTAAGGTTATATTTTGCCACGTCTCACGTTTGCACACCGGGGCTCCCCTATTGCTTGTAAAACTGCTTTTAGAAATGCTCAGGACACCTTATCTGCAAAGGACAATAGCGCAAAGATGTGCTGTCCAGGCCCCTTGCATACAGTAGTGTCGGGAGACAGACAGACAGACTGTACTTGAAAGCTTCACTTTGTACTCCTCTAGTGAGCATTAGAGTTAGAAAAGACTTCACTTCAAAACAAAATGTATACTTTGTGATTTCTCATTAATTTTCATAACTAGAAAGGTGTGTGCTGCTCAATAAACTTGACTCTGTAACCTGTCCGTGCAGTTTCGATTTAGAATATACTTTGCTTCACGACGCAGAAAACATATTCCAGGTAATAACCCCAACCACCATGTACCCTGGGTAATACCCATCAACGTGTGCATGAGTCCCTTGGCCGCGGCGGAGTGCAACGTCACTCTGCCGCGTGCCATATCCCTTAAAGGGGCAGCACCACACTCCTCCTTATTCATGAGGACAACAAATTTACTTTATCAAAATTACACAACAAACAAACATGTCAACCAACGTAACCATAACACATCACACAGGGGTACCCCTTTAATAGCAACCACCCTGGGTCCCCATCTGACTACCATGCCCCCGCCGGGTCGCTCAGGATACCAGTCCTATGACATATTCTTGAAATAGAGAATTTCATGTAAACTGCAAATAGAACAAATAAGCATGCACGTTCTGACGTTGTATATTGAAGAGGTGGGGCAACAGGACACATTACCATTCACCCAGGATAACACCCCAAGTTTTACATCCCACCAACAAGTTATTAACCTGACCCCCCAACCAGCCCCCATCTACCACAGCTCCAGATACCCAAAAAGGGGAGAACAATCACAAATACCTGGTACTGCTTAATAAACTGGACCTAGTTGCACCTTTGTAATGTATTTCATATGTATTTTATTGTTATTCATAAAGCGCTTTTGCAGGAGAAGCGCTGTACAGGAGGAAGGTAATGAAATAATAAACGAGGGTGCAGCAGCAGGGCGGCAACCAGAAGGACACACGGTGGACACTGGGGACCACTATTAGCACTGCAGCCAGGTGAAACAATTGTGCCTTTGATCAAAAAGAACCATGACTTTTGGCACACTTTTATACGAGTCCAATGCTTCCCCAGGTGTTTCCATGGCACCAGTTTCCCTCTGTGCTCATGCCCCCAGTCGTTGTGTGTGTACAAGCATGCAGTCTGCGTGTGTGTCCATGCCCCCAGTCTCCACGTCTGTCCATGCCCCCGGTCAATGTGTGTGTCCATGCCCCCAGTCCCCTGTGTGTTCATGACCCTCCCCCATCTCCCAGAGGGCCCATGCCACCAGTCTCTGTGTGTCCATGCCCACAGTAAATGTGTGTATCCATGCCCTTAGTCTCTGCTGTGTCTAAGCCCCCAGTATACCTCTGTGCTCATGTCCCAGTCTCCCTGTGCCGCCATGCCCCCAACCTCCATGTGTTTCCATGACTCCGATCTCTGTGTTTGTCCATACCCCCAGGTGGGGTGGCGGGTGGGGGGTAGGGTGTGTGTGTGTGAGAGAGAGAGAGAGAGAGACAACACACCCAGTCTCCTGTGTGCGCATGAATCCGGACTCTGTGTTTTCCACAGCGCCAGACTCTCTGTGCCCATGCCCACAGTCTCCATGGTTCCATGTAATAATGTCGCCACAAAAATCTCGCCATGCAAAAATATCGCCGAAAAATGGCCGTTTTTTGTGGCGACATTATTGCATGGAACATGCGGGGGACACACTTTTTTTTTCTTTTTTTTTTGCCCCTGTCCCCATATGCATGGTCACCCAAATAATATCGCCATGACATTTTCGTGGCAATATTATTTACGGCGACCATATATATGGCGATATTATTACCTGATACCGTCTCGTCTCCATGTGTGTCAATGTACCAAGTCTTCCTGCACACCCATTCCCCGGACTCCCTGTGTGCACAGGCCCCCGTCTCCTTGTGTGCGTGCCCCCAGTCTGCCTGTGTGTCTGTGCTCTCAGTCGGTGTATGTGTGTCTGTGTGAGAAAGGAAAACCATGCCCCCAGTCTCCCTGTACATACATGCCCCCTGTCTCCCTGTACATACATGCCCACAGTCTCCCTGTACATACATGCCCCCTGTGTCCCTGTACATACATGCCCCCTGTCTCCATGCATGCCCAGGCCCCCATTCTCTGTCAATGTCCCTCAGTCTTCTCGTGTGTCCATGCTCACAATCTCTGTGTATGTCCATGCCCTAAGTCTCCCTGCGTGCCCATGCCACAAGTCCCCCATGTATGTCCACGCCCCCGCCTCCCTTTGTGCCCAGGACCCTTGTACCCCTTTGTAGCCATGCTCCCATTTCCCTGTGTGCCCATGCCAGCAGTCGGTTTCTGCGTCCATGCTTTCAGTCGGTGTGTGTGTGTGTGTGTTGGTGAGAGCCCATGCCCCAGTCTCCCTGTACATACATGCCCCCTGCCTCCCTGTACATACATGCCCCCTGTCTCCATGCAATCCCATGCCCCCATTTACTCTGTTTGTCAATGGCTCCCGGTCCTCCTGTGCGCCCATGTCCAGTCTCCTTTTGTGTTCATGCCCACAGTCTCTGCATGTGTCCTTGCCCCAAGAAGAGGCTTTGCTGGGCGGGGGGCATGGGCGAGCTATAGTCACGTACATTTGGTTGTACCCCGGATAGAAGCTCAGGGACTAGAACAAAAAAAGCTAGCTAGCCCTGAGTCCTGAGATTAGTGTAGCCCCAGATCTTTTCCAGACCTGGCAACATCCCTGCTACAAGACTTCTGCATGACCATACCCACTGTCTCATTGCGTGCTTGTGACCCATCTTCCTTTGTGCCCATGCCCCGTCTCCTTGTATGCCTCTGGCTGCAGTCTCCCCGTGTACTGATGCCCGCGTTCGCCCTGTGTACCCATGCCCGCAGTCTCCCTGTGTACTCATGCCCCCATTCTCCCTGTGTACCCATGTCCTCAGTCTCCCTGTGTGCCCATTCTCCCAGTCTCCCTGTGTGCCCATTCTCCCAGTCTCCCTGTGTACCCATGGCCTCAGTCTCCCTGTGTACTCATGCCCCCAGTCTCCCTGCGAACCCACACCCTCAGTCTCTCTTTGTACTCACACCCCCATTCTCCCTGTGTACCCATGTCCTCAGTCTCCCTGTGTACTCATGCCCCATCTTCCTGTGTGTCCATTCTCCCAGTCTCCCTGTGTACTCATGCCCTCAGTCTCCCTGTGTACTCATGCCCCATATCCCTGTGTGCCCATGCCCCCTGCCTTCCTGTGTACCCATACCCTCAGTCTCAATTTGTACTTATGCCCCGTCTCCCTGTGTATCCATACCCCAGTCTCCCTGTTTGCCCATGTCCTCAGTCTCCCTGTGTACTCATGCCCCATCTCCCTGTGTGTCCATACTCCCAGTCTCCCTGTATACTCATGCCCTCAGTCTCCCTGTGTACTCATGCCCCACATCCCTGTGTGCCCATGCCCCCTGTCTTCCTGTGTACCCATGCCCCCAGTCTCCTTGTGTACTCCTGCCACGTCTTCCTGTGTATTGAAACCCTGTCACCCTGTGTGCCGATGCCCCCAGTCTCCCCATGTACCCATACCCTCAGTCTCCTTGTGCCCATGCCCCGTCTCCCTGTCTACCCATGCCCCCAGTCTCCCTGTGCCCTCAAACCCAGTCTCCCTGTCTACCCAAGAACCAGTCTCACTGTGTACTCAAGCCCCCTCTCCCTGTGTGCCTATGCCTCCAGTCTTCCTAAGTGCCTATGCCCCAGTTTACCTGTGTGTCCGTGCTTTCAGTCTGTGTGTATGTGGCCATGCCCCTTCTCCATGCAATCCTGTGCCCCCATTCTCTGTTTGTAAATGGCCTCCAGTCTTCCTGTGCACCCATTGTGAGGAATTCGACCATCTGCATGGTGGGTGTGTGCTCACCTGGGCTTTTTAAAAAATGTTTATATGGAATTGAATGAGAGTAGGTCAACCTCTGGAAAATGTGTGGGGCTAATCAGCACACATTTTCCTATACTCACCGCACGGCATACACATAGACCTGTGTACTATGGGTGGACACAGCCAACAGGCACAGTCCTCCCTGTCATATTTAGTTAGAATGTGACACCAGGAATACATCACGGAATCTCAAAAGGGGGTGGGCAAAACCTTCCCCGTGCCATGGCCAGCCTAATTAAATAACAAAGGCTCCATGGATACGCCCTATCCGATGTTGGCCCGGCAGAACAGTGACCGCAACTAAACATAATTAGCATACTAATAGAGTATACTTCAAACAGGCCCACATGGGGCCTAGATGCAGAGGAAAACAAAAGATAGGAAAACCCCCAACAACCTTTGATTTGCATTGTGTAAACCTGAACTCAGCTCCCATCCCTCAGTATCAAGCACAGTGAAGTGTCATGTCTAGTACATGTGTTTACAGTAGGCAACCCCCGCAGGGGGACCCCATCAGAGGGTAGGAGTATGTGATTTGATGGAGACAGAAAGTCTATTCCAGCCACAGCATAAAGGGAGACCTGCCTTTAATCAGAAACCACACAGAGCTCAATTAACCAGAGAGACCCTTTGATCCACAACAGACAGGAAGATGGGTAGAACTTAGTGCTATATGTTTAAACCCCTGTACGTTTCCTGTTGCAAAGCACTATGGTTATGACTTCACGAATAACATAGGATTGTTGGTAGGGACCCAGGATTGGTTCCTTAAGATAGGCTCAGCCTACACCAATCACTGGGGCCCATTTGACTTTAAAAGAGGGTATAGCCCCGCTTTTGGAAGATCATCTGAAGGCTTCGCAAGGAGTAACAAGAACATCTCATTTGGACACTGGCTGAAGGTACCGTCTGCCTTGCAGCTTCTGCCAGTGAAGGAAGGCCAGGATTTCCAAGAGGGAAGCAAAATCCCTCCCCCAAACATCTCCCAGGGCACAGAGGAAATACTGAATCCTGAGGACCCTCCAAGCAGCTCCAGAACAGGTACCCAGCCAGCACACAGCATGCCCTGCTAGGTTCTGCAGCAAGCTTCCTAGGTGGGAAGTGCCAGAGAGTCTCTGAACCAAACCAAGGACAAGGCTGGTGCCTGCCACATGCTCCTCACCTTTGGGCCGTCGACCTTAAAGGACGACACAAGCCCAGTGAAGAAGGTAGGCAGAGTGCATTGACAAGCATCAATTAGCATCCGCCTTAAAGGACGCCAGTCAAGCCCCTTGAGCTGCAACCAACTTTACTGCTGACTGTTGTCATGCTGCAGTCGCTAACATCATTCAAGACACTTGGAGCAGTGCTTCAGACCCGCCAACCAGAACTGAGACAATGATTCCAGACCCTTTGCCACCGTGTAGGCCAGCCCGCAGCCGTCAGTCCAGCCTCGCTCACCGAACTGCCGGCCGCCTGATATCCGCAGCTGTGTCCCGTCTTGAACTCTGTCGCAGAAGCTGCAAAGCGCCCTGAAACTGACTCGACCCTGTTGAGCACAAAGAACTTCTACAAGCACAAGGTACATTGTGGTTCTGTTCCCCTGGTGCTTTTCTGTAGGCCCCTAGTGACATTTTACGGCCAATCGCTCCCTTTGTGCTAAATCCAAGTATCCTTGAACTAATGCGATTAATTACTTTACCGACTACCCTCCTGTCAGTATCCAGAGTGCATCCCCTTTCCTTCTAGAAACTGTCTGTCCTCTGCATTCCTTTGCAGGGTGGGTTGTTTTTCGTAGTGTGCTAGAACTGTCTGTTGTGACAATAATAAAGTAGATATTTTTTATACAACCTTGTCTGGACAGTCCCTTTTATCATTGGGTAATAATTGCATTTTCGCTGTGTTGCAACTAGCCAACGATCCACGACCTTACAGAGATAAGTCTGCCATTTCGTCCACGTTACCAAAATTGTACAAGGAGGTTTATAGTTTGCTTGTGTTTCCAATCTGTTCGGATCCCTTCTGGTGTACTAGAGATGTGGGGACGATTGATGGTTTAGCAACCAATATTCATCCCTGGACCACTGGTGCCCCAGAAGTTTATTCGTCACACTCATGTACAGTCTTCCTGTGGGTTCATGCCCACAGTTTCTACGTGTGCCTATGCCCATCTTCTCCATGTGTGTCCATGCCCCCATCTCCCTGTGGGCCCATGCGCCTACTCTACCTGTCTACCCATTCCCCCCACCCCATCGCCCTGTGTGCCTGTGCCCGCAGTATCCTTGTGTGCGTCTGTGTGTCCAGTCTCCCTGCACGTCCAGTTCCCCTTGATCTCAGCGTGCCTGGATGCCTTCACTCCCCTCGCATTTCTCTGTAACATCCAGCTGCGAACTCTGCCGTTCAGGAGTTGTCGCTTTTCGTTATGGATTGCTGTTTACACTTTGCAGCCTGTAGACTGCAACCAGCTATGACAGACTGCGAACTATAATTAATATCTCTCTGGAGAAAGACCTGCTCACTTTTCATGCCCCCTGGCTGAGAGTGATGGCAGTTGTCACAAGACACAGAAATATAGATCTTGACAGAAGAGCCCCGACTAGGCTGTATGCATGAGCAATGTCTGAAGCTGTACCTTGTCTCGGTGCTGACACATGTGGCTGCAGGTACGTTATTACACAACCTTGCTTCACCCAATTCTGCTTAGCCCTAGACCTCCGTAACAATGGTAAGTGTTGGGGGTCGGTCTGCGCCCCCTCGCGATGCCTGTGAGCCCCCAGCACACCCACAGACTCAGCCAACAGATGTCTGTAGTGTTTGGGCTCCCCGGTTGCACTGTTGTGGCCGGGCACGCCCCTTTTATTTATAGTGCGCCCGGCGGAGTGCAACGTCACTCTGCCGCGTGCCATATCCCTTAAAGGGGCAGCACCACACTCCTCCTTTTTCATGAGGACAACAAATTTACTTTATCAAAATTACACAACAAACGAACATGTCAACCAACGTAACCATAACACATCACACAGGGGTACCCCTTTAATAGCAACCACCCTGGGTCCCCATCTGACTACCATGCCCCCGCCGGGTCGCTCAGGATACCAGTCCTAACATGTAGTCGCTGAGGCAAACAAGTTTCCCTTGCCCTGTCTTCAGGGGGTACCTCCTGCTTGCCTCCGGCACGGGAGACCCATCAGCAGTCGTCCCCTCGGCTGGAGATGGAGGGAAGGGTCCAGCACCCCCGCCGTCATCGGGCAACTCCACATTGTCTTGGTCCTGGGGTATGTCAGTTCTCGTTTCCCCCAGTCTCTTGAAAAAACTCACATTCCGGGTGACTGATGATCTACCATCTGAGGCTGTCACCATTGAGCCTTTTGCGGCTATGATGTCCAGCGGCTATGGCTCATAGGGCAAGGACAGCTTCCCGTGGGGGTGCCTGTTTCTAATCAGCATCTCATCCCTGGACACCAGGTGTTGGGGCCGGAATCCTCTCCTGGCGTTCTCTTGCTCGGTCCTCAGCCGGTGATTTTGCTCCACTTGCTGGTCGTCAATGACCCGTGGTTCTTTCTCCCCGACCTCTCGCAGCAGTCCCCTTGGGCACCGCTTGAACAGCGCTTCCACTGGGGCCACCCCTGTGGATGTGTGGGGAGTGGACGGTAGACCCGCAGAAATTGGTAGAGTGCTCTTCTCAGGCACCATCCTTGGCCTTGCGCTATGCGGAATGTCTTGTTCAGAGTTCTCATTAGTCTTTCCGGCTCCCCATTGGCTCTTGGCCAGAGTGGAGTGATCTTTCGATGTTGAACCCCATACCCGTCCATCAACTCAGCGAACCGCTCACCCTGGAAGGGCTCCCCATTGTCTGAGCACAGGGTATGGGGGAACCCGTGAGAGGCGAAGACTTTCTCAAGGGTCACCACCACAGGCTCAAATGCCACCGACTCGATGAACTCAACCTCTGGATATCTGGAGTATTTGTCTACCACCACCAGGAAATGTGTACCCTGCGTGGTGGACCCAAAGTCTGCATGAACCACCTCCCATGGGCATGTGCCTGTGGGCATCACCTCGATGGCGCGTTCTCGTTGTATGGGGGCAGCCGCCTGGCCCCAGACACATGCAGCCACATGCTCATCCACCCGCCGCTCGAGTTCGGGGAACCACACTTTGAGGCGTAGTCGGGCCTTGGTTTTCGCAGCCCCTTGATGTCCCTGATGGGCCAGACTTATGACTTCCTGGATCTTGGCCTGGGGGACAACGATCCGGTTGCCTCTCAGCAGGAGACCCGTGGCAGAGAATGATAGCTCTTCCCGCACCTTCCACAGCTGTTCTAGCACCCCTTTCGCTTCTTGTGTGCGCCCCGCCAAGGATTCAAGCACACTCTTCCACGACCCTTGTTGCATGGCAGTCTTTAGGATGCGAAAGCACTCATGTTGGGCAGCTGCTGCCTCCAGATCCTCCAGTGGCATGGCGTTTGGAGTTACTGTCTCCACCACCATCTGCACGTGGTCATTCGCCTCCTCAGCACATGTGTCCGGTGCGTCTCCGCTGCTGCTCCCGGGGTGGCGGGACAGGTAGTCAGCTGCGTTGTTGGAACTGGGTCGGTACACCAGCGAAACCCCGTACTCAAGCAGTGCGAGCATCCATTATCGCCAGTGGTTTCGAGGATGACCCAGCCAGGATGGAGAGCAGAGGCTTATGATCTGTCACAACAGTCACGGGTCTGCCCAGCACATAGAACTGGAAGTGCCTGCACCCCCACAGAACAGCGAGGGCCACATGCTCAATCTGGGAATAGCGCTGCTCTGTGTCCGGCAGCGCCTTACTGGGATACGCCACTGGGCAGACGCTGTCATCAGGGCCAATCTGCGTCAACACGGCCCCCAGGCTGAATGGGCTGGCGTCCACGATTATCTCCGACTGGAGGGCGGGGTCGAAGAACACCATCGTGTCCTCCGTCGTGAGGGCGCCTTTGATGTCTTCAAACGCTGCCTGCTCGAGCAGACCACACTGCCACACTGTCTCTTTCTTGGTGAGGGCCCTCAGGGGCTCTGACCTGGACACCAAGTTCTTGATGAAGCGTCCGCAGTAGGTCACCATCCCTAAGAAACTCCTCACCTCGGACACATTCTCCGGGGGGCGGGCATCTTTAATGTCCTTCACTTTCCTGGGATCCGGGGACACACCACCCTCTTTGAACATGAACCCAAAGAATTTGATTGTTGGCCTTAGAAATTCGCATTTCTCCCGATGGAGGGTCAGGCCCAGCGACTGCAGCCACACAAAAGTCTTGGCCAGCTTGCGTAGATGGTCCACCTCAGTCTTTGCAAATACGAGGATATCATCGCTGATATTCAATACCCCATCAGGATCTGCCAAAGCCCCTCTGATCATGTTTCGGAATACCTCGGCCGCTGATGACACCCCGAAACTGAGTCTTTTGTACCTGTTCAGACCTCTGTGGGTGTTGAATGTAGTGGGGCTGATGGAGCGCGTGGGAACGGATGGAGCGCATGGGACAGATGGAGCGCGTGGGACGGATGGAGCGCGTGGGACGGGTGGAGCGCATGGGACTAAATAGAGTGGACGGATCAAAGAGAATGGACGGATCGCATGGAGTGCCTGGATCAGACGGAACACATGGAGCAAATTGAACGGATAGAGTAGATGGAACGGATAGGGCCGATGGAACGCACGGGGTGGACAGAACCGACAACGCGTTTGAAGCAGATGGAGTGCATAGAATGTAGGGGGTACATGAAACAGGCGGAACGCATGGACTAGTTAGAGTGGTTGGAAGGGATAGAGTGCTTGGAAGGGATACAGTGCTTGGAAGGGATGGAACGGATGCAGTGCATGAATGGATGGAGTGGATGCAATGGATGGAGTGCATGAAATATACAGAATGCATGGAATGATTTGAATGCATGGAATGGATGGAGGGCATGTAGCGGATGGATCGCATGGGACAGATGGAGTGCAAGAGACGGATGGAGGGCGTGGGACGGATGGAGTTGATGGGACAAATGGAGTGCACAGGACGGATGGAGTTCAGATGTTCAGTAAGATCTCAAGCACCTACTGATAACCACCATACCTCATCACCACGCTCACTCTCTCCTATACACCATCACTCAACTAGAACACAGCGATACTATGACACATTCGGTATTGCTGTTCTCATATTAACACTCGCCACATACTCCTCATCATCCTAATTTAAAAACAGCTGGCTCAGGACACCCCCGAGGCTATGCGTCTCCTCAGGCCTAAAGCAGACAGAAATCAGTCTGGGTATCAACCCACCAGAATTAACACATATTCCTGATCTCCCAACCACCACACCTACCGCTAAGAAGCAGCTATCATGCAAGTGCCACACCAGCTGCACACATAGCCAGTGCACCCATGCACCTTATGACTTAGGGGGTCATTACGAGTCGGGCGGTAAGGGATGCTGGGCACCGGTAAGGAGACCGGTGCCGGTAATCCCCTACCGCCTGATTCCGAGGTCCCCTTACGGGTCCTGTTAGGGGACCAGGATGCTAATTACGGGCCTGCCATTAGCAGGCCCATAAATAGCGCCTTCCCCATTCCCATTGAGCCTTGTTGAGGCTCAATGGGAATAGGGAATGGCTTGTTCAAAGGGGATTTACCGGTCCCGCCAGGGTCAGACTATACCGGTAAGTCCCCATCGAACAACACCAGTGCCGGACCCGTTATTGGTGACAGTCATGGCGCAAATAGCGTCATGACTACCACCAATCTCGGAATGAGTCCCTTACTCTCTCTCTACTGACTTGAACTACGGTTCCCGAGGGTGTTCAACCTACCAGCGCCTTGAGATCATACCAATGATACATAAGGCACTATATAAATGCAAAGTAACATAACATAACATGTATATCGACTCGGGGTGTAACATGACCTGGTGGTATCCGGCCCTGAGGTTAAGCTTTGAGAAGAAGCGAGTTCCCAGCATCTCAGTGATAATGTCATCAATGGTCAGTGTTAGGTGTCACTCCCCCCGTATGGCCTTGTTGGGGAACCTCATATCAATGCAGACTCTAACTGAGTTGGGTTGTTTGGGCTTTCTTGCAACCACGATGGGGGACACCCACGGTGTGGAACCTTCCACCTTTTCGATTATGTCCAGGTTGACTAAATTGTCCAATTCCTTATCCACCTGGTCTCTCAGGTGAAAGGGCACTCTGCAGTGTTTCAGAGCAATGGGCTGCACTGACCCATCAATGTGTAACCTCACTGGATCGCCAGCCATCTGTCCTATCCCCTGGAACAGGCAAGAGTACTTGTCCAGCAGGTCGTGAATGTCCTCCAGGTACACAGAATAAGCAAAACTCACTATGCCCAGGGCCTCCGCTGCCGCGCAACACAGCAGCGTATTAGTGCTGACCGGTGTCACGTAGAACCGTGCCGTGATCCTTGACCCAGCATGCTCTACCTTGGCCACAAATGCACCATCCTGGGGGATTGGCTCTGACCCTCCGAATGTAAATATACGAGCTCTGGGTGTGGGCAGCTTTGGTGGACTGTCCATGGCATCATAATGTCCTTGGGCCATCACGATAGACACACCCGTGTCCACCAGCACAGCGACGGGAGACATATTCACTGCAACAATGCATCGTGGTTCTCACATACTTCTTGACCTGAGGGCCTCCATGCTCGACACAAAGAAGATGTTCTCCTCCTCTTCTTCCTCTTCCTCGTCCAGCTGTGCACCTTCCTCACCCTGATCGACCTGGGCAACAATGGCGGGTGGGATTGCCAGAGAAAGCCAGACCGCACTGGGCCTCTGGGCACCATCATGGGTAGAGATGCTTTGCACATTCATGCATAGTGGTCCGCAAGGCCACATCGACCACAGGTCTTTCCAACTGCTGGATACTCAGCATGGTGTGGCAGGTCATACCCACACCTCTGACACGCTTCTCGGGGCCTTCCGCCCATCTCGCAGAAGTTGCCACTGGGCCTCCTGGCGCCTCTGCCACCACGCCCCACCCCACATACCTCCTCCGCCTTCACAGGACGTGCGCCAGCCTCCCTGTTGGACGCACGTGCTTCTGTGACCTCCTGGCAGCGACCCAGCTCTAGGATGCGAGCCAGGGTGGTCCCAGGTTCCCTCAGTACCTGTCGTCGCAGCTTCCCCGACAAGCACGCCAGAATGAGTAGGGTCCTGATCATATCATAAGGGTCGCCCCATGCGCACGCCAGCGACAGACGCCTGAGACGGCCATAAAAAGTGTCCAGCATCTCATCTTCCTTCTGGCGAGCCGACAACATCACAAAACATTCATAGTCTGCATTGGTTAAGGGGAGGACGTGATTGCGGAGAGCTGTCTTTGTGGCATCATAGGAGCCATTAGCAGGCTGAAGAGATTCAAATATTTCTTGCACAGCAGGCCCTGCGGCATACAACAGCATCACCAACTCACTGTCATCGTTAGTCTCCATGGTAGCCCTGAAGTACATGTCAAGGCGGCAACCCACCGCTTCCATCTGGGCCCCAGACTGGACAGCGGGCCAGAGACATCAAACTCAGGGATAGGTTGGAACGCCGCTGGGGGCCTCATTTGGGCCATGGTTGGAGGTACTGGCACAAGCCCCGGCACGGGCGGGAGCTGGGGCGGTGACCTCTGTTGATCCACCACCTGCCCACCGTCTTGGTTGGCTGGACCACTCATGGGTTAGAGCGCATGAGCACCCCTTTTGGTGTAGGAGGGGCCGCAACTCACCCTGATGACGGGCCTCCAGGTGCAGCCTCCAGGTGCAGCAGATCATCGGGCCTCCAGGTGCAGCAGATCATCGCCAGGACACAGAATACAATAGAGTCCAGCAGCGTGGCAGCATCCAGATCAGCTACACCACCATGGAGAGGTCAAGATTTAGCAAATGTCCTCCAAACACATAGCGAGGCAAGATGATGAAGCACCCACACAGCAACACAGGTGGGCCCAGAGTCCAGACATGGGCATCCTGATAATTGAGCCAGGGAGGCCTGGGGTGGATGTGAGGGAGCAGCATGCTTTCCCCAGTGCCTCACCTCGGTGAAAAGTGCCTAAAAGTAGACCAAATGTAGGTAAGTCTGGGCAGAGATAGCTGCCCGCTATCAGTTTGTCCAAAAATTGGGCTTGTATGTCTTGCGTGGACCCTACCGGAGCTCCACGATCATCCCAGGCCTAAACATGAAAATGGCAGCCGCTGCATGGTGGCCGCCCGGCCCACGGTATGGAACGAGCGATATCCTTCACTCGATTGGGACAAAAATGGTAGCAAACATCACTGCCGGGCCCAGGCCAACGACCAAACTCGTCGTCACTGTTGGGGGGTCGGTCTGCGCCCCCTCGCGATGCCTGTGAGCCCCCAGCACACCCACAGACTCAGCCAACAGACGTCCGTAGTGTTCAGGCTCCCCGGTCGCATTGTTGTGGCCAGGCACACCCCTTTTATTTATAGTGCCCGCTGCGGAGTCCAACGTCACTCCACCACGTGCCACATCCCTTAAAGGAGCAGCACCACAATAAGTGCCCAACAGAAGTCCCTTGAGTCTGACTGCCCTGTGGACTAACCCCGCGCACGTGCCACGCGCATTATCGTATTATCACAGGGCAGCCTGGGCCCAGGACAGGGAGGTCTCTAATTAAAAGGAAACCCCCACCTTTGGTAGGGAAGAGATTGCAGAGACACTGGTGAGAAATCAGTCCCCCCACCTGTTGCTCTGTGCGGGGGGAGGGTGGGGCTCCACCAGATGCCTGCTGCTTATCCTGGCCTAACACATGGGCAACAGAGTGTTAGCTCCTGTGACTCTTGTCCGTCCCCTTGTACCTTCTATCAGTATCCTCCATGTGGTCTGCTGATGAATGCTGACAATTAGAGAAAGCATTGAACTTAGAGCGCGGCACAGAGTAGTCCAGAACATGAGCGCAGGGGCCTGCTGGTGCTGCTGGCAATTGCTACCAGTAATGCAATGAGCCAACTTGCTCTCTTGCCATGGACTGCCTGCTGACCTTGCCCTAGAGTGCAGGACAGGGTGCTGTGGATCTAGGCGACACTGAATTGTGTGGAAGTCGCTTAGGTTGAGATTTGTGTACCAAGGAAACTGTGCCACTGTCCTCAGAAGAGTTGGCAACCTTGCCCTAAACATGGGGGCTCCCTACAGAAGATCCTGGGGATGTAAGAGGACTCCCCTACTCGACAGACTGTTGTTATTTGCTGTTCTGGTGCTGCTTAAGGGAACTTCTTTGGCCCTACAGGTCTCCTCCCACATTCCAAACGAGCACCACCACGAGAGAGATAACTATAGGGTGACCAGACGTCCCGGTTTTTCCAGGACTGTCCCAGCATTTGGTGCTCTGTCCCCCTTTCTCAAGATTATGTTCCCACTGGAAACTGCATTGGTCCTGGTTTTTGTAGTAGGTCTTCATGGACCTGCGTTGTTTATTCGCGAACTATTTGTTTGAGGGTAAACTGTCTGCAGTGTAATTGCTCAGGTGAAGGGGGCCCGAGCAATTTGTGTCCCCTGGAGCCAATTCTAAGGATGCAGGGACACCCCCGCGCCTCCGAAACCCCAAAATACAAAACATGGGAAGTGGGGGACACCCCTGAAGCCCCTGCTCACCATGACCAATATTTATCAGTAACAGCGAAGCAGTAAAGCAAATGCAAAAACAAAGATCAGTTAAGAGCATCCGAAAAAGAACAGAAGAATCGATAGGAGATCAAGGTAAGTGAATGAATATTCAGAGGCATCATGTAAGTGAATAACGGGGCAAAAAGCATGAGAAACAAATGGTAGAAGGTCAAAAAGTACATGGCAAATTTGGTCAGATGAGGGATGCCATCATAAACTTTCGATCAAAATGGAAAATACCGGACTACGTGGCTGGCAGGCAGGAATGCACAAACTCGCAAAAAAGAAATACTGCGTTTTACAATTTAGATAGTATTAGTTTGTGATAAAATAATTATAATATGTGTTTATTTAAACAGTAACACTTAAACCCCCTTCTTGTCCAAACGCTACTGAAGTGTTGTGCCTTGATAGTCACTTTCAAGAGTTAGTCCTACTTTATGTTAGTTGCCTTGGCCCGGTTTTTACTTTTTAAATCTGTTCACCCTAGAATAACAGCATACCCCGGCCGTTCACCTGGCCTAACCCACCTCCTCAGTCCCCACCACTTCGTCAAAGCTCCATTTAGTCGGGAACCTTCATTCTGGATTAACAGCCTGCCACGCTTAGAAAGAAGCACGCGGCGTACTTACCAACCAGGCATTATCTGCACATGAGTTGGTTTAGAAGACGCACCACTCTCTAGGTCCCTGGACGGCTATGTGTGGATGTGTACATGTCCTCAATCTGCTGGTGTCCATGTCTATGTCCCCCAAAGTCTTCTTTCCTTTCTAAACCACTGCTCTCCCAGTGTCCATGATTAGTCTCCAGGGTGTTCCCATATTCACCTTTCCTTGTCTCAATGTCTAGACAATTTGTGTGTGTCCTGTACCCTAGTTTCTCAGCGTCTTTCACCGTGCTCTGCCTCTACACCGTCGACTGTGTCAGCCTCCATTCACACCCACAATCTCCCTGTGTGCTATTGCTGTTGGTCTTGCTGGGTTTAAATGCTAGTAATGTTGCTTTAGGTGTTTTCTGTCCGCAACCCAGCACTCTTTATCAATGCCCCGAGAGGGAGAGTCCCAGCATAGCCCCTTAATGTTTCCATGCACCAATCTCCCAGCATCTAACGCATATGAAGAATTAGTGTGCCCATACATGCAGTCGCCCCGTGTGTAACCATGTATTTTGAGTTTTACATGGCTAGGTAGCAAATGAGTGCTGTACATATCATTGAGGGTAACATATGATGTGTTGAGTTTGCACCCAAACCCTCTATGCATCTGTACCTCAATCTATTTGTGCATCTACACCCCCTAATCTCACGTGCTCTTTTATTCCATAGCTCCACACATTTCTGCATACACACCACAAAACCCCAGTTGTGTTCTCGTGTCCAGTGTATGTGTGTGTCGATGCATCAATTCACCATGTGTCCATGTCTACTACGATTTAGAGTCCTGTTGCGTGTCCAGGACATGCTTAGATATACTGTAATGTGCTCATCATCTGCTTCATCTCCAATGGGTTTCCATAGTCTCCTCTCCTCCCCTAGAGCCATGTGTGAGAGGGTTGGTCCTATACACTGCTGTCTCTAGCTGCCTCCCTGCCATTCAACTATGGATGTCTTCCAACTTCCTTCACCTTATGCCCCTCTAAAACCAAGGTCCTCTTCTTGCCTGTTACTACTATCCCTCCACCCTCCCCTTCCTTCCCTCTCTCAGTTCTCCCCTTTTCTTCATCAATTCATGATCTTGGTGTAATCTTCAGCCGCTCTCTTTCCTTCTCCTTGCATATTTCTTACACTGCCTGCTACTATCGCTTTGCTTTATTCTGCATGCATTCGTCCCACCCCTACCTTTCCATTCATGCCACTAAGCTCCTCATATTTTCTTTGGTCTTTTTGGTTCCTTGTGTTAATATCCTTGCAAAAATATTGCCATACAAAAATATCGCCATATTTATGCGGTGATATTAAGCCATGGAACCTGCGGGGGGCTCCCTGAGACCCCCATAATGTTTTTAATGGAGTGGGGGACACCCCTGCAACCCTTGGTCCCAATAACCCCACTAATAATATTACCTATGGCCTTACCCAACAACCATATTTATGGCGATATTATTGGTGAGGATAACATTACCTGATACTGCACTTGATCTTTTCTTGTATCGACTACTGCTCTGCCCTTCTCTTTGGTCTGCCTGCCTCCCACTTTGCCCCTCTCCGCTTTGGGAAAGGGAAACGAAGGGGCGAATCGAAAAATAGACACAAGTCACCAAATATATTAGCATTCAAAGCAAACTATAAAAAAAACACACAATATTTAAAAGTTCTAAATAACGGTGATAACAATTATTACAGCACGTGTCTGCATATATGGTGTGCAGATATGTTTTCAAGCACATTTATTAAAGTCTGGAATTACTTTGTTTTCGCTTAAATGTCTTGAAATCAAATGTGATGGCAACAGAGACTGCATTCAATTGATGCCGTTGAAAAAAGCAAAGAGTTCTGCATTGGTTTCGAAGCACTTGGGAGAAATGACACAGGCCCCTCCCAGGCAGGCACTGCACGTGCACGCCTGTGCTTTCATTTCATTCAGATTCCGACGGATAAACTCCCTTTTAGATTAACAGATGAAACAACATCATCCCAAGGAGTGTGAAACTGCCATCTGAAAAGCTGCCGTATTTCGCTATAAACAGTAATTTTCAGCGCCGCGCTCTCCGATGCGGCCCTTGACAAGGTGACCAGGAGCCGGCCGGGCTCTAATGAGATTCTGGGCTGCCTCAGGTCATTACTTTCTGGGATGTAACGCCAGCAGATTGGGAGCTCCGGCAGATGAACAAGGATGCCAGAGGGAGAGAGACAGTGAAAGAGAGAGAGTCAGGGGGAGAGAACAGTGAGGAAAAAGAGAAAGCCAGAGAGAAGAGTGGGGGCGTCGAACCAGAGGTCGGCTGGATGTGGACACTAGAGCTACAGAGCAGTGCTTAATTTGTAAAAAAATAAATAAGGGCCAGGGGTCAAATATTTTCTAACACGCCCATGACACGTCAGGGTGGGCAGCTCCCTGCCCACTGTTGCCACCACCCACGCCTGCTCTCCATGCAGTCAACATATATGGGGTTAAAGCTACACTCTGACCGGCTTAGTGTGGCTGATGGATGTACTCAATGCGGCAAATGTGTGATTTACAAATACCAATCAACATTCACATAAAATAACATACCCGTGTCTTGACATGACACACATGTTTAAGTGTGTCTTTAAGCACAATAATCATAGGCGTTTATTAGGTGACTCGACAGTGAAATAATAAAGTGGCAAAGTACCACATCAAAATGAAACTGTGTCTGAGACAATAAGTGCCAGGGCTCAGAAATAAGTGCCAGGGCTGGGTCCTGGCAAACACCCCCACAAATTAAGCACTGGAGAAGAGGGTAAATGGGATGCCTGGCTGGGGATACTGCCCAGAAGGGGAGAGTGAGATCTCACTGAAGAATTGTGTGAAGAAAATTTCGTACTGCACTCTTCACAACCGTAGTGGCCTTATTGCGCACCCCTCGGAATACACGTACTCCGCTCATGCCAGCAAAATCGCGTGGAAAACACCCAGCGCACCCCTCGGAATACGCATACCCCGCTCGCGCCAGCAAAATCGTGTGGAAAACTCCATGCGCACCCCTCGGGATACGCATACCCCGCTCACGCCAGCGAAATCGTGTGGAAAAAGTCCCCCCTGTGGTGTGGGCTACCTGCGGAGCATGCCCAGGGATGAAGGGCTGTCTGTGGGGCATGCCCAGGGGTGAAGGGCTGCCTGCAGGGCATGCCCAGGGGTGAAGGGCTGCCTGCAGGGCATGGTCAGGGTGGATGGGCTGCCTTTGGGGCATGCCCAGGTGTGAAGGGCTGCCTGCGGGCATGGTCAGGGTGGATGGGCTGCCTGCAAGGCATGCTCAGGGGTGAAGGGCTGCCTGCAGGGCATGCCCAGGGGTGATGGACTGCCTGCGGGGCATGCCCAGGGGTGATGAGCTGCCTGCAGGGCATGCCCAGGGGTGAAGGGCTGCCTGCAGGGCATGGTCAGGGTGGATGGGCTGCCTTTGAGGCATGCTCAGGGGTGAAGGGCTGCCTGCAGGGCATGCCCAGGGGTGATGGACTGCCTGGGGGCATGCCCAGGGGTGATGAGCTGCCTGCAAGGCATGCTCAGGGGTGAAGGGCTGCCTGCAGGGCATGCCCAGGGGTGATGGGCTGCCTTTGGGGCATGCCCAGGGGTGATGGGCTGCCTGCAGGGTGGATGGGCTGCCTGTGGGGCATGCCCAGGGGTGAAGTGCTGCATGCAGGTCATGGTCAGGGTAGATGGGCTGCCTTTGGGGCATGCCCAGGGGTGAAGGGCTGCCTGCGGGCATGGTCAGGGTGGATGGGTTGCCTGCGAGGCATGCCCAGGGGTGAAGGGCTGCCTGCAGGGCATGCCCATGGGTGATGGGCCTGCCTTCGGGCATGCCCTGGGGTGATGGGCTGCCTGCAGGACAGATGTGCTGCCTGTGGGGTGGATGGGCTGCCTGTGGGGCATGCCCAGGGGTGAAGGGCTGCCTGCGGGGCATGGTCAGGGTGGATGGGCTGCCTGCGAGGCATGCCCAGGGGTGAAGTGCTGCATGCAGGTCATGGTCAGGGTAGATGGGCTGCCTTTGGGGCATGCCCAGGGGTGAAGGGCTGCCTGCGGGCATGGTCAGGGTGGATGGGTTGCCTGCGAGGCATGCCCAGGGGTGAAGGGCTGCCTGCAGGGCATGCCCATGGGTGATGGGCCTGCCTTCGGGCATGCCCTGGGGTGATGGGCTGCCTGCAGGACAGATGGGCTGCCTGTGGGGTGGATGGGCTGCCTGTGGGGCATGCCCAGGGGTGAAGGGCTGCCTGCGAGCATGGTCAGGGTGGATGGGCTGCCTGCGAGGCATGCCTAGGGGTGAAGGGCTGCCTGCGGGGCATGCCCAGGGGTGATGGGCCTGCCTTCGTGGCATGCCCTGGGGTGATGGGCTGCCTGCAGGGCAGATGGGCTGCCTGTGGGGTGGATGGGCTGCCTGTGGGGCATGCCCAGGGGTGAAGGGCTGCCTGCAGGGCATGGACAGGGTGGATGGGCTGCCTGCAAGGCATGCCCAGGGGTGAAGGGCTGCCTGCGGGGCATGCCCAGGGGTGATGGGCCTGCCTTCGGGGCATGCCCAGGGGTGATGGCTGCCTGCAGGGCATGCCCAGGTGTGAAGGGCTGCCTGCGGGGCATGCCCAGGGGTGAAGGGATGCCTGTGGGGCATGCCCATGGTGATGGGCTGCCTGCGGGGCATGCCCAGGGGTGAAGGGCTGCCTGGGGGGCATGACCAGGGGTGAAGGGCTGCCTTCGATCATGGGGAGGGTGGATGGTCTGCTTCCGTGTATACTGGGGGTGCGCGGGGAGTTTTACATGCGATTTCGCTGGCGCTAGTGGGGTACGCGTATTCCGAGGGGTGCGCGGGGAGTTTACACGCGATTTCGCTGGCGCAAGCGTGGTACGCATATTCCGAGGGGTGTGCTGTGAGTTTTACATGCAATTTCGCTGGCGCGAGCGGGGTACGCATATTCCGAGGGGTGCACGGGGAGTTTTACACTACAATTTTTCTGGTGCGAGCGTGGTAGGTGTATTCAGAGGGGTGCGCAGGGTGTTTTACACGTGATTTCGCTGGCACAAGCAGGTTACTCGAATTCCGAGGGGTGCGCGTGCAGTTTTACACGCGATTGGGCAGTGTGGGCCCTCCCGGGTGTGACCCTCCCCATGGCCCGCAGGCAGCCCATCACCCCTGGGCATGCCCCGCATGTAGCCCAACACCCCTGGGCATGCCCCACAGGCAGGCCACATGTCACAATGAACTTCGGAGGCCTGACTCATGCCCCCCCCACTGACCCCCAATTGATGAGCACCTGCCAGCAGGCCCCGATTCATTCCCCCCACCCACCCCCATTGACCGGCACCTGCCAGCAGGCCCCGACTCATCCCCCCACCCACCCCCCATTGACAGGCACCTGCCAGCAGGCCCCGACTCATGTCCCCCCCATTGTAAGGGCACCTGCCAGCAGGCCCGACACATGCCCCACCAAACAGCATGTCATAACAAAACAGACCCATGGCCCTAATGCCAACCCAAATCCCCCACGCCCCCCAGTACAAGCACGCAATCATCCACTGCACCCACTCCCAAATTACCCATGCCATGAAAGTCTTAAAAGAACCAGCATGGCCATGCATAAATGTACAACAGAGCCACACAGTGGCAACACATGACTGAGGCAATGCTCATAGAGACATGTACTAAACCAATGAGAGTACACAACACCAATAATGAAGATATATGAAATGCATTAAAAATAATAAATAACATAATCAAAATCACACTTGCAAATTAAGAAATAATGAAAGCATTACCAAAAAAATGGTAAAATCCAATAAAAAACAAAAATCCATAACATGAAAACTGAAATGTGGTCCATCGCCAAAGTCCATATAAAGTAAATAAAAACCAAAAGCACAAAAAACCATTGATCCATGGGATGTTGAAATAACGAAAGTATGTACAAGTCTGGAACTATTTACACTGCAAGTCCGAAGGGTCCATGATCCCCAACCAAAAGGAAACCTACCAAGAATCCTATAAAAAAAACTATATACATAAAGTGGAGCAAAGTCCATGAACTCCAAAAAAAATATATAAAAGAAATGAAACCTAAGCCTAACGAACTATGTACATAGGCGTCGGGCTAGTCCAACGGCTCACTCTTTGATGTTCCGGGCCAGGGTATCATTGAACTCCACTTCAACATCCTGGAGGCGGGCCTCTTCCCTGGCCAAGAGGTCTCGCAGGGATGCAGCCATGGCTTCCTCCAACTCCCTGCGAGTTGCCTCGAAGCACTCAGCCCGCCTCAACGCCCAGCGCATGGAGTTCTCTGCCCTGACCATTGTGAGCTATGTCGCCTCTGCCCGCCGCCGCTCCGCATCCATCTGCCGGCCCAACCGCTGCCACATGGAAGACACTCCCAACCTGGGTCCTCCTGCCCGAAGGCCGATGCCTGCCCCTGGGATGTTGATGGCCCGAGCCATGATCGCTCCCACCCTGAGCCTGCTGCTGCTGTGCACTTGTCCTGCCTGTTGATGCCTGCCCATCCTCCTCTTGCTGGGATCCAGTTGGTAGGGTGGCCACCCCTGCTGGACCTCTAACTCCTGACTGTGGCAGAGATGTGTCCTCCACCAGCCTGGCTGCTGGCTCAGGGGCAGTTGAACAGGGGGCCCAGGTGATACTTGGGCTTGAAGATGGCACTGAGGACGACTGGCGCATAGGGGGTTCAGTTGAGGAGTGGGTCGCAAGAAGTTACAGCACACAGATGAACACAGTGCCGACGACCTGTCCTAGTAGGTTGACGCGGCCAAAGAGGAATCCGAAATGACGTGCATTGTCCAGATGAGAACCCTGCACGTCATCCCGAATCCCACGTTGGCACAACGCCACCGCAGCTAGGACAGGCTCAATACGGTCACGGATTGCAACATCCGCAGGGAGAGGAAGGCCAGTTGTTGTATGCGCATCCCCTCCCAGAAAACGGGTCTGGACGGAGGCATCCCTGCTGGTGCCGGATGATGCAGTCACAGGATTGGGGGCAGGATTACACACAGGCACCTCTGCGACAGCCTGTGCTTCCTCCTGTCCCTTCCCCTGGTCTGCACCACTAGCACCAGTGGAAGCCCCCCTCTAGGCCCCATGGGTGGTCCTTCCGCCTCCTCCTCCTCAACCGAACCCCATCAACCTGGATGACTCAGTGCCATCTTCCTCCATAGGCCCCTGTGGGGGCTCAGCTGCCCCTACTGCTGCCGAGGAGTCCACCTCCAAACGCTTCCTCTTGGACCTTCCCTCGGCAGCTGCGGCCATGGACGCGGCACCAGAGTTCTCACTCCTCGAAGAGATGACTACCTGGGAGGGGAGCTGGGACTTGCGTCTCTGGCTGGCGGTGGGATCCCTGCCGCTGTGCTCCACAGCACCATCTCCGCCCTCTTCATCAGTAGATGCTGCAGACAGGGAGAGACAGAACACAGGCATCAGGGCACTGTACAATGGTCGTATGCACACATGACAGTTGCACATGAGTGGCAGCGTCAAACTTCACAGATGGCATCACACTCCCCAACACATATATCATTTGAACCCACACACATGCACAAATTAACAGGAATGGTGCAGCAGGCAGCAGCATCCAGGCACACACAAGAGCATGAACATCCGAAGGTCAGCCTGACATCACAAGCAACACGGGGAGTGCCAAACACATGCACACACACCACCAGACAGACATGCATCTGTACATATCCAACACCTGTCACAGTGCAATCACCGGCAACTATGTCACATCTGCCAATTGGCTCCCTAGATGTCTGTCACATGCATCCATGGCGTATCACAGTCGCACACATGTCAAACACACACACACGCACATGTACACCATGCACGTACATGAAGTTGGAACCAGCATCCATGTGTCACACCCCAACCATGGCCTAGTACATACACAGAAATGCTAACATGTGTGCGTCTCCACATGCATTTGTGCATCATGCTTTGGAACACATACACCATTGATGTGCATCACACATGACTGGACTCACATACGGCAGGCTCATGTCCCTGCACATACGCATCCATACATGGGCCCTTCCAGACATATGTCCAAGCTGCACACTCCTGGCACACCACAACATGCACTGCGTCCAATCAGTACACATGAACACTTACCACTCAACTCCAGACAGGTCTGCCTCTCAAGGACCTGGAGGTGATGCGCTGGGCGTATGCATTCCAGGACCCTCATCTGGTCATTGGTAAGGTGGACCCGGCATCCCTCTGCATCCGCTGTGTCCAAGAGGCGCCGGACCTTCCTGAGGGTCCTGGACCTGAAGTCCTCCCAGCACCTAAGGATGTGTGGTAGGTTGTGGGTTGCCACCCCCTCCGCGTTGATGGCAACCACGATGTCCATCCAGATCCTTCTCTGTCCATCCTTGTCGGCACGTGTTCTTCCGAAGAGAGCATCATAATGCACCAGGACTAGCTCCACCAGGATGCCAACCTCTCCTGTTGTGAAGCTGGCAGCCCTCTGCCTCTCTGGCTGGGAGTTGCCAGTGGTCTCTGATGGTGTTTCCCCCGACATGGCAACCCCGAGGCAGGTGTGGGTGGGCAACTGGGTCATGGTGCTGGGCTGTGGAGTGATAGAGCTGCAGTCGGGAGTCTTCTGTTCCAGCAGGGGTGGTCACAGCAACTGGACTCCTGCAGATGGATGATGTGAAGGCACCAAATAGCAGGGCACGTAGCCAGCAGGCAGCAGCAGATGGCTGATGGGAGTTGGCTCTGGGCTCTGGGGGGCAGGAAAATGGCCTTCTGTGCAGGAGCGTGGTCTTCTTTGTGTTGTCGCATGGCCAGCTTGATACAGAGTGATTTTACATGTGAAAAACGAGGAAAGGCCCTTAGCGCATAAGCGTGTATGTGACGTAACACGCGCGGGGGTTTCCCTTGGCACGGGTGCATCCGCACGTGCAAAAACAGCACGTCCGCAAGGGAATGCGTGTGATTCGAGCAAAGGGCCTTAGCGCATATGCACGCCAATGACGTGGGCGTTGCCTTCAGCATGTGTTAAAGATGAGTACGGGCCAGCAGTCCACTGTACGTGCTGTTCGTGGCGACCAACGCGTGTGTTTACTCTTCTGGAATCACACGCGATTACTTCGCAGCGTTTGAAGTTCGTACCTCTTCTTTTGGCAGGGTGTTGCCGACGCGCACAAGCACGTGTGTTTTTCTTTTTTTTCCCACGCAAGGCAGGCGGTGAGTCGCGCACGCTATTTTTCACACTGTGGTTCCCCCTGTGCATTGCGTACCGTTTTCGAGGTCATAGTAGCCCGCGTGTTCCACACATATGTGTTTTTTGTGTCCCTGGGTGCCATACCCTACTACTGGAGGTTAAATCCACTCACGTGGGCTACCGGGGTCGCATGCACATTTTTCTTTTGCAATTTCTTGTTTTTATATTTTGACAATTTTTGAAAAATGATTTTTAATTTCTTTTTAATTTTTGGGAGTGCCTGAGCGTTGCGTGACCCGTCATTTTTCCCCAGGGGTCACAGACAGCCTTGCAGGAGCACTGGGGTACCTATTCCATCCAGTACCCTGCCCCCTTCTAACCAATCGCCCAGGACAATTGTTGAGTGCACCTCCCATCGGCTATTTTCCATCTGTGCCATGGTTGGGAGGCCACCAAAGGCTAAGGGAAGCAAAGTTGGGCGTCCTCCCAGGGCTGGGCTTAGTCGGGCAAGTGGACACGGAGACCAGGGAGGACAGGGAGTTCAGGGTGGCCAGGGTGGCTACAGTGAGGGAAGAGGCAGGGGTGCCCCACTGGGGCAGGATGCCCAGCCACGTGCTGGTGCAGACATGCCACCACCCCCTGTGGCTCATGGTGATGCAGCTGTTGCATCACAACCTGGCGCCCATATGACCCAACAGCAACTTACATCTGCTGTCACGGGCCCACCAGTGGTGGTAGCTGTAGGTGCAGCTGTGGGCACCACCACCCGGGCTCTGGGTCAGGCAGTGCACGTTGCGTTGAGTGATGAGGACTCCCAGGACGATTTCCATCTTGTCAGTGGTGCAGGTCACGTGGGTCCAGTGTAGCTGTGACTGGGGCACACATATCTGGGGCAGTTATGACATCTGCTGCCCCAAGCAGCCAGGTGGTGGTAAATGCATGTGCAGATGCAGCCAACACCACCCCGGCAGTGAGTCAGACCCAAGCCAGACCTTCTGTCCTCATACCAACACCCACTGCCTTGGTCCAGTCCACCAGCGCCACTGCCCCCACTTATCAGGGCCACATTGGCCACTCAGGGTTAGTACCACCAGCCAAAAGGAGCTAGCGTTCTCCTGCGCAAGAGGCTGGATCTCCAGACATGACTCCGGCCTCCGGCACGTCAAGGAAGAAGCCTTTCAGCAAGCAGGATCTGGACTTCCTTGTAGACTATGTGTCGGAACACCAACGCAATATGCTTGTGGGCCCACAGTGCCATACAACGCATCACCAGCATTGGGTCCACTGGCAGTATGTTGCAGATGGTGTGACAGCCATTGGATTCCAGGTGCGCAGGGCTCAGGACTGCTGCAAGTGTTGGAATGACCTCCGACACAGTGCAAAATAAAAGCGTGCCTCCAATTATTCCATGTCTCTGGTGATTGTTGGTGGGCCACCACCAGAGGAGGATGAACTCACTCAGCATGAGGAGATCGCTTCAAAGTTCATCCCAGAAGAACAAATCCGTGGAGTGGGAGAGAGGATGGATTATGATGCATCGTCTGGTGAGTATTGATGCGTGTTACTCAATGACATGTGTGTTTGGAATGTGTGACCCTCCCAGCTACAACTTGGCTCCTTCCTTTCTTCAATCTCCTTCTCTACCTGTGTTGTTCACCAGGGGTCTGACCTCTAGGCCTGACTTTACAAACAGCACCTGGCAGCTCTCGCCTATTGCATTTTCATTTTCTGCTACGACTGCCAGTGCTATGCTGATGACAACCAACTCATTTCAATGCTGCCCTTTGCCACCTCTTCTCCCTCCCTTATTTCTGATGGCCTCATTGCCATTTGCAATTGGTGTACTTCCAATGATCTCTGTCTAAATGCCAGCAAGACTGACATCATCTTCATCGGTACACTTTCGCCATACTTTCCCCTCACTCTCTGGCCAGCCCCACTTGGCCCTCCTCCTACCTCCACCTGCAAGGCCAATAACCTCGGGGTCACCTTTGACTCCACACATTCCTTTTCCACACACATTTCTTGAGATAGATTAACTTCTTGCTTCACCTCCTCAGGGGTACTGTGCCTTTCCTATCGTTCACCTACATGCTCACAGTCTCTCAAGCTCTGGTTTACTCAAGGTTGGAGTACTGTGACAGGCTCTTTCAATAATCGACCTGCCTCCACACTCTGCCCTCTACCACCAATCCAGTACAGGACTGCGAGACTTGTCCTTGGCCTCAAGCCCTGGGATCCTATCTTTCCAGCTCTGTAATCCCTTCACTGGCTACCAGTGGATGCAAGGATGATACTTCAGACCCCCTGCATTCTGCATAAAGATTTTTTGGGACTGGGTCCAAAATACCTTCAACAATCCCTCTGCCAATTCCTCCCCTCTTGAGCCCTTTGCTCCTCTACCTCACACTCCCTCCAGGTCAGTCGTCAATTGAATAAATAAGCTGGGGGCAGATCTGTGTGTACGGCTGGAAGCTCCCTTTGGAAAAGCCAGCTGACCACGTTGAAACTTGAGTAGAAACATCTCTGCTTCCGAAAGCACCTCAAGACCTTCCTTTTTGCTCCTGCATTAGCCCCTCTTCTCCGCAGCTGAACAGTTTCCTCTGTTGGCACTGTTCCCCTGCACACACTCTGTCCTTGGTGCCCAGGTACCTGCTCACCCTGCCTCCCTGCTGCACTGCCTCCAGGCCTCCCATTGCAGTGGGTCCTGTGCGTGTACTCATACAGTCACCCACTATTCTTCTGCACTCATCAGATTTGCCCTATCCAAATTATCTTGCACTTGCTGGCTGCACTACCTCCTTTTGAATGGCTATTCTATCATTGCACTTCATTTTCCTTCTTTGGTCTCCTCTGTTTGGCACGTTCCCTTTCTCCCCCTTCCAGGGTCTTCAATCCTTTATCCCTTCTCCATGCACTTGCGTGTTCTCAATGTCACTGTGCCCAGTATGATAGTTGTTTTGAATTCCTTTTCTCCCTTGTTCCCCTCCCTTTGCTTTTTTGCGCTCTGAGCCACTTGTGTACGAGTGCAATCTTGATGAGATGTCATATCATGTCATATACAACCTTTGTCCTTGGTGCAGTGTGTCTCACTCTGACTGTGCTGATGGCAGTGGCTCCCCATGCATATGTGTGCACAATCAGGTTCCATGTGCATTCCATGTATGCCCCTAGGTATCCTTGGCCTCCTCATTGTAGTATGTGTCCAGGATCATCCAAGTGTCATCTCATTTGGACAGCCTTGTCATGCTCACTGTAGGTCTGTGTGTCATCACGAACAACTTTAGGCTGTCCACATCTGTATCATGCACATGGCTCCCCCTGTTACAGGCCCACTGCCTCCTTTTAACTGGTGTTGTGTCTTCTACATGCATGAGTGTACTATTGATGGTTCTTCATCTGTCCTCCAACATGTCCACTTCTCATCGTCTGTAGTGATATTTGAATGACGAAATGCAATAGACGCATGCCAACACTGTCTGGCAATGCACAGTTCTGTGGGGAACCTTTCATTGCCATGCAGTGCCTCCCTGCTATTGCCCATAGGGTGGGTGTTTCACAGTATCCATGCTACATGGTTCATGCCATTTGCACATGATGGCTGCAATTGCCCTTACACTGCCATCATGTTTGGAGATTGTTATCACTACGTATGTGTTGATGTTGGAAGTTGAGGGGCTACACATGCACTGCACAGCGCACACCCACTCCTGTGAAAAGTTCAGCCCTTCAACATGCAAACACAATGCTGATGTGTGATGGTGACATGACATGTATGTACCCATGTCCCTCCTTTCACTGCACAGAAAGGCACTAGCATAGGTGCCTCCTGTGACACATGTACTCTGCATAGTTGATGGTAGTTGAGTGCTGCACATGAACATGCATGTTACATGTGTCATGGTGTGTGTGTTTTGATTTCTAGCTGTGGCTATTTGTGTGCTCACCATGCTTATGCTAAATGCCATCTCTTTGTTACCATCTCTCATTTCTGCTTTGAATATGTGCCTGCTAGAGGTTGTGTGTGATGCAGGTGATGTGCAAAATGCAATACATTTGTTGCCTTCACATTTTGCACACATCCTTTTCTGCTTTTGGGATACCCTTGCATTGCAATGCCACTGGATGCATGTTGGGGTTTGAGTTGCCTGTGACATGGCCTTTCATTAAATGGCCATCGTGTCCAGAGCTGACTCTGAGTCAGGCTCTGATGTATCCTCTGACCACTATGCTGAGCCGGATCTGCATTATGACGTGTCATCGCTGGTAAGTGATCCTGTGTTGGATGATCTTCTGTCCGCGACACCTGCAGTAGGGGGCCAGACAGGGTTGTAATGTCCGCTTGTGGTGGTTACGGGTGTACGGTCACACTCAACACCAGTTGGCCATGTTCCTGGGCCATCAGGTCAATGGAGGGATGCAGTCCTGCAGCCGCGGGCGGCACCAATCCAGCAAGGTGTCACGCTTACCAGGAGACCGGGGTTCACTGTTCGCGCTCCCCCTCCCTGGCGCCTCTACCCGCGTTTCCGCGTTTGGGGAGGCGCCGGGGGAAGAGCTCCAGGGACAGGGGCGCCAGCTCCGCGGCGCTTGCGTCGGGAACCGCGATTACGGTTCCGCGCATGCGCCGTGGGGGCGGCAGCCGAGGCGTGGAGCAGCTTGCTGCTCAAGCCTCATTCTGGGGCCGCCGGCGCCTGGCAACCATCAGGCTTGCGCTCCAGGCCTCGCAGGCGCCGGCGGCCCATAAAGGGAGAGACGCGGTCGGGATCAGATCGCGTCTCAACGCGTTCTGTTCCGGATCGTGTCCTCGCCTGCTCCCGCTCTACTAGTTAGTGCTTACCTTGTCCCTTGTTCCTCTAGACCTTACCTTCCCCGTTGCCGGTCTTCCCTCCTGTTGCCTGGGTCCTTCCTGGCATTATTCTCTGGTCCTGCTTTATTCCTCCTGGTTCTCCTTCTTGTCTGCCTTGGTTCTCTGCCTGCATCCTTTCTCCCTCCTTTGGCCTGGCCAACTTCCTAAGTTTTCTCCTGAGCCATTTTGGATTCACAACCTCTCAGCTTCCATTGCCTGCTACGGGTGTGGCCTTCCACACCATTGGACTCTACTCCTCCACACCCACTGCCTGCTACGGGTGTGGCCTCCCACACCATTGGACTCTACTCCTCAGCACCCACTGCTTGCTACGGGTGTGGCCTCCCACACCGTTGATTCTACTTCTCAGCACCCATTGCCAGCTACGGGGGTGGCCTCCCACACCTTTGGACTCTCTACTTCTCAGCACCCATTGCCAGCTACGGGTGTGGCCTCCCACACCTTTGGACTCTCTACTTCTCAGCACCCATTGCCAGCTACGGGTGTGGCCTCCCACACCTTTGGACTCTCTACTCCTCAGCACCCATTGCCTGCTACAAGTATGGCCTCCCACACCTTTGGACTCTCAACTCCTCGGCACCCATTGCCAGCTACGGGTGTGGCCTCCCACACCTTGGGACTCTTAACTCCTCTTCAAGGATTCCCTCCAACCACTTCTTCTGTCAACGCTGTGCAGAACTGCCATCTCTGGAACCTGGTTGTGGCATTGGGAATCGGTCCATCTTCCACCCAGTTCCCATTCAGGGTGGAGGAAGGGCTGGTTGCTTGTGTTACCAAGTCTTCTCGTCAGTCTGGCTGCCCCGTCGAGACCATCCAGAAATACAGGTACGCAGCATTCCCGTGATTCTCATCTTAACAGATTGAGACGCCTTCCTTCCGATTTGAATATGGAGGACACGCAGGACCTGCGGAGTGAGTTGCAAGCCCTCAGGGCAGAGATGTCTGCCCTTCATCAAGAAAATCAAGTCCTACGACAGATGGTAACTCAGGGGACAGGAGGTGTTCCACAGGCCGAAAGTTCATTGGCCCATACTGCCCCAATCAGGTTTGATGGAGACCCGCGTAGAGTGGCGGAATTTTGCAACCACTGTCGTATCCATTTCCTTTTCAGGTCAACCTATTTCAATAATGATAAGGCCAAGATCGGTTATATCTTGGGAAACTTAACTGGAAACGCCCTAGCTTGGGCGACACCTTTTGTGGCTACCAACAGTCCCATTCTTAACGATTTTGCTGCTTTCGAGAAGGCGTTTCTGGAGGTCTTTCAGACACCGAACCTGGCTGCCGCAGCGCAGAATCAGTTAATGGACATCAAACAGGGCAGCTCAGACATAATAACATATATCAGTCGCTTCCGCCTGTTGGCTACGGATTCACAATGGCCCGAAGTTACGCAAAAGACCCTGTTTCGCCGGGGGTTGAGGGAGGAATACAAGGACGAACTACTTCACATCCCTGAACCTGAAAGTCTCCAACTCTTAATAAACCAGGTGCTTCGCATAGACCAGAGACTAACCGAACGAAAGACCGAGAGACGTCGACTAGAGAGAGTCGCTCCCAGAACGGCCAGTCTTCCCGCCGGCGCCTTTGGTTCGACAGAATCTGGACCAGAACCCATGCAGTTGGGTGCCGTGAGAGGGCCATTATCAGAGGAAGAAAGAAGGAGGAGAAGAACATTACGATTATGTCTGTATTGTGGAGCCGCTGGACACTATTTGGGAATGTGTCCTTTACGGCCACAGAAGAAGAAGTCGGGAAACTAGAGGACTTGTCGTGTGGAGGAGAGGCAACGACAGGTCTCACCCCTTTTTCAGACCTTTCCGCCTTTTGCTCGATTCTTCTTCCCATGCAACCAGCTGTTCTATTAACCTTGAAGATTCAGATTCAACTGCCCGGCCGGACACTTGAAGTATTTGGGTTATTGGATAGTGGAGCATCGGGCAATTACATTGATGAGGAGTTTGCTAGCACTCATAAGATCCCTCTTCTGCCCAGACACTCAGCCCTTCCTGTGGAGGTTATTGATGGTACTCCCTTATCCTCTGGACCAGTTCGTCTGCACACTGTCGGACTAAGACTCAGGATCGCCAATCACGTGGAGAGGCTTGCTTTGGACGTCATCAGGTCACCTACCTACAAGTTGGTCTTGGGGTTACCTTGGCTCCAGCATCACAATCCAGTCATTAATTGGAGGGCTCATACCCTGACCTTCTCCTCCACCTCTTGTACTTCGGGATGCAGCTTGCCTGTCCAGACTCAGGCTTCTTCAACTAATCTGGAACTCCGAGACAAGGGGAATCACCTTTGTTCTGCATTGCTGATTCCTCCTGAGTATGCTGACTTCGAACAAGTGTTTGCCAAACCGAGTAATATACCCCTGCCACCTCATCGATCATTTGATTGTGCCATAGAACTGTCTCCAGGAGTTGAGATTCCGCATGGCAGGCTGTACGCATTGTCTCGGGAAGAGAGACGAGTATTACAGGAGTACTTATCGGACTGCTTGAGTAAGGGGTACATCGTACCATCCAAGTCTCCCGCTGGGTTCCCTCTGTTTTTTGTAAAGAAGAAGGAAGGTTCCTTAAGACCCTGTGTGGATTACCGGCTCTTAAATGATATCACCATCAAGGATCGGTACCCTCTACCGCTGATTCGAAGTATCCTAGAGACCTTACATCAGGCTCAGATTTTTACTAAGCTAGATCTTCGAGGGGCATATCATCTGGTTCGAATCAAGAGTGGAGACGAATGGAAGACGGCATTCAAGACTCCTTTTGGGCATTTCGAATATAGGGTTATGCCTTTTGGTCTGTGCAATGCCCCTGCGATTTTCCAACGGCTCATGGATCATATCTTTGGGGACATAATTGGAATCTCTGTCTGGATCTATCTGGATGACATCTTGATCTTTTCCCGATCCAAGGAGGAACACGTAAGTCATGTACGAGAGGTCCTCGATCGGCTGCTCCATAATCACCTGTTTGTCAAGGTGGAGAAGTGTTCCTTCCATCAATCCAGGATCGAATTCCTAGGGTTTGTAATAAGTCAGTCCGGTATTGAGATGGATTCCAAGAAGGTAAAGGCAATTCAAGAATGGCAACAGCCACATGACGTAAGGTCTCTGCAACGCTTTCTGGGATTTGCCAATTTTTACAGGCAATTTATTCCACGCTTCTCTGAAATCTCAGCACCTCTTACGAGATTGACAAGCAGCAAGATAACTTTTCTGTGGGATTATTCCGCTTCGCAAGCCTTTAACGCCCTGAAGTCAGCCTTTATGGCTGCCCCGATCTTACGCCACCCACAGGATGACTTGCCCTTCATTGTGGAATCAGACGCTTCGGACTTTGCTGTTGGAGCTGTATTGTTGCAAGAGGATCCTGCTACGTCAGTCGAACATCCCGTGGCTTACTTCTCTCGCAAGCTGAATCCTAGTGAGAGGAATTATGCAGTAATTGAGAAGGAGCTATTGGCCATCAAGATAGCCTTCGAGGAATGGAGACACCATCTGTTGGGAGCCCGTTTTTCGGTTGAGGTCCGTACAGATCACCGTAACCTACAGTATTTACGCTCTTTACAATGCCGGACACCCAGACAGGCTCGGTGGGCCTTCTTCTTTTCTCCGTTTGTGTTCCATATTACTTACATCTCCGGATCCTCGAATGTAAGAGCATATGCCTTGTCTCGGTCTTTGGAGAGAGAGAAGAACGAAGACAGCCCCAGTCAGATTCAACCTCTGATTCCTTCTCATCGTTTTCTGTCGACTGTATCGCCACTCTTAAAGTCGATATCTGATGCCACCCGGTCAGATCCTTGGAGGTCGGTCTTGCTTCAACGACCCTCTATATCTGAAAGTCATGGCCTTTTATTCCTTCGGAAAAGACTATACATCCCTAAAGGGGATATTCGCGATGGCATTCTGCATGGAGTTCATGATTCCCCCATTGGAGGGCATCGTGGGATTCGTGCAACACAAGAGTTACTATCACGACAGTTTTGGTGGCCTGGCTGGGCTGAGGAGGTTCGGAAGTATGTACAGGCCTGTCCCATCTGTGCCCAATCCAAGGTTCCCAGACAACATCCTTTAGGGCTACTTTCTCCTACTGAATTGCCGCCATACCCTTGGCACTCTATTGCTACCGACTTTATTGTCGATCTTCCCCCTTCTGCAGGACATACTTGTATTATGGTCGTAGTGGACTGTTTTACAAAGTATGCCCATTTCATTCCCTTTAAGAAGATACCCACTGCGGTCCAGATGGCCACTGCTTTTCTTCATGAAATCTACCGTTTACATGGTCTTCCTGAGAAGATCATTTCAGATTGAGGGTCTCAGTTTCTCTCTTCCTTTTGGGGTAAGGTTTGTGGTCATCTCGGCATTCATAGAGCTTTAAGCTCGGGTTATCATCCACAAACCAATGGTCTCACGGTGAGGACTAATCAGACCTTGGAAACCTATCTCCGTAGTTTTGCTAATGCCACACAAACCAATTGGAGTACCTATTTAGACCTAGCTGAGGTCTCCTACAATAATTCTTTTCATTCTTCCATTGGAACCAGCCCCTTTCATTGTTCTATGGGTCAACATCCCAAGCTGATCCCTTTCCACCCTGTACCAACCAGTACGGTTCCTTCCGCTGACGCCTTGGTCTCTACAATCCAACAGCAGCATGAATTGGCACGTACCTCTTTGGCGGCCGCTCGTGACCGCATGAAGGTTCAGGCTGACCGTGGGAGGCGGATGGAACCCGATTTCCAGGTTGGTGATAGGGTTTGGCTGTCCTCTAGGAATCTGCCTCTTCGCAACCTACCAGTTAAATTGGCTCCCCGATACTTTGGCCCATTTAGGATTGTCAAACGCCTATCCTCTGTAGCTTTTCGTCTCCAGCTGCCTCGTTCATGGCACATTCATCCTGTTTTTCATGTCTCCCTCCTGAAACCCTATGTGGCAGATCCTTATGGTCGTTCCAGTGTTTGTCCGGCCCCAGTCCTGGTACAGGGGGTTCCGGAATTCGAGGTTCAGGAGATCTGTGATGCCCGCTATCGCAGGGGGGTGCTCCATTTCCTGGTTGACTGGAAGGGGTACCCGGCCTGTGATCGCACTTGGGAACCCTCTCGGCATGTGCACGCTCCGCGCCTTGTGCGCAAGTTCTATCGGCGGTTTCCCTGGAAGCCTGGGGCTCCGGATCTTCCTGGGAGGGGGTATAGTGTCACGCTTACCAGGAGACCGGGGTTCACTGTTCGCGCTCCCCCTCCCTGGCGCCTCTACCCGCGTTTCCACGTTTGGGGAGGCGCCGGGGGAAGAGCTCCAGGGACAGGGGCGCCAGCTCTGCGGCGCTTGCGTCGGGAACCGCGATTACGGTTCCGCGCATGCGCCGTGGGGGCGGCAGCCGAGGCGTGGAGCAGCTTGCTGCTCAAGCCTCATTCTGGGGCCGCCGGCGCCTGGCAACCATCAGGCTTGCGCTCCAGGCCTCGCAGGCGCCGGCGGCCCATAAAGGGAGAGACGCGGTCGGGATCAGATCGCGTCTCAACGCGTTCTGTTCCGGATCGTGTCCTCGCCTGCTCCCGCTCTACTAGTTAGTGCTTACCTTGTCCCTTGTTCCTCTAGACCTTACCTTCCCCGTTGCCGGTCTTCCCTCCTGTTGCCTGGGTCCTTCCTGGCATTATTCTCTGGTCCTGCTTTATTCCTCCTGGTTCTCCTTCTTGTCTGCCTTGGTTCTCTGCCTGCATCCTTTCTCCCTCCTTTGGCCTGGCCAACTTCCTAAGTTTTCTCCTGAGCCATTTTGGATTCACAACCTCTCAGCTTCCATTGCCTGCTACGGGTGTGGCCTTCCACACCATTGGACTCTACTCCTCCACACCCACTGCCTGCTACGGGTGTGGCCTCCCACACCATTGGACTCTACTCCTCAGCACCCACTGCTTGCTACGGGTGTGGCCTCCCACACCGTTGATTCTACTTCTCAGCACCCATTGCCAGCTACGGGGGTGGCCTCCCACACCTTTGGACTCTCTACTTCTCAGCACCCATTGCCAGCTACGGGTGTGGCCTCCCACACCTTTGGACTCTCTACTTCTCAGCACCCATTGCCAGCTACGGGTGTGGCCTCCCACACCTTTGGACTCTCTACTCCTCAGCACCCATTGCCTGCTACAAGTGTGGCCTCCCACACCTTTGGACTCTCAACTCCTCGGCACCCATTGCCAGCTACGGGTGTGGCCTCCCACACCTTGGGACTCTTAACTCCTCTTCAAGGATTCCCTCCAACCACTTCTTCTGTCAACGCTGTGCAGAACTGCCATCTCTGGAACCTGGTTGTGGCATTGGGAATCGGTCCATCTTCCACCCAGTTCCCATTCAGGGTGGAGGAAGGGCTGGTTGCTTGTGTTACCAAGTCTTCTCGTCAGTCTGGCTGCCCCGTCGAGACCATCCAGAAATACAGGTACGCAGCATTCCCGTGATTCTCATCTTAACACAAGGACCACAGCTCCTTGGGCCCAGCAGGTGTGGTGTCCGGCAATGCAGTGGCCACGTGCCACGGGGGTCAACTGAGTGGGAGCATGCCATGATTGCCATAGCACAGCAACAGGGTGAGCAGTTGAGATGATTGCTCAAGGTATGGAAAGTGTGGCCCATTCCATCCTCCCCTCTGTAAGGCAAGTGGTGCTCCAGCAGCAGGCTACGCAGTCCATGTGCCGCTCACTCAGGGTGGGCATGGCGGCGTCTGACAGGGCGCACCGGGCTGAAATGGTGGCTCTGCATCAAGCACTTGATGCTCAAGAAGGGGCACACTGTGAGGCCCTGAGGGTGGAACACCAATCCCTCCTACCTATTCTGGATGCGCTCTGGATGGACGAGAGTAGGCAGACAGAAGATGGGATGGTGCAGCTTGCTGCCATTGAGGGGCAAGGCGCGGCTAGGCCTGGTGAGGCAACTGAGCCACGCCCACCTTCTGATTTCCATCCAGAGGGTGATGATGACAACCTATATCCCACATAGTTCGGGCCGTGCAGGCACTGAGCCCATTGAGGTTTTTTTTTAAAATCTCAACATCTACACATGTGTGTGTTGAGGTGCACCCTGTACCTCCCCCCTCCTGGCTGCCCCCTCACCCCCCGGGTCATATATGGCCATTTTTGATATTTTAAAATGTTTTCCTGCAATTTGTTTTGGCACAATTTATTATTTTTTGCCTGCAAATATTTGTTTTTTCCTAGAATTTTTTTCTTTTTTGGTATGTATGTTTATTTGTATTTTTATTTTATTTCTTACAAATTTTGTTTACATTATTTTTTTCTTGGTTTGTATGTTTTTTTTAATTACTTTTATTTTTTAAAACATAGTTTTTTAGAATTTTTTATTTACTAATTATTTTTATTTTTTTCAGGCAAATAATTACTTAATTGATTTTTATTTTCTGCTGATTTTTTATTTATTGCATTTTCTTTTGTCTATTGTGCATTCATGTGACAGTTTTGTGCTTTGTGGCATTTGAAGGCATCCACTGCGTGTTCCAGCTAGGCCCATTCAGGCTTGTTTTGTGTATGTGTTTCGCTTGGGGTCCTGACACATATGCTACTCCTGCTTCCCCTTTCCATGGGCTCGCAAGGATAGCTCGGTGCAACAGCATCTCACACAGGGGCATTGGGCTTCCGTCATATCTGTGGCCAGCCTGCAGTCCTACTTGTGTGTACACCCCTAGTGGGTATTCCTAATGGCTTCTCCAATGCATGTCTGCACTTCACTTTGGTGAGTATTCTGTTGACTGTGCATTTCATCATGTTGCTTATGATATTTCTTTTGTATTGACTGTCTATGTTCATGCACTTCCTGCTGTAGGTGGTACCATGCACCCTTTGGCTGTGTAACACACACTGATGGTGGGAGGGGTCCGTGTGCTGACAATGTTGAATTGGGACACTTTCCCCACAGTGATTTTGATATGCCACATGAAGGCTGCACGCTGAGTTATCCATGTCACCACGCATTTCAATGACCATCCATTCCTTGCTTGCACCACTTTGGCCATCTTGTAGCCCTGGCTGGTGTTATGATGTGCCATTTGAATTATGGCTGCATTGCTTTTGACTTGACTGTCATGTTTGTGTCCTGACCTGCTCTCTCCTCCCATTGGTTGCACTTGGCCCTTGGGACAATCCAGCCAACCAGGAGGCTGGAGCCTGCCACCACTACCAAAAGCCCACAATGGAGGGCCTGTCTAGCCCTGTCCACCAGCCTTCTGGGTCCCTTGATTGTCCCCCTGTCTCCCCTGCCCCTGGCAGTCTCCCTCTGTCTCACCCCCTTCACCATCACATCCCCTGCCCTTCTACACAGGCAGCTTTCCCTCTGCCCCTGTGTGTGCTTTCTTTCCCCTTCTCCCCCTTCATGCATTTTGACCTTGGCCCCCCTCCTCCCTTCTCTCCTCCCTCTCCCTCTCCACCACCCTTTCCCCTCCTCCTTGTTCTCTGTCTGTGATTTTCCACCACTACCCCAATTGCCATCAGGCATGGTGATAGATAGCCGCTTGTTCTTTGCAGACATTTCCCCTTCTGCCTCCGTCCATCCGCCCCCAACCTTCACCTTTTTTAGTATTATTTTGGCACTTACTTTTATCATTGGTCCCTCCACCACTGATTACAGGTCGTCTCTTCCCCGTTTCCCTCTTGTCTTTGTCCAGCACTATCTTGATTCTTTGTCAACCTTCCACAGTTTGTCACTTGTTTTGTTACTCTCCTCACCTCTTCCCTCCTCTTCCCTCACTCGCCTCCTTATGTGACGCCTGCACTGCAACTATTGCTGTCAGGCAATGCAATGTTGATGCTAGTTTTGTTTTCCCACATACCCTCCTTAGACTCTCCCTTATTGTTCTAGGCACTTGTAATATGTACTTTGATTTGATAGTTAATTTTCACATTGTGGACTGTTTGAAGGACTTGTAGGAATGTACTGTTCTTCTCCCTTGTTCCCTCCCTCATTGAGGCACTTTGATGAACTTTGTGTGTAGGTCCTATAAGGATTTTGAATGCATCAGTGATGGGTCACTGTCTGCCATTGTCGATGTGGGGTACTCTGTACATGATATGTTCTGCTTGTCAATGGCTGATCCGATGTTGTGCTTTAGTTTGAGGTGTCAGTTGGGTGTGGTTTAACACACAGGGGGGTCCTTGAGTGCAATGTTCACATGTGCTGTGTACAGGACACTGAGGCTCACTTCATTTTACATGCATGTATTCGATGCATGTCCCTACTGACACAAACACTTAGGCAACGCCCCCCACCCCCTGACACCAACTACGTTGACACCAGGCACACACATGCACCCAGATTGCCTTCTCAGGCATGCTGTGTCTCGACAATACATGTTCACTTCCGAGTCATTGATCATGTACAGACAGGGTACTATTTTGTTGATTGCACTTTTTTTAAATGATGCTGAAGGGGTTTCCCCAATGCAATGCACACTCACTGTGCTGTCCAGTGAGTGGTGTGTTGCAGGGAACACACACGCAGCTCACAGTGTTTGAAATGGCAATTTTCGACAGTCCAATGTGCATGCTAACAGGCATTCTGACTTTTGTTGCTTGCAGCACTGGTGGCATGCATTTTGGCCACCGTTTTCAGGGTGTGAGGTTTTGGTCAGTCATTTCTTCAGATTCCATGTCAGGTGTGATTGTCTGCTGCCTATTTACATTTCTCACGTGGCACTTCATGACTATTGTGTCATGTGTTGTGCATATGGTTTGATGTTTTGCCATTGCACACCATGGTATGGTGTGGCAGACGGGGGTCATGGGGGTTGGGAGGGTTTGGGTGACATACCAGTACTTTTATGCCCTGTTTTGCAGGGGTGGGGATATGCACCTTGCATGTGTTCCCTTTGGTCACATGGTATTGGTTGTGTTTAAGTAGCTAGGGATGCACACAATGTGGCACTTCCGTGGACACATTCTCAGGGTGGTAAGGTTGTGACAGTTAACTGTCCCTTTCTCATCATTGATTGTGACCTGGTATGTGCCAGGCCTGTGTGCACTCGGCAGGGGTTGGAGTTTAGGTGAAAAATGTGGCTAGAAGCTGGATACGGGCTGCCTCACCACATGCCCTTTCGCTTCCCATGCGCAGCAGCCGTGCATGTGGTTGGGGATGTGGGGGCACCACCATGTCTACCGATATGCCATGCCGTGTTGCAATGTTGTGCAGGACACATGCTGCCACAATGATCCTGCACACTACTGGGGGTGCATATAGTAGCTGTCCACCAGAGCGGTCAAGGGAGCGGAAGCGTGACTTGAGCACCCTGAATGTGCGCTCCACTATGGCCCTGGTTGCAATATGGGTGCGTTGTATCTTACCTGGGGTGGTGTGGTTGGGTTCCGTATTGGCGTCATCATGTAGGTGCTCAGAACGTAGGCACTGTACCCTGGTAAACTGATAATGGTTGTCATTAGTGGGGCTTGTGTATTTGTCTGTGTGTGACATGTATGCATGTGCACAGGCATTTGTACTCACCTAGGAACCATGTGTTGCCATGCTTCCTAGCTTCCAGGGCTCGGCTCAGGGCAGACATTCTGAATATGAAACTATCATGGGTGGACCCAGGATAGTTTGCATAGACTGAGGTGATGATTCCCTTGGCATCGCATACCACCTGCACGTTGATGGAATGCCAGTGCTTGCGGTTTCAATAGATGTGCGCAGTGGCCCTAGGTGGATGCAGGGCCACATGGGTGCAATCTATGGCAGTGAGTACTTTGGGGAAGTGTGCCACCCTGTAGAAGCCAAGGACCGCGGCTTGCCTTTCTGCAGGTGTTCTGGGCATGTATATGTGCCTGCGGATTGAGGGGCGCGCAGTGATGATTGCCAACACCTGGTGTTATTTTTACTCCAGGGGTCGTGTCTGCAAAAAATGGTTGGAACTCTTTGAAGCTAATTTTCTAAGTTCCCGAGTGTGAGTGAAAGCGCAAAAGACAAGTCTAAACAAACGGAATTAATGCCTGCTTTCACACTGCAGGGCATTTTCATTGTTTTTGAAAGAGGAGGGCGGGGGCGCAACAGGAGATTAATTTCCCTTTCCATTTTACCTTACGCCTTCTAAAACAGTTTGATTTGACCTCATAATGAAATTTTCATGCTGATGTAAAACCCATGATTTCCCATGTTATCCACCTCCATCTTACACTTCTAGTTTGTACTCCGTAGTGCAAATGACAAAAAGTCAACCATGCAACTGTAAGTTGTCGCCTCTGGGCAATTTACTCACAGCAGGAAAATGACCTCAATTGTTTTAAAGCAAGACGGTCACACATTGTTACCCTTTCCTTTTACAAAGCCAGTCCTATTGGCTTTGTCTGTGTTTTTTTAATGATACCCCGCTTCCATCATGGCTCTCAGCATCATTTCATTTGCTTCCTTTGGAATTTGAAAAGAATACTATTTCTAACGGGACCTGGAGGGTCCTTGAAAAAACACAGTCCTGCTGGGCCGTCGTTACCTGCCGGGCCCTAAACATAACAAATATTTATACCGTATTTTTAAGCGTTCAATTAGATTCATAGAGATACTATTTCGATTGGTTCAGACATTTAAAAAAAGTTGTTATTAATACTTGCAAAATAATATTTGAGGTTTTGAAAGAGGGTAGACCCTGAAAGGATTGGTGTATTTTTTAAGGACCATCACGATCTCTAATGGGTTTTTTTTGCTTCTAAAAGGGACTCATTTCATCATACACATAAATAAAGAAGCCCTGAGGCGGAAAGGGCTGAGGATGCTGTTTGGCTGTGGCGAGTGGAGAAGGAAGCAGGAAGCAGACTCAACTCAACTCTACCTCATTTATTTCCATGGAACCCGGAGAGGCCCAGAGAAAAGGGTAGAGGTGCGTATGCCTTTAACAAGTGCTGGTCAGCTGGTCAGCTGATATTTAAGGCCGCCTCTGTGACCCTTGCGGCGTAAAGCCCTGAGGCGGAAAGGGCTGAGGACGCTGTTTGGCTGTGGCGAATGGAGAAGGAAGCAGGAAGCAGACTCAACTCAACTCTACCTCATTTACTTCCATAGAACCTGGAGAGGCCCAGAGAAAAGGGTAGAGGTGTGTGTGCCTTTAACAAGTGCTGGTCAGCTGGTCAGCTGACTATTTAAGGCCGCCTCTGTGACCCTTGCGGCGTGAAGCCCTGAGGTGGAAAGGGCTGAGGACGCTGTTTGGCTGTGGCGAATGGAGAAGGAAGCAGGAAGCAGACTCAACTCAACTCTACCTCATTTACTTCCATAGAACCCGGAGAGGCCCAGAGAAAAGGGTAGAGGTGCGTGTGCCTTTAACAAGTGCTGGTCAGCTGGTCAGCTGACTATTTAAGGCCGTCTCTGTGACCCTTGCGGCGTGAAGCCCTGAGGCGGAAAGGACTGAGGACGCTGTTTGGCTGTGGCGAGTGGAGAAGGAAGCAGGAAGCAGACTCAACTTAACTCTACCTCATTTACTTCCATAGAACCCGGAGAGGCCCAGAGAAAAGGGTAGAGGTGCGTGTGCCTTTAACAAGTGCTGGTCAGCTGGTCAGCTGACTATTTAAGGCCGCCTCTGTGACCCTTGCGGCGTGAAGCCCTGAGGCGGAAAGGGCTGAGGACGCTGTTTGGCTGTTTGGCGAGTGGCAAGTTGGCGAATAATGGCGGCGGCGCCGTCCCCTGTATTGAGGACTCAAGCCCAGAGGCGACGGGACTGTGCCGGCATAATAGACGACACTGCTGTACAGCGTGTTCCACTCTTGCAGAAAGTAAGTCGCTATCACACATGCTCTTCTGACATAGTCGACTGCAATTCTGATCTAAATCATGAACAGGACCATGACCTGGAAGCTGCTATCCATATTCACACATCCACTTTGTGTGACACAGTATTTGAACCATCTATTGTTTTAAGTGTAACAACTGAACCTGCTAATTTGCGGGACGGAACTCGCCTGCCTGCTGGCGCTGCTGAGGAGTCCTGTGTCGTTCTAGGTGGCGACGCGCTGTGCGCGGCTGGTATGGGTGCCGAGCCCGGCGTCTCTTTGCCGGTGCATTGCCTCGAGGCTCCAGCTGATGCTGAGACTGGGTCGTCAGCGTGTGGCGGCGGCGCGCCCGCTTCGGCGTTGCCGGTTGCGGGCGCCGGCGATCCCGTGGACGCTGTCTCAGAGAGACCTGACTACAGGGGGAGGGGGAGGAGGAGTTCGACTCAGCACGGCCGGGGTGCCTCTGAGCGTAAGGTTAAACAAGGCTCCAGTACAGTGGGAGAGGGAGATCACCATGCAAGAAAAGAATCAGCTTTGTTGAAAGACTGTAACCCAGTGGGACTACAGACCGCTGCGTCTTGTATACATGATTGTTCTCTCTCTAGCCTGGCCTGCGAGGACTCTATGCTTATCGCAAAGGAATCAGACGTACTGTTCACTGCGAGCTTGCCAGTGCGTGTCAGGACTAATTCGGCCACTGGGTCCTCTAGTGAAACTCATGAAGCTATTGCTAATGATTCCATTCACCAGCAAAGTACTGTAAATACAGGAAGCCAACCTTCTGATCAGAGCTTGAACCTTGATAACCTGATTGAGTCGAATGTGAGCCACATGAATGCTGCAAGAAGAGACTCACTGGGAGTTGTGAATAAGGTTCTACAGAACCTAGTGCCCTTGAACAAAGCATGCTCTAATAAGCAAGTCTTAGAGCAGAGGTTCCCTGTGGACTTTAACGCTAAAACAGCATTAAAACGAAATAATAGCCAATTGTTGGGGGCAACGGCCGATATCTGGTCAGAGGTTTGCTACAAACGGCCAAAGACATTTGACCACTTACCAAATGAGGAGTCGCAGCATGAGACTTCTGTCATTCATTTGACCTCCCAAAAGAGACATGCCATATTAAACAGGAAGGCAAATGGCGTTATCGACGAAACATACTGCAACGAGCAATGACTCTATGGACTCTTCACTGATGGAACGCCCGTTCCCCAAAATTCGCCGAGACAAGAAGTACCATTCTGGCAGATCGCCGAAGCTCAACAGAAAAACTACAAGACCTGAAATACCGGCTGTGTTGTCCTCGACTGAATTGCAAGCCATTCTAATGACTTCCTCGTCGATTTCACTGGCCCCTTTTATGAAACTCTATGAGAATATACATGAGGCAACTAAAGATCTAACAACTGTTGTGGCAATGATGAGCTCCAAATTGATTCAACTGGAAAAAACTTGTGATCGCTCCTATGTGGAGCAACACGAGAGCATTAAAAGATTGGATGCAGCTTTTAATTTACTAAGCGAAAGTAGAAAAAGCGATTCATCCGACAAAAGGCTGTTCGCAGAAGTTGCCCGAGAGACACTTGCCCTATTCAAATACGATACGAATCAGTCACTTCGGCAAAAGTCCGCCGAGTATGTCACTCTTGATGGGGAGCAAACTAGTGCTAAGCCCAGACCCCAAGCTGCTCAAGAACACATCAAGTCTGTAAAACACCGGCATATTCAAGCTGATGCCTCGATCGTAAAAGAACATCAATGTCTCCAGTCTTCAATCCCAACATCGATTACTCTGGTAGGAGAAGAGCCCTCAATATCACTTACGAAGGGTCTTGCAGCGTCATTAGATGTCGGAAATAATGCCTCAGAGCCTCTGACGATGAATGGTCCCTGCTCTTCGGTAATTTCGTTTGCACCAAGTGTGGCAGACTTGTCCTTCCACACAGCCTTTGAGCAGGCCAGATGTGCCGCCAACAAAACCTGCCATGACCCTCAAACGGCTTCAACCTCAGGAGTCAGCATACAAATGGAACCGACTTCAAAAGATAGAGTAATTACCTCCACAGTGGGGCAATCTAATGTTTTTCCAATCTTTCCTGGAGGGCTCCATGCCTCGGAAAAATCTGCGATAATACCACCGATATCGCAACTTGCTGTAAAAATAATCAGTAAGAAATCAAAAAATCAAAAAGCAAAGAAAAATAATGCTTCAAATGGAGCGCGGAAGTTTCTGCAGAACATTAAATTGGTCCAGATAGTGCCTAGTGACTTGGTTAAGACATCCATAGGCTCTGTTCCACCTATAAACCAAGCCCAAATGCAAGGAAACAGTGTAAACTCAATACCTGTTAAACAGCCACAAACCAAGAGTATTACAACAACCATCGACAACGCAATGGAACTACTGGACCTGTCAATTTATGACGAACCCGAATACGTGGAGTCGGAAGCTGCCTCTCCAATAGGCGTTGACTTGCCACACAATATGGGCGAGCACCAAAGTAAGGCACCTCTTCAATGTAACGAGAAGCCTGCACAGCTGATGGACAAAACAATGTTGAAAAAACTTGCGAAAATTCAACCTCGCATTGATAAGGACATTGCAGAAATCCCGCCACAATATGTGGGTCGCATGAAAGATCTTGTGAAATTATTGAAGTACGGGATAGTAATAATTCTCTGCCTCCTCCTATATTCAGCCCAGTGTTCCTCACAATGGATGAGAAGAGAAAACAATGCTTAGCCAATTCTCAAGCTGATATACCGAGGAGGCTTCGGTCGAGCTCAAGTCGTAGCAACAAATTAGTAAACGAAAATGATTCCCATGGGGCATGGAACAGATGTATTGCCGTTGAGTCTTTGGATAACAATCGAAGTAAGGTGAAAGGGTTTGTGGCTGGCAGATGTCCCCAAACATCAAAGGAAAGTGTGTCAAAGTCAATCTTGACTATGAACTGCCCTCATAAGGTGATAATTGAGAGCTTAGAACCAATTGATAATCTGATCTTGAATCAAGGAACTGTACTTAAGTTACTTCACCTTGTACCAAGCTTACGTGCCATAACTTCAAATGACATAAAAATCGTGGAGTTTCCATTTGAAGGCACGAATGACAAAGTAGTGCTCCATTTAATGACAAACTTACTTATTACTTCAATTTTGGAGGAAAACGTAGCATTGTTTTCATTGGGTTTCGACGTTTACAAATTTACTGTGCCTGATGCGTCTCGACCAACCTCCAATGGAAACTCGGAAGATCTAAGGGAGGCATCGCTGAGCGTTCTTATAACAAAGGTTCCGATAAGCGACACGGCGTTGAATCAATCACAGGAGCACTCGACTATGAAGCAAGTTTTTGATCAGAAATGCACTCAACCATCATGTCCGAAAACTCATATATCAACGAGTGATGGTAGAGTGGCAGGTGATGGCCAAAATGCACAAATAAGAATTACAATCAAACGAAGTGAACTCTCCCATGATATCATCAAAGAGGATACTCAAACTGTAACTTCCATCCCAGGAAATCATGAATGGCAATGGCTAGAAGGGGCCTTAAACACAAAAAATACCCATTAATGCCAGGATAATGAAGCCCCCACGGAGTACTGTTTAGCCTCCTGGAACACACGAGGATTTATACATCTGTTTAACACAAGCTGGTTGGACAACTTACATATCGTTGTTTACAGGAGACTTGGTTAAGTGAGCTGTCGGTATCCTCGGATTTTGAGATTGTAATAAACTCGGCTATAAAATCAAAACATGGGCGTCCTATGTCAGTGTTGCTGACAATGGTGAGAAGAGCATCGGGTTGGCGTATCTTAAATTCTATCAACCATTCTCCTTATATTCAAGAGACGACCATTGAAAGAGCCGGTGTTCATGAAGATACGCAAGACAAGATTGTAATACTGAACTTGTATTGGAACCATCTACGGGCAGGCAAAATGGATTTTATTGATCAGATAACAGGATTAATTGATCTTCGGGTGGAGTCATTAGATTGGTCCAAGATAATTCTTTGCGGTGATTTAAACATCGACCTTCTTAAGCAAGAAAATCTAGATCTAGGCTCATTGGCACAAGCATGGCTAAGCGAAATGGGTCTACGTAACATTCAGATGTTGAACGGAAGCACCTGTGGTGACATTCCACCTGTGCCCACATGGCATCGTGCCGATTCATCATCCATTATAGATTACATGTTCGTGTCTGAAGCTTTGCATCCTAGGATACATTCGCTGAAGATCTGTGAAAAAGCAAACAGTGACCATGACATGTTACTCATGAAATTTGCAACATCTGGAGGCAAGCAAAGACCAAAGTGGCCACATAAACTCCATGTTGAATCCAATAGAGTTCGCTTAAGATTGGAGGAGAGTGAAGTTAATGTGGTGATGATCCAGTATTGTCAATTAAGTGCTGATCTGAAATACGATCAATTATTGACTCGATTCAAAACCGTAAAGACAGGTCTAAGAAATTCAAACATGGTTCGGACTCATCATTTCGATCCCGAGATCCTGTTCCAAAAATGAAGGATGCGTGCTGCACTTAGGAGAACTAAGTCCCTAGAGGCTGCTACTCGAAAACTGGAAATAAAGAAGGCGAAACAAAAATATAAGAACTGGTTGAAGATGCACAAATATGCTATAATGCAAAACGATGTGGAACAGATGCTTGCAACACTAAGGAACAAAAACTCAAGGGACTTCTGGAGGCTCATCAATAACTTTCAAGCTCCTCAATTGGCTCTGCAGTCCTGCATGGTCCCGGAATCCGCATGGATAGCCCACTTTGAAACTCTCTACAAGGCAGAGGCACCAGGAATTGTCACATTGGAAACATCTTTGAAACCGTGGGCTTTGACGTTTCCAAGAGAGGATATTGTATCAATAATCAAGAACGCAAAAAACTCACGAGCACTGGGCCCTGATGGCCTTACCAATTTTACTATCAAACAACATCCTGAATTATGGGCATCCATATGTGTAGCCCTATTTGATAGAATAAGTAAATGCCACAGGACCCCCACATCTTGGAAATCTGCTGTCATTGTCCCCATATTCAAGAAGGGAGACAGAACATGCCCAAAAAACTATCGCCCAGTGGCACTATTGGATGTTTTGGGGAAAATCTACGCAACAATATTGCAGCAAAAACTTGTGGCATGGGCAGTCGAGTCTAATCATGTCGACAAAAGGCAATCGGGATTTGTAAAGCAAGTGGGCTGCTCACTAAACCTGCTACTTCTGAATCTGATGAAGATGGAGGCTATAAAGTCTAATACAAAGGTCTATCTGGCCTTCATTGACTTCTCATGTGCATTTGATACTATCGACAGGCCTCTTCTATGGTCAAAACTACAAAGTTGGGGATGTCCGGCTGACTTATTAGCAGCAATCCAAGATCTGCACTCTGAAACCTCCATACAAATCCGTTTGGATAGTTCTGGAACTTTATCAGCACCAATTAAACCCTATAAAGGAGTAAAACAAGGCTGTCCCCTAGCTGCCGCAATATTCAGCTTATTCATATCAGGTATAGGTTTTGCGATTGATTCAATAAGTTCTTTTACACCAAAAGTAGCAAAGTCCCATCTAAACTGGCAGCTATACGCCGATGATTTGGTCCTGATGGACCTAACTCCTGTCGGCCTTCAGAGGAAGCTGAACGCGGTTGACCAATATGTTGCAACTAACCATCTGGTGATAAACACTAAAAAATGCGAAATTCTGATGTTACACAACCAGAATAGTAAAGGAGGTAAAAAATCTAGAAAACAGAGATGGTACCTGGGTCAAGAGACCATTCAGATAGCCGAGAGCGTAAAATACCTCGGCATGCTAATAAACTCGTCAATCAACGACGGTCCATGGGTCATTGAAACCAAAAGGAAATGCAAGCAACTGGCAAGTCAAGCTGTCATCATGCATAAGAAATTTGGAAAATTTTCATTAAAACCGGTGCTTGCTTTTTACCAGCAAAAGGTAATCCCGGTGTTACTATATGGCGCTGAAAACGCCTTGGGATGTAGCCACGACACTTGGGCATCGTTGGAGAATTGTTTCTGGTCTAAGGTATTGTCTCTCCCAAGGGGTATCCTGACATCATGTGTGAGATACGAACTGTCGCTCATTTCGCTCCATGCAAGGGTATGCTGGACTCTGGTGAGTCTGTTTCGCAAAACTCGCTGGCGCGAGCAAATACCGCAATTTGACATCTTTTACGGTCTGACGCCAACAAATAACAGCATGGTGGCCCTGTGGGCCAGGAGATGCGAAGAGATTCTGAGTGAATTTGGAATCAGTCTGGACATGCTGCATAACGACCCGAACGCCGCCAAATTAAAAATCTGGCGTGCGGATTGGGACCAAATTTACTCACAATGAGCTGCAGCAAAAATGATGAGCGAGGCGCCGCTCGAAAGACGGGCATTTAACTCTTCACAACGTTACATCGAGTTGTTTCCAGATCCTCAGGCTCGAAGAGTGTTTATGTCAATGCGCGTATTTAAAACCAAGGAGCGGTTGGCGTCATGGAAAAGTATGAATATCTCCAATCTAACGTGTAGACTATGCACTAAGGACAAGGAAACCCTTAAGCATTTGGTGATATTTTGCACGGCACTTCGATCAGAAAGGACATATCACCTGGGCCCTTGGAGCCTAAATCACCCTCCCTTTGTGCCTACGATTGGTGGGCCAATATGTTCGAAGGAACGTACATGAAATTGATACTACCATTGACTCGTTTTCTAACGATAATTGAAATTCGTTTGAATTCAGTGTTGGTTGACGAGCAATGAGGATTTTGATTCGACCCTCGGAAGAGAAAATGGGAGGGGTCTTCCTAAAGGACTGGGATACGTTGATGTGTTGTGTTTTGTGGGTTTTTTTGTAAATATTTTAAAGGTTTGTGTTAAACCGATAAAATTAAAAAATAAATAAATAAATAAATAAATAAATAAATAAATAAATGATTCATTGAGGCCGGCAGAAACTTTAAATATCCTTATGGACTCTAAATACTATTTTCGGAGCATTAATAATGTCATTTTCTTAGATTTCGTACAGAGAAAGTCTTATTTTGTAAGTTTTGGTACCGAGTTTTAAACATTGTTTGTTGATACATATAACATGATATTGAAAGTTCCACAGTGGACGGTAACGCTCTTGAATTACTGTAGGCATTATTTTTGATCGATAACCGCCTAGTCTGGGCACCTGGCTATCCTCTGATTCGGGCCCAGACCCTGCCCACCCAGCCGCATACCCGCACTGCCTCCTGGCAACCCTTGCACTTGGGTCTGTATCTACAACCCTACAGCCCCCTTCCTGCACTTACTAGACACCCGTTGTCTCCGCCTTATCCTTGCACTTGCCACCTGCTGGCCGCACTACCTATTGTTTGTTTTGATCACGTGTTCAGCACTTTCCACTTCTCCCCGGTCCCTTGCACTTTCCCCCTTCCTTCTCATATGCACTTGCGCGTTCTCAATGTCACTGGGTCTAGTAAGATTGTTGTTTTTTCATCCCTTCTACGCCTCCCTTGCCTCGTCGCACCCTGAAACACTTGTGTATGGGAGCGATATAAATAAAACATCATATCATATAGTCTCCATTAGATATAGAAAAGATACAAATTCTAACTGAGCTTGGAGGATATTTTTAGTGTGTTATGGTATTACGTGTTATATAACGGGCTGCTGCCATTTTCATTGGGACTGGCACTAAAGGGGTGGGATTTAGCCAGTATGAGCAGAAAGGGTATTGCAAAATCACTTTGCTGTTGTGCTGATGTGTGCAGAGCAGAAGGATCTGGGCTCTGTGTGCCAGTAGGGCACTTGGGGTACATGTATTCAGAAGGAATCCCCATATGCGGGTAGTCTGCTGAGCCCTCTACTAACAAGCTCAGCTCTGCGGGCGGGGATGGGTCGAAGGATGCTGGAGGGCTGTCTGTGAGAAGCAGGTGGGAGAGGTGTGGAGTGTGAGTGACGTCAGGGTGTGTAGCGGATTGGGCTGTTAGCTGGTGTCACCTGTAGCGTGTGAATGCCTATTCGATGTGTCTAGTAAAAGGTGGGAATTGGAATGCTAAGCACAGTGGTGGAGCGGGGGCCCCTGGCAGCCCCCATGGTGTGGGGGCCCCCATGCCAAGGTCCAGAGGGGGCTGGCGGCCTCACGGCCACGCCCCCCCCCAGCAACACCGCTGTCTCTGTTGGGCAGCAATGGGCATCATAGCAATTATGGACAGCGGTCCGCGGTCCTCCCCCCTGTGTGCAGTCAGTGCTCATGATTCCTCATTTCCAGAAGGAAATGAGGAATGGTAACAGCTGGTGTCCAGCTACAAGAGCAGAGCTGAGAACACGCTGCACCAGCCCAGGCAGCAGGATGGCATTAGCGCCAGGGTCTGCCGGCCTACTGGCCTGTGGGGTCGAGACTTGTGCTTCCTCAGTGGGGTGTGCATGTGCCTACAGCCCGCACTGCTTCCGCGGCAAACACACCACCATTAACTGGTGGAGAGTCTCAGTGGCAGGCGGGTGGCAGACACAGGCCAACAGCAGGGTCAGACAGGTCTGACGCCTGCCATGCAAATTTGCTGTGCATGCTTGCACTGCACGCTGCATGGCACAGGCATATGCAGCTTAGGCAAAAGGTAAGCCCTGCTCCACGAGCTGCACAAACACTCAGGCCTTCCCAGCCACACATTGACACCGACCAACTGTGCCGGAGGAGGAGGAGCCAGTCGCTGCTGCCTCTTTTTTGCAGGAACAGACATGCAGAAACAAAAATACATTATTTGTGTGTATATACGTATCCCGGAAAGTAACATTCTTTACTTCCATCTTGTGTCCACCCCCGTTATCCAATTAAACATCAATTTACATACACAGCGAGTGATACCTCCACTACTAGCAAGTGTGTCCAAGCCTCAGAGGTGAGTCTCTGCTCACGTTAGAAGAACCCTGGTTTTACGCACCAGGAAAGTAACATTCTTTATTTCCATCTTGTTTCCTCCCCTGTTATCCAATTAAACATCAATTTACATGCACAGCGAGTGATACCTCCACTAGTAGCAAGTGTGTCCAAGCCTCAGATTTTACCCTGATTTTACGCACCACGGGCGAACGCCCGGTAACCCTAGTAACTCAAAAGACATAATTCTTCCACTTAATAATATAACATTTTACATTCACAATCAAAGGTGATGAAATGGATTGTATATTCCAGTAAATAGAGGGATGGATATTATCCGAGCACCAAAGCCATGTACTGATGTGAGATTGGGGGTGAAGGGTGCAGTGGCCACCCAGTCCCCCTGCATGTGGGCAAACAGGGCAGAAGATGGTAATGTGGCTGCTGTCCATCAGCGCACAGGCTGCTGGTGGTGGGCAACCACACCAGAGCTGCGGGAAGTGGGGAACCCGCAGGTAACCGCGCATTTTCCTGTGGTGACTTAGCAAAGTGCCAGGACACTTAATGCTGTGCACTTCAAACCTGAAGCAAATGCAGGTGCCTCATTACAAATCACCACGGCTGAGATTAGCATATCATTTCCATGAATTATACCATCCCAGAATCGCGCCTGGATTTTTAACCACTTTCATTTTCTGCAAGTGTTACTAGGAGGACAGCTCGAATGGATGTCAGGATATCCATTCACCCCTCCTGATACCGCTATTTTTGTTGCCACTAAAAAGAGAAAAACGCATCCTACTTTTTTCTGTTCTGGGCAAACAAACATGGCGGTTTGCTTCTCTCTACCCTATTGCAACTATTCTAGAATGTAGGATATGTAATGTACTGGCATAGCAAATGTTCAATGTACTGGCACTGTTCAAAACGGGAACATTTGTTGGTTTGTGGCTTGGTGAAGTGCTGTTCCTTATACAATTCCACACTGTTTCACCAATCTGCACCACATTTTGCAGAGTTACCTGTTAGAACCCTCTGAAAAATACTGACTACATGACATTTGGACACTCACCCCGCTCCAGAGTTTAGCAAAAGTCAAAATCTGTTTGTGGATTTGTTGCTTGGCAAAGTGCTGTTCCTCATACAATTCCACACTGTTTCACCAATCTTTACCAAATTTTGCATAGTTACCCATTATTCCCTCCAGATATTACTGATTACATGACATGTAGACACCCCACACCTTTCCACAGATTTCAGCACAAGTAAAAATTTGTTTCTGGGTTTGGGGCTTGGTGAAGTGTTGGTCCTTATACAATTCCATAGTGTTTCACCAATCTGCACCACATTTTGCATGGTTACCTGTTAGGACCCTGTGGACATTACTGGCTGCATGACATTTGGACACCCCACGCCCTTCACGCGATTCCAGCAAAACTCTAAATTTGTTTGTGTGTTTTGTGGCTTGGCGAAACATTGTTCCTTTTACAATTTCACACTGTTTCACCAATCTGCGTCAAATTTTGCATAGTGGACCTTCTGAACAATGCTGGCTACATGACATTTGGGCCATCCACCCTGGTCCCTGGATTTCAGCAAAAGTTAAAGATGGACTGGTCCTCAACCCTAGAATGCAGAGTTTCTGGGATATTTGCAGCGCAATTCACCGCAATGAACTGCGCCATGTCAGGGTGAGGCAACAGGTGGGGAGGGAGCATAGTAGGTCCCAGTATGCAGCAGCACACCCACTCTCGCCTCCCCCCAAATGTCTGCTACGTGGTGTGTCAGCCAGCCACACACACCCATTCTCAGCGCAATTTACTTTAGAGTGAAAAGCACATCAATCAATAAGCAAATCGGAACAGCGACCTATAGGATCATGGATTTTCAACAATTGATGAGAGTGTTGTAATGTAATTTCCCAGAACCCATTTGGATAATAGGTACTTTTTGGTAGTAATTATATAAATATATTACAGGACCTGCGGTAGCAGTCCTGTAGTTATGGTTAAGTTGCTCAAATCATACGAAGAGCACTTTTTGGGTGACTCATACATTTTCTCCCACTGGATGAATCCTTACCAAACTTTGCAAAAAACAGTATATGCCCCCTCTGAATTCTTTTGAATTTGGTGATGTTTCATCAAGGGGGGGCAAAGTTTTAGGGGGGTCCCAACATTTTTTTTCTCCGTGGACGCAATTGAAAATACATTTTGCTCACGTCTACTGCTAAAACCGCTCGACTGATTTTCACCAAAGTTGTGGCAGGAGTGGCAGCATGGTCCTGAAAGCGTTTTTTTTAGAATGGGCCAAAAGGAGGTAAAAATAAATGGTGATATCTGGGTTCGGTCTGCGGACTCACTTCCCTGTCGCTTCACGCACGGGCCTCTGATTGGGTTAGAGGGCGAAGTGAGGTCCACGGACATTGGGTTCACCCGCTGATTGAATGGTAAAAAGTGTGAAATCTGTCAGATTTCTGGAAAAGCCCGCCATGTTGTATTCGTGGACATCCACAAGTGTCCGCGAACATTGCGGTAAAAACCAAATAAAAAACACAACATTGCACTTCTCAAACTCATCAAACAATCTCTGGGGAAGTGGGGGGTGATGAGGATGGGATGGGATATGGCCTTAAGAAGCCAATAAACAGGTGTTTTTCATCCCCAATGTCAGCGAACAGTCCAGATGGTCGGGTGCAGTCCTGTGATGTTTGTGAATACTTCAGAAGTTCATGAACATTTATGCCTATTTGCGCATTAGTGGGTTGGTAAAAAGCAGTTTTGGGATGGCTTATAACTTTGGTGCCACACAATGAAACTGCATGAAATTTGAGAATTTTATTCTAGACCTGATTCTGAATGGAGCTGTTTTGTCAAGAGTCAAAAACTTAGAGGGGTAAGGTAAATGCTTACAAATGTGGTCCCATTTGACGAATCTGCACAAAAGTTTGCATAACGATTTCAGATATAGATATAAATGTTTTGCAAAGTTTGGTGGGATTCTGTCATGTCAAGAGGGGGCCACATTAGAGGGAGGCACCCAAAATATTGTAAAGGCTTATAAATGTGGTGCCATTTGACGAATCGACACAAAAAGTTTGCAAACAGAATTTAGATCTAGACATACATGTAGTTCTAATGTTTGGTGGGATTTTGTCAAGAGGGGGCTAAATTAGAGGAGGGTCTCAATATTTTTAGATGGTTTATAACTTTGTTGATGTTTGACGAATGTGGACAAAAGTTTTCAGAAAGCTTATAGACCCAACCTTGAATGTCTGTGTGAAGTCTGAATGGAAAAACTCACCTAAAAGCTTTGCCAAAGCTAATAGTTTAGGCATTTATTTTCATTGACAAATAAAAGGTTGTAACTATGTAGCTCACCTAGCAAGCAACAGCAAAGCCATTACATTGGGCCTGGGTGGTTGTTCATTGACAAAGACATGGTCACAGGTTTGTATCTTGTGGCATAAAGTGTAATATGATATGCAAACATAGAACTGAAACATCATAAGCAATAGTGTTTGCGGTATATTGATACTTAGACCCTACCAAACATATCCACCATCAGCGCATGCCATTATATATCCCACTACCCACACATATTGACATAAGCCTATCTCACCATGCATACCCTATGCCACCATGCCACTTAAAACTCTTTCTCACAACACAATTACGCCATGGTGGTTGGCGGACTTACCGCCCCATTCCGACCTTGGCGGGGCGGTAAGTCCCCAATCCCCATTTCCCCTTCCCCATTCCCATTTTTGCCCCATAGGGCATAATGGGAGTGGGGAAGGCGTTAATTACGCCACCGTAAATTACGGTGGCGTAATTAACTCCATGGTCCCTTAGCGCCATGGATTTTAACACCTGCTAAAAGCAGGTGTTAAGTCCGCCATGGCGCTAAGGGACCTCGTACTCAGGCGGTAAGGGTCGGCGCTGTTTACGCCGCCGTAAAACCCTTACCGCCTGGGTCGTAATGAGGCCCATAATATCTTCCACAAGCCACACCCATCCACAACATCAATACCCTTCTCCACATTCATCACTCTTCACTGAAAATTAAAAATTACCCACAAAATGTACGCCATTCACACATTCCACACTCTTCGCCACAATCCACATGCCCTGTGCAAGACAATTCCATACTCCATAATATGCTAAACTGCACTTGTGCTCTAAACTCAAAACAAAGAATAGAAATTAGTGATGGTTACTACCTACTAAGGTGTAAGCCTAAATGACCACTGTTATGGTTACTATAAACCGTGAGTGTAAATTAAAAACTCATAAACATAAATATAGACGCTCACTCTACAAACAAAACATAGACCACTACTTCATAATACTCACTTTAACTTTGGACCACTCATGATGGTAACTGCCTTATATGTAAAGTGAATATCTTCCCTCCTTTCTGCTTGTCATGCTATGCACTCGTCTATACTTATTCTCCCCCATCTGTCTGCAACTTGGACATGGCATATCACCCTACTCTGCTATCTGCTCCTTTTTCTCTGGGCTTCAATGATTTCACTCCTATCTTTCTAATCAGACCTACTCTGTGTCCTGGCCTGGTAAATCTTCCTCTTCATTTCCCTTAAAATGTGGTGTCCCTCAAGGTTCCATTTTTGGTCCTTCACTCTTTTCTCTTTATACGATTCCTCTTCTCTTTGCTAATCTCCTCTTTCAATCTATCCTCTGATTTCTATGCTGACGTTTCAGAAATCTTTCTGTCTTTCTCTTAATTTTCCGGTGAGATTCATGCTACTCTCTGTCTTTTGACAGTTAAGGCATGGATGAGCCCTCATTTTCTCCATTTCAATCTTTCTAAAACTGAAGTTCTTTACTTTCCTGCTTCTCTTTCTGACCCATCCATCCCTCCCTTTCTTCCCTTTTCTCCGTTCCTCCATCCTCTTCTCTAATTATGCAATGAACCTCAGCGTTCTGTTTGACCCCCACTCTTTTCCTGCACCACTCATATTTCTAACACGGTATGTACCTGCCGCTTCCACCTCTACAACATTTGTACAACATTTGTCATTCGTAGAGCTCATTCTTTTTTAATCTTTTTTACGTTACTAAACCTCTTATTGTATCCTTTATTTTCTCTTGTCTTGATTACTTTTCAGCTGTACCACTTGGTCTTCCACCCTATCACCCTATCACCTTGCTCCTCTTTGCTCCATTCATAATTCTTATATGCAAACTCTTTTCTGTCTCTCTCCTTGTGCTCCTCTTCATTCTCCTCAGCAAATGATTGTTTGGCTTTCTTTTGATTCTCAATTAATTTACCATTTCCTCTGTATTGTTTTGAAATGCACTCATGGCCCGGCTCCTTCGAATCTTGCTTCCTTGTTCTCTTTCTATCTCCCCCGTCCCGTTTGCTCCCAAAATGAATTCCTTCTTACTTTTCCCACACCTCCATGTGCTACCTCGCGGTTCTGTACTTTTTGCTTCTGTCGGCCAAGCATTAGAATGCTCTCCCACTTGACATTCGCACATCCTCTTTCCTTGCACTATGCAATGACGTCTTTTATCATCTGAGCCCTCATTCTTCTTCCTCATAACATTTGTGTTTCATTGTCATTTTTTATTGTTTTGTGTGAATTCATGCCCAGTTTTAACTGGTAAGAAAGGAGATACTGACTTATCATTCAATTTTCCAGCATCGCCGCTTCTCCTGGAAAATCCCCTGTGGTACAATTGAGCCCTGCTGGGAAAGAAAACATGTTGGGAGGTATTGTATGACCTGGGTGACTGACTTCCTCTTGAGGATCCAGCGGAAACTGATGACCTGGCTGCCTGACCAGTCATTTGGCCCGTACCATGACTGGCCCTGGTAAAAATCTTATCACGGTAAAAACATTCAGCAAATTCTGTGCTTTACCTTGGAAGGAACTGACAGTGACAAAGTGGATAACTTCTTTCACATACTGATCCCAAAAGAGCATCCCCTCTGTTTGTCTGTGCTTTTTTTATTCCATATTTGCCAATTTGGTGGTTATTTTCATGAGGATTCCCTTGCGCCGCTCGCAGCTAAGAGATGCATTGGTGTTGCCTAGAAAACACAATGCCCTCTGGCCCCAGCCACCCAAAATCTCAGGATAAATACAAGAACCCTTTTTTATAGCCACCTGTGCCATTTCCATTATTTTTGCCAAAGGTTGCACAACATCCAACAGCTTGTCTTGGCAGGAATGCCATGCTCTTTGCACTCCCTTTGTTGGATCTTTACCATACTTTGTGAGAAACATTTATTTGTGCATCTACAGCCAGAGTATTGATACATTTGCCTGATATAGAAGACCTAGGGCATTCGGACATCATGTGCCCTCTGGCAATGGCCTCCAATTCGGAGGAAATGAAGTCCTGAATATAGTGGGCTGCTGAAGGAAGGGACTGCAATTTTGAGGAATTTAGTCTCATGATCGATTTAGAATTGTGTGTAAGTAACCCATTGGAGTCCTGAATGCCACTAGCACTCGGGATGACTACATCTTGTGAATCTTGATCACCAGCAATAGATTCTTCAAGAGGACCATAATATATAGGAGAGTCGCCATCTTCTACACACTGGAAGATTTGCTAGACCTGGAGGTTTCCTTCCTCTCTTAGCAAGCCTCATATTCGCCATGTGACCGGAAGGTTTGGAAGGGCTCTGGTGCCCTATGGAGGCATAAACCGCAGGCAGTATCCCGGGGTTGGGGGGCTGAGGTAATAACCACACACCCATCCCTGGTGTGAGGTAGGTGCTTGCTCTTTTTTACATCCTGAATGTGCCCAGATATGCACTTGTGAGCGACAGTGTGGCTTGGCAACGTGCTAGCCTATTCATTGCATCGATGAAGGGAGCCTGCATCCGTTAACCATGGATGAAAGAGCTTCTCGGATCTCCTTAGAAATGCCTCTTGAGGAGGCATACATGGTGTCACCCACGGCCTCTGGGATGGACTCTTTCACAAATGCAGCAAAGTTTCCTAACCAGGGAGGAGTCTCAAGAAGGGTTGCAACTCTCCTTTTCTCCTCAAACTCTTCCCGGGAAGACTGAACCTCATCTTCTTCCCCCTCCTTTGTGTTTTGAAACTTTAAAGCGGCCTCTTTCTGCTGAGTACATCTACACTCTTCTGCTTTTTAGGGATCCACCAGCATCCCTATTGGTTGCTGCGCACAACTACTGCTTCAATCAAAAGAGAGGGTTTGTTTTAAGGTAAGTCAGGCTGACCACGAATGAGTGAGTACATAGTATTCTTTCTGATTCTCTAAATCAGGGGTCTGCAACCTTTGGCTCCCCAGATGTTTTAGGGTATGACTCCCATGCTGCCTCACCCCTGACTATGCTGACCAGGGCTGATGAGTCCAAAACAACATCTGGATAGCAAGAGGTTGTAGACCCCCACCCTAAATATTTAAAAGTGTAAACATGTTAATTTAACCTGTATTAAATCTCTTCCGTGCGGTATGGGTCAGTGTGTGGTATGTCCCTTAGGATACTGCTAGCTTGGTAGGCATGCTTGAGCATGGAAGCAGTGCGGCTAACATTGTGATCGAGTGGGGAAGCAGCGGCGCTGGGATGTTGCGTATCGTGCTCTGTTCCTGCTTGAGCAAGAAGCAGGTTTTAGCATATACAGCAGAAAAAGAGGCAAACAACCAACCAATGAAACAATGAAAAAAGGAAACATACACTTATGAAATTCAATAATACTTTACCTAGAAAAATCCGCAATCCAAGTTACTAGCACCCAAAGCATCCTGTACTTAACTGAAAATTGCTCTGCAGCCGCAAGGAAAGTTAATTTGCTTGTAGTGGAAGATGGATCATATCGAGGCGGATATAAAATGGCCGCTCTAGGGGAACTGCACTTAAGGAATTATGGTACTAGTAGTTCAGTAGACTGGGAATTGCTGCTCTCAAAATAAAAAGGAAAGAGCTATCTGCATAAAATTAAATCCTGTGCCTTGACACAAAATAAGACTGAATCTCAAAGTTAAACCTTGTTCTTAAAAATGTTGCAATGCCCCGCGGTCACTTTCCTTAACGTCAGATTATTTTGATTATTATTCTTTTGACTTGTTGCACATTTTATCCCTGTTATGCAGAACAATGAGCTTTGTGTATTTTTCAAACAATCATCCCTGTTATGCAGAACAATGAGCTTTGTGTATTTTTCAAACAATCAGGTGACTTTACCATGCAGGCTCCTTTGGAACGTCTCTTTGTAACCAGAGAAGCGTTTAGAGTGCCCTAAAACTGACACATGTCAGGTGTAGGTGATCAACCAGTCCTGGTTTTTAGACTTCCATCACTTTGCATTCTGATCCTGATACAGGCGCGCAATCAGGCGTGCAACATGAGCTGACCGGGCTGGAGCCCGCTTCCCCCCCCAAAATGTTAGCTGAGGGTCTCGGCTTCCATGCCCTTTAACAGTTCAAAGGATCAGGAACATGCTTCTGGGTGCATTTTGTTTCAATGATCAAGCACTGCCATTTCCCAGAGTCACAGCCCCCCTGAGACACACAGGCTGCGCGCTGCAGCCAGTGCCGCAATGAACTCGACAACACGTTTCCTTTGTCATCAGCAGCATAGCCTTTCTTATGCATGTTGGTGAATTTCCAACTGAAAGACCACCAGTCACATTGCAAATCTGTGACAGTTAAAGGGAGCAACACAATAAAGCACCCTTTGAAAATGTGTTCATACCCATAACGTCTAATAGCTTGATATACTAAAATGTAAAGTTTGCTTGATGTCCTTAGATGAATGTTGTTAAAACCATACATAATAACACGCTGGAGGTTTGCGATGAATCTCCAAACCTAAGTGAGTTTATGACACAACTTATTTTATTGTTTAAGTTTAGGGGCACATTGGTGTACCCTGCTGCTCCTCTGCTAGTGGTTCCAATATGGTCACATATAATTGCATTATTGCTACACTGGCCCTCCCCAGTCTCGTAATGCTAGATTTGACAGGCAGACATAGACTCACCAGCCAGTCGGTGCACCAGAGAGTCTAATATAGCAGACTAACTGTGGATGAACCAACATTACATTTCCTCCCCCGTTGCTCCCAGACACTGAAGTTGCTTGGGCTATCCAGAGTACTGCCCTACACTCTGCAATGTCCTGTTATGCTATGATATTGAGTCTTTCATTGCACACCATCTGCCATTTTCACACTTTCTAGGAGCTTCAGGATCTGCAAGAAGTGGGTGTTTTCAGACTTAAAGGAGAGAGTTAACTGATTGTAACATTGAAGCTGCACTAGAATAGCCTCATTAAAATAAGTAAAGAAGTTAGATGGCCCTACGCAAGTAAGTTTGCCACTCCTCCACAGTCTCTGAAGTCAGCACCTCTTCCAACATTTGAAGGGTTTGCCCCACCTACATTTTAGGCTAGGTGCACCGCTGAACGTGTGCACTTGCATTTTGTTAAACAGAGAGGTGAGAGAAGCCGTTCCCCCGAAACTGGTGTGTTCAAGTTTTACTGCGTTTGTTCAGAAAACTTTACTGTAAGAAATGCAGTAAAACTTTAAATATGCTACTTTCAAGAAAGACTTCCATCGCTTCTCTGCATATTGTGCTTTAAAATATCCTGGTTCACACACCAGTACATTGGGGGGGGCAGAACATTGGGGAAGAGCCTCCAAGTTTACCCTGCCTATTTTATGAACTGGCCCCTCCCATCACCATTTAGCCCCTCCCCCCGGAAAATTAGGTTTCATTGCGCCCCATGTCCTGGTATAACTGCTTTTGTCGTAGATTGCTTGCACCTATGTGTGTCTCCAGGGGTTAACAGTGATGACAATGAAATATGGATCCTCTGGTTTCAACAGAACATGCTGCATCGAACTCCTCCCGCCGCAACCCTCCCGTTCCCACAGAGTGTGTATGTTTTAGCCATAGGTGCAGTGCATGCAGCCTCCTTACCTTTCTGGAAAAAATAGCTCATACTACCTTTAAATCAATTCCTGTGGAAAAATAATAAAGAATGGCTTTTTTTAAATTGATCGACCATGTATTAAATTTGCATTTAAAGTTACATTGTGTGAATTACAGGTAACTGGATGGTGAGCACAAGATCTCTCAGTAGGAATAGTCCATGCAGTGAAAGGTTTGGCAGCGACCATAACCTGGGGGTTCTCAATAGTGTTGCAACATTTTTGTTGAAAGGTTGCAAGGTCTGGGCCAGTGAAAATGTTTCAGCAATATGTTCCATGGTGGAAATTCAGGCCCAGGCTAAATACATGCAAAGCTAGTGTTCGATGGTTGGCGAGGACAGCAATGGGCAGTTGTCCTGGCCACTGTCTTGAAAAAGTGCTTTTTGGGAACCCTGATCCAATAGACTGAAAGGAATTCAGAGGTCAAGTGTTACAGTGAAGCTGATATCCATGGATCCCTCACCGGAGATAATTTGACAAAATGTTGAACGCCACAGTGAAAGTAAAAAGTGGCAAAACTTAAAAACCTCTGGCAGCCTTCTCAGGGCTTAACGAGGACATACAGTTTTTCCAAAAAATAGAATATGCTGTTCCTATCTGTTACTGTTTTATCTTCTGCCTATTTTCCGGTGGAAAACACATTACTAATACCATTTCTACTTTAGTACTACTATGAGAAGTACTACTATTAGCAGCACTAGTAATAGTACTGATTTTACCAGTACTGCTATTACTACTATTACTACTGCTATTAGTATTCATAGTAATAGTACTTCTAGAAGTATTAGTACTACTACTGGTAGTAATGAAGTGGCTTCTGTTGCTGTTAGATGTACTAATAATGCTGATGCTGCTACTTCTATTATTAGTAATAGTACTAATACTGGTGATGGTAGTCGCATTACTACTACATCTACTGGTGGTATCACTAATATTGGTAGCATTACTGCAATGGTGCTGGTAATAATGACAGTGTTATTAAAATACATTAATATTAGTAGTGGTTCTACTGCTGGTAGTAATAATATTAACACCAAAAGTTGCATTGTTGCCTCTGGTACTTCTATACTACTATTTCTAGTATTACTACTTCTAGTACTATAATACTACTAGTAATAGCAGCACTACTACCTCTGGTACTACCACTATAGTTGGGTTTTTACATTGTCCGTTTACTGCTATAACTACAGACTAGATCCTTCTCCCCTATTCCTATGTCACACCCTATTTAAGGGGTTAAACTCAGCTCACAGTAGAATTAGTAGAAATAGTGGCAATACTACAACTACTATTACTACTAACAGCATCAGAAGACACACTACTGCTACTACCAATAGTAGTACTACTACCATTATTAGTATTATTACTGTAACTATTATGTGCTGTATTTCTAGTAGTAATAGTATTAATAGCATTCGTAGTTCTAGTACACACAGCACCACTGCTAGTCAGACTAGTAGTAACATAGTTTCTTGTTGCACTGTTGCAGTTAGTAGTAGCAATAATACTGGTAGTAGCACTACCATTACTGATACTAATAGTAACACTTCTAGTACTGATTGTTGTAGTGCTACCATTCCAGCAGCGTTAGTACTGCTAGTTGTAGTATTACTCATCCTACTGGTAGTAGAAGTGCTAATGCGTCTGCTGTTCATACCGCTACTACTGCTTCTCCTACTACTATTTTTGGTAATAGTGTTGCAAACAGTGGTGGTTGCAATAATAGTACTACTAGTGGGAGTAGTACTGTTGGTAGTAATGCTATTATTCCAAAATGCGCTGCAACTGGTAGTAGCTGCAATATTACTACTACTATTACTACAATTAGTAGTAGTGTGTATGCTGCAGGTAGTAGTACTAATGTCGTTATTAGCACTATTACTGGTATTCATTGTAGTACTAATACATTGGGTAGTATTGGTGGGGCTGAGTTAGCAGGTAAATATGCCTGTAGGTGTAAATGCAAAGAAATGCAACGTGTTACTTGCCCATTTGCCTTTGTAAAGGAGCGGCAGGGGCACTCTTAGCAGCTACCCCCATTACCAGCAAGAGGGTACTTGGGCCCCAACAAAATCCCTTCTGCAAGAACAGACGCCTCAACCATAGGGCAAGGTTTACTGTCTTTATTATCAATCGAGATGACAGGGATCACACTAGAACAGCATATTGTTCCAAGTGTTCTCATCCTCCAAACGTGTGGCACACAATTTCAACTGCTAGTGACGTGACAAAAACAAGTTGTACCCCAGAAAATCGGTTATTGTATAATTAAGGAAACCTATATATGTAATACATAGGGGTTAGTATAACCAGTGGACAGCCATTTCTGGTGGCTCCTCCTATGACCACCTCTAAGTGTAAGAAATAGAAAGTTGCAGGTTAGCTTGAGAGTAATTCGCTTGTGTAACTTAGTGTGCCTTAAAGTGAAAGGTAGAAGAGGATTGGGCAGAACAGATGTTCTCAACTTCGGACAGCTACCAGGCCAAGTTAAACTCTATAAGGCTGGGAACTATCCCGAAGGTGCTCGTGTTCGCAACAAGTTACCATCTCTGATCACCTAAGCCCTCAGACAGAACATTTGCCTTTGACGCTGTTTAATAGTTGCATCTTTCCACCGCTAATTCGATGGGAACTTCTTTCCCCCATCTGCCTTGAATGAATAGGCACTGTCCCGTTCTTCCAGGTCACATGTGTATTGACCATGAAATGAAGCTCTCCCGCTTGTAATTATGAGGATTTTATGCTGTATCCCTCACAGGTGCTTTATTGGCTTGGCTAACTGGAAAATGTTCGTCTCTGCTTGTCCTTGGTGAGGCCGTGCACTGTGTCTGCACTGGAGGCTCTGTCTGTCTGCTTAACTGGATAAATCTGCCAGCCTTTCCCCATTCATGTCAATATACCTATGACTTACATCTTGGTTCTTATGGCTGCCCATATTAGTTGCAATTAAAGGATAGTTCCGGGACTTTTTTTTTATTGTCCCTACGGTTCGGCCATGTGTTTTTAAGCATAAATCGGTAGATCGTAGAAAACTTTCCTATGGACCTTACCCGACTTTTCGTCCATTAACGCACTCGAAATCAGCCGCCATTTTCTGATAATCCTATCATTTCCCCCCATCGACCTGGCTCACCTGCGTTTGCGGCACTAAATCAAATCCCCCGCCCCTGAAACAGACTTTATCAAAACATTCATATTCCCCGCCTCTCTCTGTGACGTTTCTGTGCTGCGTAGGCAAACGTGCCCAGGCGTCTTCTACGCGACTCCACACAGAACCCGGAAACCAACACAGATTAGCTCACAACACAGCGCGCCACAATTCGGAATATGAAAGTGTACTTTTAAATCAAACCGCAAGATTGTAAATTTGGTAAAGTACATTTATTTGACATCAAATGTTTAGAGAATATTCAGCGATTTGCATTTTTATTTGCTCACGTTCCAAAAAGTTCGTTTTGAGGCACGCGATGTCCCTTTGCTGTACACAGGGTCTTAGATCATCTCACAATACAGCGTCACAATTCGGAATATGAAACTGTGGTTTAAAAGCAAACGGCAAGATTGTACATTTGGCAAAGTACATTTATTGGACATCAAATGTTTAGAGAATATTCAGCGATTTGCATTTTTATTTGCTCACGTTCCAAAAAGTTCATTTTGAGGCACGCGATGTTCCTTTGCTGTACACAGGGTCTTAGATCATCTCACAATACAGCGCCACAATTTGGAATATGAAACTGTGGTTTAAAAGCAAACGGCAAGATTGTACATTTGGCAAAGTACATTTATTGGACATCAAATGTTTAGAGAATATTCAGCGATTTGCATTTTTATTTGCTCACGTTCCAAAAAGTTCGTTTTGAGGCACGCGATGTTCCTTTGCTGTACACAGGGTCTTAGATCATCTCACAATACAGCGCCACAATTCGGAATATGAAACTGTGGTTTAAAAGCAAACGGCAAGATTGTCCATTTGGCAAAGTACATTTATTGGACATCAAATGTTTAGAGAATATTCTGCGATTTGCATTTTTCTTTGCTCTCGATCCAAAATAGTTCGTCTTGAGGCAAGCGATGTTCGTATGCAGTACACAAGGTTGTTGGTTTACGATAAAATAAGCTCTTCGGTCGCACTGATAATCGCATGGCTGTTCCAACAACGAGGCACTAGGCCACCACAACGGTCTGTATGTTGCATCTAGCCGTTAGTAACGCGTAAGGGCATACTTGTACTTGGCGATCGTCCCATAAAATGGTCAGGGTGCTAACGTTGTTCACGCGGAGAAGCAACTGGCGGTTGAAGAAGCCATCCGCCGGTGTCTGGTACTCGTGACACATACAATAATGAAGGATGTACCTGTTTTAAAAACATAAAAAATGAAATTAGTCTCACCATCAGATCTTTATTAAAATTATTCATTTTATATATTAGGTCGGGAAATTATTTCATAGCTAGGACAGTGCAACTGGGTATTATACGTCAAGGGGGGGCTGTAGGATACTGAGACAGTCCCCCAGTGCAGGGGTTGACAGGGAGGCAGTGCAGGTGGAGAGTGGAAGGGCCCAGGACCGAGGTCGCAGACAGTGGACCAGTTGTAGCAGGGGAGAGGGAGAGAGAAAGCAGAAGCAAAGAGGACGGTTTTGAGGTGCTTCCGTAAAAGGAGATGGTTCTCCTCAAGATAGTGCGCGGTACAAAACAATATGCCACATAGAACGAACAAGTACAACTTAACCCGTCTTTAAAGCTACTGTATAGTAATTAAATTGCGGTATAAACTCATCTAAAGAGTTACTTACATTATATTTGCATTTTCCATTGTGTCTGTGCGTAGGGCAGCCCCGAAATACCACTCCTTCTATGCCGACGTTATTTCTTCTAATGAACGAACATTAAATGGCTATCGTTTCCGAAATTTTATTCATTATTGTTTCTTACGTTATTGCACCACACCCCCAAAAAGAAGTCTTTGGGGATGGTCCCGGCCTGTCAAGGTCAAATAACAATAGAACCTTATACTGAGTCGTGGGCCATTCCGGCACCCGAGCAAAAAATCAAAGCCACTGACCTTCACTTTGAACGAGCACACATTCCTAGTTAGCTACATTCAGTGTAAGGCCATCTCACAGGACTTGAAATTTACACTCCATCTTTGCATTTTGTCTGCGTGCTTTGCAGCCCCAGAGAACCATAAATACGGAGACATTCTATATTTTTTGAAAAATGATTTATATTACTGTTTGGTTTAATTTAATGCGCAAATGAACAAGGTTGGATAGACACATTGCATGTACACTGAGCAATCACTTTTATTTACACAATACATAGCTACACATATTCAATGGGCCTGCGACATGAGGAGACTCGAGAGCAAAGTCACAGGTGACACCCGGGTGGTTCGCACTACTGCACGGTGAAGGGAGGGGCAAGGGTGGAGAGACACATTGCATGTACACTGAGCAATCACTTTTATTTACACAATACATAGCTACACATATTCAATGGGCCTGCGACATGAGGAGACTCGAGAGCAAAGTCACAGGTGACACCCAGGTGGTTCGCACTACTGCACGGTGAAGGGAGGGGCAAGGGTGGAGAGACACATTGCATGTACACTGAGCAATCACTTTTATTTACACAATACATAGCTACACATATTCAATGGGCCTGCGACATGAGGAGACTCTAGAGCAAAGTCACAGGTGACACCCGGGTGGTTCGCACTACTGCACGGTGAAGGGAGGGGCAAGGGTGGAGAGACACATTGCATGTACACTGAGCAATCACTTTTATTTACACATTACATAGCTACACATATTCAATGGGCCTGCGACATGAGGAGACTCGAGAGAACAGACAATCAAATTACAATCATTTAAACCGTGATGTCTATTTCTCAATGAGCTCTTCTTTAGGTGGACATGGAACAGAGGCAATGTTGGGTGGCAATGCAGTTGTCCCCTGCACAGGTTCGTTCACAACTCCATGTATGTGCCTATCTAGGACATCAACAATAAGTCTCTCAATAAAGTCATATTGCATATCCTCAAACACTGGTTTGATAACCCATTGTTTACTTCTTTTTGTGAAGGCCTTATTGTAGCGAAGCGTCCCTAAAGTTCCGGTCGTCCTACTTTGTTGACGGCCAACATTATGGTTATGTGCCAAGACCGCTAGAAGAGTCCGATTTATCATGCCCTCCATGCCAAAATGCAATCGTTTTGGCCTGTACTTTAGGCACATATTGTGGAACACCTCCAAATCTCCTGTGTGGCAGAATTCCGTGAGTCCCCTCAAATCTCTTGTTATAGTTTTATCAAATACAATCTTTTCAATGGCTTTGTGAGTGGGTGATGAAGGAATCAACCACTTCTTCTTCCGTGCCTCCTCTGTGGACAAATGGCCGTGTTCACAATTGTGGAAATGTTGGTTTGTGGTCCAGCGGTGAACGTTGCTACAGTGTAACATTACTGACCGCCATTTTTCCAGTAGAATTTCCAACGACCCTCCACATGTTTTTGAGCTCCACCAAAGATGGTTGCTGATTGACTTGGACCACTGTGAAATACCTTGCATATCTTTTTTTTTACCTGCAGCCGACATTTTTTTTTTGATTGTTTTTGCAAGATGCCAAACGTCAAATTGGTGATTTATATTTTTGTACTCTTCTCTCATTGTCTTGGCAATCGAAACGTGTCTGTCCGTGGCTATCAGGTCGATCACCATTCCCCGCGATTGTAGTTCTTGCAATGATGCTACAAAGCCAACTTTCTCCATGGCCACTGAGGATGTACTTTGTGACACCTGCACGACCACCGAACTCACAATTTTCTTACTTTCCATGTCCTGAAAGTGGTAGGTGCAGTACTTGGCTGAAAATCCTGGGCTGTCGCACTGTCCATCACCGGCTAGCCTGAACCGTTTGCCCGCGAATGTACTATCAATAGACATTTTTTCCATTCTCCAAGCTTCGCTAATGGCTGGAAATAGACAATCGGTTTGGTATTTGTAGAACTGAGTTTTCGCAATGAAATGGATTCCCACAAACTGAAAGAAAGACTCTAACTTTTTAAAACTTGAACCACTAAAAAGTGCAGCCGCTGCACAAAGTAGATTGCCTGCTGGCAGTTGCCCCAGCATGGGTTGTGCAGACCATGAGAAAGGATGATATTTTGTACAGGTGGCATGTATTTTAAGGTTAGTGCCTCGAATTGCACGAGTCACATTAATCAATGCTCCCCACATACTTCCCCACCAACCGAATGCCCACATTTCATCCGAATAATAATATCAATCAAACAACTATCGAATACAATGAATTTGGCCTCTTTCCTTATACTGTCACTCTGCATCCCAGCTGGTTCGGCCTGTAACGTTGAGGACATGTCACTCACATGAAAGGTAGAATCTCTGATATCGTCTTCCGCTATGTTCAGTGATATTGATGGCGTTTCATTGTCGTCCACTTCATTCTCTTCCATTGCAACATCTGTTCCTTCTCCGGCGATGGGTGAATAAAACAATTTCTTCAACTTTCTCGCGGTCTTAGTTTTTGCGGGTGTGGATTCTGTGAATTGATCTCCAACTGCATCCGAACTACCAGGAGGACATTCACTATCAATGGCTGGATGTGGTATAGCTCCGTTGTCAATCACTTCATATTCTTCCCATTGGCACGATGCATCTCCAGTCTCAAGTCCCTGCCAAAAGGTTTGACAAGCAACATCTCTCGTTCACTTCACTGTCTGTGTAGATCTAGTTGGTACACCCACTCGCAACTAGAGGACAGGTTGGAAAAGGGATGTTCAGTTTAAACACAACTTAACAGTATTGAACTATTAACAGTGAAAAACAACATAATATAGTGACCAGGACACTAACCTTCTTTTGCTTTCTTTTCTTTGAAACTTTCTTGCCTCGAACTTCAACATCGGGACGCTGTTGCTCCGACTCGTGTGTGCATGTCTCCACTTCCTCTTGCGCTGCAACGACTATATTTTCATGATAAGCACATCCATCACGCACTGACGCTCCATCGACTCCCTGAAACATAGAACTTTCATTAGTATGTATAATAATATTGAAAACACAAAATGTACTTGGGGACCAATACCCACGTACATCTCAATAGCAAAACACGAATTAACGCTTTGTGTAGAACATTCAAACGACAATTATTCACGCATTGTTGATCTAGTTAGATGGAACTGTCAAGATCCATACCTCGGGCTCCTCATAGAATTCCATTGATGATATTATTGAAGATGATGCTTCAGTAACTCCCTGAAACACAGTAATTGCATTAGTATGGTTTTCTATTTTGTTAAAAAGAACATACACTTTGTGCAGGCGTCAACGGCTCATCTAAATAGACCTGCACAAATGATCAGTTGTCTAAAATAAATAATGGATATCTAACTATGATTCGATTTGCTCGATCGTTGGAAGTGTCACCACCCAGAGATCTGCATCAACTACTAGGGGTGATGTTCTTGTAGAAGAAGCTCCGTCATCTCCCTGAAACATAGTACTTGCGTTAATAAAGAAGGAAGTATAGCGGATGTAATCACGTCATATGATTTCGCTTGATCGAACTTTCAGTATCCATACCTCGAAATGCATAAGAACATCAAGGGACGATGTAACTGCGGTGCACACTTCTGCAAGCTGTTGCGCCGACCCGTAACTGCATGCTCCCCCTTCTTCTTGGACTAATGCTCCATCGACTCCCTGAAACATAGGACTTTCATTAGTAATGAACACAATATTGAAAAAAGAAGGCACATAGGAGGGCGACGACAGAAGGACATATCAATGGCTAAAAACGAAAGAAACATTGTGTGTAACAATCACGCTACAAGAATGCAAGATCTGATGATCTCCATCGATGGAACTGTCCGGAAACGTACCTCGAGCATCTGAGTGACATCAACGGTTGTCGTCAATGCGTTGGACTCCTCAGCATCTCCCTGAAAGACAGTTCTTGCATTATTTTGCATAACAATAATTATAACTGAAAACAAAGACTAGAGGACGAGTACAAGGGTGTACCATTAGGTAAAATAATCACACGATAAATTAAAACTATTGATTTACATGCCTAAAACAAGTCAGTGGCAGAATAGCTAAGTAAGATTACCCGATAGGCGCTTGAAGTGGCTGATGACTGCAATAACGACACGGATGGAGAAACTTCCGCCTTCATATTGAGTGGATACATAAATGGGGAAATTATTGTTAGCTAATGCTACACACTACCGCAAGGCCGAGAGATAAATACGTAAACTTGACTCACCAGTGGAGGGATGTGGACGAATAGAGTGGGAATAGCGGTTGAGAGCAATTTTCGCTTCACTCGCGGTGTGTTCTTCTTTATTAGCAATGATGTGGAGTACATGTCAGAGGTAAAGTGCCTGCTGCAGATGCGGTATCGATCACCCCTCTTGTCCGCAAAGACTTCTAGGACTCTACTTTCAAGCTCAGACGGTGGATATCCGCAATATCGGACCCATTCTCTTATCTGATCTATTGTCTTAGGGAAAACATGCATTATAGTACCTTCAGATTTACTATGAGTCTTCGAAGGGCAACCGCCAATGGAACAGGCAGGCATTATGGAAAGTTCTGAAAAGTAAAGATCAACAATTCTCTATGAATACCAATGTGTTAAAAAATTAAATGACACATAAAAGGTCCAATGCAAGGTTCGTTTTGGTTCTTGGAACTATACACGTTATTCACATGCGGATAAGTATTTGAATAACTTTAAAAAAATAGAAAAATAATTTGACTAAACTCAGAACATGTGACTAGTTCCTTGCATGTACTGTCTTGAACGAAAAGAAATTGGACGCAAAATGATTATGGTACATGGCCTTACCTTGACGAACAAACAGTTAGATGCAGGGATCAGAGTAGTTTCTTGTCGTAGAACAGGGAGCAGTTCACAGGTTGCAAACTGACGAGTTTCCTCGAAGTGGTCACGGAAGTTCACAGAGACGAAGAGCAGATAACCAGCACCTTCATGGGTTGACTAGCAAAGCGCAAAGAAGTTCTCATTAGAAATATGAAGTGGGTTATAAAGAATTCGAAACAGGGGTGTGTTTGTGAATGAATGACGTGTATATGTCGTGGATTATGCGGTTTGCAGGGGGGCGTCCAGCGTGAGGGGGGATGCTTGGCAGGAGACACGGGGTCTGGAGGTAGACATGGGAACAACAACCCATGCTCTATAGACCACTTTGAAGTGTACATGCTAAATGGCACCTCTTGGCCTTTATCGCTCCCTGACAGCTCCACTTGCCAGCACAAGTACCCCGGTGCGAACTGCCTTTGATAGGGCGGGGGGTGGATTGGGGCGGTGGTCGTGCAGACAAGACTCGTTTGCCGCAGGGCCTCACCAAGGAGAGGCCACCTAACTGCATGTAAGAGGCAGGCTGCAGGATCTAGTACATGGAAGGCAGGGGGGTGAGTTTATAAATACCTCACCCTCCCAGGAGAATATATGGGTGCAGTTCACCCTGGAGACCCTGGATGCCTAGGCAGTTAGTCAGCAGCAGGCTGGCCTGTGGTGGCAAGGCGGCACGGGCCAGAGGGGGTCATCTCTGTACCCGGTGCCCAAAAGGATGATTTATTATGATCAACCATATTGATTATTTACCTATAACCATGTTTTGTATCAATAAAATCCAACGGCCTTTTATTGCCAACGCTTGAACAAAGTGGTGTGGTAAGTATTTTTGGGGGATGAGGCAAGGCCGGGAGGCTTGATGCCAACCCGCAAAATAACATATGTATGTCTGCTGCATATGGGTTCAACGGTTATGTGGATTGAAGGTGGGCGGCCAGCGTGAGGGAGGATGCTGGCCGGAGACATGTGGTGTGACAAGACAAGGCACAGGAAGACTATTCAATGGAGACACACTAGATTAATTTAAAAAATCAAAACAACCATTGTTAAAATATATGTTGGGTTTTATTTTAGATCTTAATTTCAATTGAACATAAATAATAAACATTACACATTGTAAAGTTCCGGTTGCAGCACATCCAGGGAAAATCCGCGGTATTGTCCACTGTCGCTGGGGAAATGTTGTCTAATGGCAAGTACCGCACAGGCAGGTATTACTCTCCGAACGCGGTGTCCGAGCCTCCCGTGAAGCCACCAAGTGAAGCAACGATAGGCCACCAGCCTGTACCACCTGTGAAAAAGAAAGATGCAATGGAACCAATTTACATGCGTTCGAATGATATGTAGATGTAATTTTATATGTGGGAGACGACCATGAAATAGTAGTGGCATCACTGACATCACAACCAGAGTATACTTACTCGTTACTCGGATTACGCGGACGAACAGTGCCGCGAAGTTCGTGCATAAGCACCATCATCATCCTCAACACGGTCCGTGAGAGGCAGGCTTCCCTGAACTCTGGCAGCTCGGTGATGCATTGCGGACTTGGCTCGCCTTCCGAAATGTAGGCCAAGCACACCCGGAATTTTCACGGCAGCAGCAGTTCTCCTCCTCAGTTGGCATTAGCTTGCACCGATTGCACGTGCACCAGGTGGAGACGCCGTCCATGCGACATGGTCCAGGCTCTTCATCCGTTGACTGATCCTCCCAACTGCCGTCCGAATCCCCATCGTTTTCGCGTGCTTGCCTTTCCAGTAGTTCCTCCTCGGTGTACTCGGGCTCGTACATATACAACATTATTGTAGCCATTGTGTGGTAAAGAAAGTAAAATAATTTACAGAGATGGTACAGGTGTTCACAAGGCCTAGAAGCGGCGAAGGTAGCTGACCAGAGCACAGAAACGAGTCACAGAATACTCAAAGTAACACAGAGAGAGTAATGGAATCGAAAATCTGCTGCTGTGTGTTGTGAAACGGTGTGTTTATACTTATAGAGGAAAGAGGCGTCCTGCCATTTCCATGGCGACACTTCATTAGCTGAGGCGCAGCGATTGTTGACACGAAACGTGCTTTGGCGTTGGGAAATGGGCGGTACGCGTCTGCTGATGTCAGGCTCAGGGGCGGGGGGTTTGATTTAGTGCCGCAAAAGCAGGTGAGCCAGGTCGATGGGGGGAAATGATAGGATTATCAGAAAATGGCGGCTGATTTCGAGTGCGTTAATGGACGAAAAGTCGGGTAAGGTCCATAGGAAAGTTTTCTACGATCTACCGATTTATGCTTAAAAACACATGGCCGAACCGTAGGGACAATAAAAAAAAAGTCCCGGAACTATCCTTTAAGCACGAGCAAGCTAGATATATGTAGTCTTAGGCATCTAGCTGTTTCTGCTTAGCAAAAGATATACTTGTGTATTTGTCGGTCCCCTAACTATATGAGTCATAAGCATTTGCTTCGTGTTTATCTGCAATAAACTATTGTGTTCGTGCAGCTTCATTTATGGATGCATGTATGCTTCATGTCTAATGCATCTATGTCATGATGTCAGTGGTGACGTCATCAGCTTCTTCGAGGTTATAGTCAAGCACCTTGTTCAATCAATGACAACTGTATCTCCTCCATATTGTCAGTCGGGTACAGTTTGAATGGCTGTCTGAGAAAATAGTGTTTCTCACATCTGCGATACATCAATAATGGTGAAGAAGGACCCAAGAGTGATGTGCATCTCTCATTTGTTTGCATTTGGGCAGCGAGGCTGGTGGGAGTCACAAGGGCCAGACTTGGGTCTGCCTCTTCCATCCCCTCTCTGATCAACAAGTCCACCATGCTTCCCAAACAACCCTCCCTATTCACGTACAGTTTTGGGGCCCAGAGCTTTGTTACTCCTCCTTGATTTCCATGATACTTTGCATAGTCGTCCAATCTCCAGGTCATAGACCTACAATTTCCATCAGGGGTGCACCATACTTATTTCCCTAAATAGTTGTGAACCCACAGAGGGGCCCTTAATTTCAGTAACACGTCATACAACGATGGAGATGAAGAATAACTCCCGCACCAAATAATACGACCAACTCAGGAAGTTGGCAAAATGTCTCATCTGACTGTTTTATTTTCAATTGTCTAAAACAGGGAGTTACAACAGACATCAACAGATATCGCAAAGCATAAGTCTTGAAGCATTTAATTAAAAACCTATTCTTTTATAGCAAAAACATTGTGATGTCATAATACGTGGCAAACTAAGAAAACCTACGGGAGATTGTGGTTGGCTTAAAGGGAACATCTAAGTATACTTTCTATATGGGGACAGGTTGTGTTTGGATCTCTATAGTCAGGTGGACAAGTTATGCCCACCCCTAGTGCAAGTCATCCTCAAGTTATTAAGTGCACGGTATATCAGTGGCTCTCAAACTATAAGGCCCTTCGTTATATGACCTTCTATAATTTGTTGGCACGCTTGTACCCTTCTGAAACAATTGGCTTACTAGCAGCATGTAAGCTGGTACCCCAGGTGTCAATGGGTGGACTTGACTGTGACTCCCCACCGAATTAGCCCAACCTCTCTCATTGCTCATGCATCTGCCATTCAGACTGTCTTTGAACTTGTCCTTGCAAAGTATCATTGCTCCTGAGAATAAAAGGGAGTTTAGATTGAACATGTGGGAAACCCGTGACGTACTTTATAAAAGGAAAATCCCACAATTTGAACAAAACTATTGTAGATACTGCTGCAAGCCACATCAGAGAGAGTCCTTACAACACTTAATAGTAGAGTGTGAGGGACTAAGGGAAGTTCGAACAAGATGTTTTGGTCATGTGATAATGTTTCAGTATTGTATGAGAGTGATCAAGTGTGGCCAATACTGTTCTCGAGCATGCGCCCAAGGGTACAGATATCGATAGTCCAGTTTTTGAAGCTGGTGCTCCCAAAACTTAATGAACCTGACTGAAAAAGAGTAGAAAATGAAGCTAGCCTTTTTGGGTTATACTAAAAGGAGTGTAGGACTGTGCATGTATGTTAGGCTTTTGTTTTGTTTTGTTTTAATTGTATTTTGATGTGTTGTATTGTATTTTATTGGTGATATTGATATTATTAGATGAGGAAGTGAAAATATGATGTAAATATGTATTATAAAATTTGAAAAGTTGCTATGGCAACTATATAAAAAAAAAAAGGGAGTGTAGGCACACCCTTATCGCAGCTCAGGTCTGCATGCCCAACTCCTATTTCCATCCTTGACTCACGTGACAGGAGACCGTATTTTGGCCTGTTTTGCAGCATTTAATTGTGTTGAATTAATACTCATGGCATTCTTTTTTGTACCTTAACAAAGGCTGATTCCGCTTCCCATGTTCACTGTTCTCCAAGGATAGATAACCAGTTATTGGCAGCCTCATCCGTTGATACCAGGCCAGACAGATATTCCATGGCTCTCCTCAATCTTCAGCACTTATCTTACTGCGACACAGTTTTCCAGTATTTCTTTCTTCACAGGTCTGAGCTTACTAAATATGTGATACTGATGTCCAGAATTCTATACAATGGCGTAGTAGCCAGCCTGTACGATTACTTAGTCTACTTGTGTTGCTGCATCTGTACAGTTATAAAATGGATTGCAATTTCTGCAGTACAATCTTTATTTCACATGTGAAAGGTTACTCGATTCTTTACTTCATCATCAGGTTCTATAGGGTCTATGCATGCTCTTCTTCAGCCACTCTTATCAGTGCGTCACACTTGCTTCTTGTAAGGTTATCAACCTCTCTTTCTCTCATCTTCATATTCCTTTGGGTATCTCCCCCAAGAGATTGTCATCCCTACAGGGCTACATCGTATAGGGTCATCTCAATAGATACCTTGTCTCAAATGCTCTTCGTGGAATAGGCACCATAACTGGTGTTGTGCATGTCACAATTTCCGGCTTCCAACATATACACAGTATGGGGGTGTGACTTCCTGCAGAGGTATTCAGCTGCTCCTCTAGACTCCCCCCTCTGGTTGATTCATCGACTACTCCTCCATCAGTCTTCACATCTTGCTATCCTCTCTTGAAGAAGTACTTCTTCGGAGTCCAGATCTTTACGACTCCCTTCAGAGATCCTGCTGATTTTAGATGTTCATCAACACTCTAGGCCATGTGACTGCACTGTCCCTTTGGATTACAGTAAATCCATCATCCCACATACTTCCAGTGATTTTGGGAATGCAGAAACTTTGTTCCCTCAGGTGCTAAGATGTTGGCCTCTACATATTTTCTGATTTCCTCATCCATCAGCTCCTTGGGTACAAACCCTGATTCGACATCGATCATAATCTTCATTCCTACTGCCTTTCTGCTGTCTTCTTGCACTGTGTGATTATTATCCTTGATCACACATAATCCAAACACCACCCTCACCAATATTGCTCCCAGGAACTTGAAGATATTTGCCATCCATTGCGAAACCCATGAGAAGATAGACACAAACAAATTGTCATCTGCAATATCTTCTGTCGCATCTTCCGTCTGATCGTACAGCTCCGTCAGCAATGTTATGGCCTCTGTCAAGGTGCCATTCTTGTCATCATGAGACGGTATGAACGTGCAACATGATTCTCTGATTTTGGCATAAACTCCTCCATCCATCGCTGTGATCATATCAATGACATATCTGTTCTGGAGGGTCGTCAGCCTTATGGCCCTCTATTCTTCTTTGATCATATTGAATCCCTTTATAGTATTGTTGATCGTCTGCAGGAGCTCCCATTGAGTGATCTGTAACCAGTTCACCTTCGCCATTGTCTGTATCCCTGACATAAAGCTAGTTGTGAATATTGCTGGAGTCTGGCTGAACAACCTGTGCTCATATGGAATAGAATCAAAGGCTTCTGTTGATTTAGCTGGGAAATAATTTTCCCTCTTTGTTCGGTTGAGAAATTCGAATGATCTTCTCCTCCTCAAATGGGTATCTTCTTTTGGAAACTTCCCCAATGTTCAGGTTACTCTTCGGAATCACTAATGCTGAAACATGAATAAGCACTTTAGAACAAATCCGTACCCAGTCCTTGGGCAGCTTCAAGTAGGCTCTGGACCCACAAGCCCAATAGTGGTCAACTATGACAACTGTTCATCCTTCATGCCTGGTACATCACAAATTCAGCCACACTGGTGATTTGCTCCAACTTTCCTCATGCCATTATTTCTGAAACACAAAGATGTACTAGCTAGAGCTATTATCTGCAACAGTGCCCCTTTATCGTCGACCCATAACAGTAATTTTGCAATCTTCAGCCAGTGATGCTTGCATTAATTCTCTGCAGTATCTATAACTGGCTTGAAATATCCAGTTAATGCTGCTGCTTTACACACAATTAGGTCTTCAGCCCATTCTTCTAGGGTCAGCACTGTTCCTTTGATTTGCAATTAGCCTCTTTCCCGCATTTCCGTATCTCTTCTTTATTCTTGCTTTGACAATTTGGCATCTTGTTTTCTTCCCTTCTGATTCCTGCTCCTCTCATTCCAGCTTGTTTATATCTTATTACTAGATTCCTTGTTTCTGGCTTCTCCCTCGTCTTCAAATCTTGCACATAATTATCTTCTCTTTGAGATTTCTTGTCAGTTATGCATAAGAAGGATGCTGTTCGACCCTGGAATTGTCCTCTTGTCTGACAGAGTGAGAGATGCATCAGGCAATGAGCTCTTTGCACTGGTACGTCTGCAGCTATGAATATCTTAGAGGTTTCCATAGCATACAGTAAGAGAGCACAGACATAGCAACTCTATTTAGATGTTCTCTTTTCCACCTTTTTCATGTGCTGATACCACATGTTATTACCCAAGTATGCTGTACTATCCAGATAAGTGTTTATCCAATCATTGTCTTCCTCTGTATTTCTCCTGTGTCTCTTTAACAAAATGTTTGCAGCCCATGGACACAATTCTACAGCAGCTCTATGCTGGGGAGACAATGCAAGGGGCATTCTCTTTCTCCTAGCAGCCTATGTAAGTGCTCAATGTGCCACTAAGCCTCCTGGTCCTTTTTGATTTCTTGTGGCATATTCTGTCTCTGAGCCCCCCAGGCCATGTGTGCAACGTCGCTTCTGCGTCCCCTTCTGTGTTCTCTCCCTCCATTCTACCCCCTCCTCCCGCCTCCCAGCCCTCCCTCCTCCCGTGATTGTGGTTTATTTTTTTTGTTTTGAGGCCCTGTGTGCAGTGTCACTTCAGCTTCGCCCTTCCATGTTCTCTCCCTGCATTCCCTCACCAGAATTATGGACTCTACATATGGTCTCTGTGCTGTCTCCATTCTCTTCCTCGCCCATTAATGGTGGCACACGGTGTGAGGCCCTCCTGGCCTCCTTCCACTCCTTGAAGGTCATCATTAATGTTTACTTGAATGGTAACAACTTGGTCCAAGGCCCTCAAGCCAACCTTCCCCTCTTTGGTAGACGCTTCAAGTGCCTCATGAATTTCCTTTCTTCTCCTGCTGCCCCCTCTCTTCCCTCTACAGCTTCCTTGCCTCCCCCTGCTGTCTCCTCCTTGGCTACCTTGCCCTCTTCTCCTTCCTCTTCTGCCCCCCCCCAGGCCTCTTCTACACCTCTGCAGGACATACCTCTGATTTGTACCCCTCCCCAGAATTCTTTCAAGGATAGCAATTTTCTCCATATTGCCACTCTAAACTCTTGCTCAGCTATCAAACACTCCTCTGACATCTGCTGCCTCCTGGAGGAACTTGACCTCGATGTTCTCGGTCTGACTGAGACATGGTTCACAACCAGATCTGTCGCAAGCTTTGACACTCTCCTCCCTAATGGCTACAAGATCCTCTCCGTGCCCAGATCCAACTGGTCCAGAGGGGGTGTAGCCCTGATCTTCCCTAAGTGGATTGCTGCCTCTGACTTTCCTACGCAGGCCTACTCCTCTTTCGAATGCCTCGTCTGCAGACTCTCTCTCCCCCCTGGCCATTCCCTTACTGTGTCTACCATCTAGCGGCCACCTGGGCAGATCACCTCCTTCCTCTCCGAGTGGGCGGACTCCTCCTCTTCCCTCTTGGTCTCAACCTCTCAACTCCTCCTTCTTGGAGACTTCAACATCCACCAGGATGCTTCCTGTCCTTCCACTGGACTCTTTTGTGACCTCTGTGACTCTCTGTCTCTCTGTCTCTCTCTCTCTCTCTCTCTCTCTCTCTCTCTCTCTCGCTCTCTCTCTCTATTCACCCCTCTGGCCTGACTCACTCTGCAGGGCACACCCTGGATGTTCTGATCTCTTCAGACCTCCCCTTTTTGATCCCTCTCACCATTCCTCTCTCCTGGAGTCACCACTTTCTCATTCCCTCCCATATCACCCTCTCTACCCCTCCAGTCAGGCCAACTCCAGCATTGCCACCTACCTTCTCGGCTATCCGACCCATGAAGCGTGTGTAAATTGAGGCTTCCGCTGCCACCTTCTCACTCCCTCCTCCTCCTCTGGCTGACTCATATCCTGACACAGCCCTTTCCATGCTCCACTCTGCTTTATCTGATACTCTCGATGTTCTTGCCCTGTTATGAGGATACGCTTGAAACACAAAGCCAAGTGCAGCTCTTGGTATGACTCTGACCTTGTCACCCTTAAACGCAAGTGCAGGGTGGTCGAGAGGAAATTGCATACTTTCGGTACATCCTCTGACACACTGGCCTGCCACCTGCTCCAAAGCCAATACAGCCTCTCTGTCTGCACCAAGAAGAGAGCCCACATCCATGCCCGCATCTCCGCAGCATCTAACAACTCGCCAAACTCTTTAAAATCTGCAAGGAGCTTGCCAATCCTGCTGCAGTCTCTACCTCTCCTGTCCCCTCCCAGGCCCTCTGCACGGCCCTGGCTTTTCATTTCATTTCTGAAACTCAGGACATCTTGTCTTCTCTCTCTTCCGCTTACCCCTCTTCCCCCTACTCCCTGCTCTTCCTCTGGCAGCTTCTTCTGCCACATCTCCTCCCTCCTTCTCTGACTTTCCCCTGTTCTTCTATGAGAAGGTTTCTAGACAAGTCCGATCTTTAAAAGTCTCATAAAAACAGGTTCACCCCTGTTCCTCCAAAACCATTAAGGACCACATTGACACCCTGGATCCTGCTCTGGCTGATTTCTAAAACCACTCTTTCGCCACTAGAGTCTTCCCCTCTCTCCTGAAGCACTCCCTTGTACACCCTCTCCTTAGGAAACCCTCTGCTTATCCTTCCTGCCTGGCTAACTGTTGTCCAATCTCCATCACTCCTTTCCTGGGCAAACTTCTGGAAAAGCTGGCCATCTCCCATCTGCACACTGAATCTGTTGATTGGCTCCATGATCATCAGTCTGGCTTCAGAGCTGCCAGAAGCATGGAAACTGCTCTCCTGAACATCCGTGAAGACCTACTCTCCAACCTTGACTCCAACACCCCCTGTGTCCTCATCTTACATAATCACTCTTCTGCCTTTGACACAGTAAACCATGCCACCCTGCTCAACCATCTCCATGATAACCTGGGTATCACTGAGCAGGCCCTGGCTTTGCTGACCTCCTTCCTCTCCGATCGACCCTCGCAGGTCCAACTTGGGTCCGTCCTCTCCTCTATCTCTAGATCTACCTGTGCTGTTCCCCAGGGGTCTAACCTCTCTCCCTGGCTGTTCAATCAATACCTGACACTTCTTGCCCACCGCATTGCCGCTCTCTGCCCCAACTTTCAGTGCTATGCGGATGACACTCAACTCATATTCAGACTGCCTTCTGCCTCCTCTTTTCCTTCTCTCATCTCTGACTGTCTGCCCACCATCCAGGAGTGGTGTGCCGCCAATGATCTCTGTCTTAATGCCAGTAAAACCGAGATTCATCTCATCGGCATACCTGCTCCTTCCTTTCCTGTCACTCTCTGGCCGGCCTATCTTGTCCCTCTTCCTGCTCCAACTTGTGAGGCTAAAAACCTCAGGGTCATCTTAGACTCCACACTTTCCTTCTCTCCTCACATCTCTGACACCTCTAAGAAGTCACACTACCAGCTGCACCTCCTCAGAGGTATTCTTTCTTTCCTCTCCTTCCCCCAGAAGTTCACTGTCTCCAGAGCTCTGCTTCTCTCTGGGCTGGATTACTGCAACATCCTCTTTCTAAATCTGCCTGCCTCTAATCTCCGCCCTCTGCAACTCATCCAAAACAAGACTGCGAGACTTGTCCTTGGCCTCAAGCCCAAGGATTGTAGCTCTCCAGGACTGAAATCTCTTCACTGGCTCCCAGTGGCGGGGAGGATTACATTCAAAACCCTATGCATTGTCCACAAGGCCTTCTGGGGCCTGGGATCTCAATACTTTCAACTTTCTCTTCCTAAATATCTGCCCTCTAGAACGCTTTACTCATCCGCCGCCAATTCCCTCAGGGTCAGTCGCTTCTCCAAGCAGCGAGTTGGTTGTAGATCTCTTTCATCTGCTCGGGCCTCCCTCTGGAACAGCCTCCCTTCCTCTCTGAAACTTGAGGAGAACCATCTCCGGTTCCGGAAGCACCTTAAGACCTTCCTCTTTGCTTCTGCTTTCTCTTCTCGTTTCCCCTGCTGATCTCCTGGCTGAATTTGAATCTGCACTGGTTACCTGGCTACCCTCTGATCTGAAGCCCAGGTCTCTCCCCGCCAGCTGCACACCTGCACTGCCCGATGGCAACCCTTGCACTTGGGGACTGTATCTGTATCCCTACAGCCCCCACTAGTACTTGAACCCTGATGTCTGCTCTTACCATTGCACTTGCCACCAGCTGGCTTCACTTTTAATCATTGTCTTTATTTATTGTCTTTATTTATTTGACTCTTATCCTATGTACTGCACTGCCACTTCCCCCTGCACTTTTCCCTTCCCCTCCCCCCGAACTTGCACCATCTCAATGTCACCGGACCTAGTAGGATCGCTGTCATTGGCTCATTGGTAATGGGCAAACCTTCAAGAGTTCCTGGAGTGGGGAGAATCAAAGGGACTTCTGCCTTCTTTGGATCAATAAAATCTTTTAATCAGAAGAAACAAAAAGGTACAACGCATAATGGTGCATAGTATATTGCAAACCAACATATAACACTACCACTTGTGCCATTCTGGTATCTTTTGGGCTTGTTCATTTTCTGAAATTGTACCATTTTCAACATTCCTCATTTTTACTTTACTTTGAGGAAAGAGAAACAGTATACTCCAGTAACTGTAGTACATTGGGCAATTGTAGTAACTCCTCTACTATTGCTAAAAGCAGCTTTCTGATTACAGGGTCATTCTTAGGATTCTGTAAAAAAGTGTGTATGTCCACTTCTCTTCTAACAAGTGCCAGATACGCTTGAAGAATAAACACTAAAACAGCAAGCATGAGACGATGTACATCACTTTCTGGGAGGACCAGAAATTCAGCCAAACAAATATTCAGTAAGAAACTCATCTGGGTACTGTTCACGTTTCCAATTGTTAACCAAGTGTGCTGTTCAGGCATAATCGTGATATATTGGCATTTCTCTAAAGTTCATTTTCAAAGATTCCTGTGGCTCAAGCAAAACAGTTGGACACCTGCTATAATATCTATAAGGAGTGTCCAAGGGGAGTCACAGTTCAAATGCACATCTGCATTTATTACTTTGTTGGTTTATCATCCATCTCCTTTGTCATCGAACGAGTCTGCACACGCTGAAATTCTTCTTCCTGTCTTGCTTCTGTATGGATGGCTGGAGGTGCTGCGGTCTCGCTAGTGTATAGTTTAACCTTGTTCAAGTGGATCCATGCTTCTCTTCCTTGAACTTTCACTGCTGAGGGAGTAATGTCATCTACAAAAAACGGGCCATCAAACGTTGGCTTGTGCCACATCCTAGTGAAGTTTTTAATCAACACGGTATCACCAGCTGATAAAAGTTCAGAAGATCCAGTTGCTGAATGGTTTTCATCTGTTTTCTGAGACCGACCTCCCTGACGCTTGAGTTGATCTGAAATGAAAGAGATACTAGCGCTCATACATGTCAAATAATCACATAATTAATTTCCTAACATGTTTGCTGTACTCTGGGCATTACTTCTACTCCTTGATGAAGGAGTCAAAGGTGTTCTCATTCATCTTCCTGTCACTGATTCCTTAGGGCATATAAAGCTGAGGGTAGGAATATAGCAATCCCTTTTGCAGCATTAGCTTAAGCTTGATGATCCTTTCTTTGAGGAGGCCTTTGAGTCTCTCACATAGTCCGTTCACTTGCAGGTGATAAGCAGATGAAAACTTGTGCTTCAAACTCCACAGTAAACCTATCTGTTCAAATACATCATTAACAAAATGTGGCCCATTATCAGATCTCATCACCTCACACACTCCCCATCTAGGAAAGACTTCTTGTACTAAAAACATCCTTGCGCAAGTGCGGTCAGGGTGTGTAGATGGACCTGCTTTCATCCACCTAGAGAAGGGACACACCATCCTTATCAGATACCTGTATTCACTACATACTTGCAGCATATCAGCATAGTCCATATGTAAATGCTGAAAAGGACCATTCGGTTGAGGAATTACTCCTCTAATCATTTGCATTGTATGCCCAGGGGTAAACCTTTGACATACAATGCAATTTACTACATAAAATGCAATGTGTTCTAACCAATTTGGAACAAACCAGTCTTCCACTATTGTTGCAGCAAGACTTTCCCTAGTTACATGTGCAGGGTAGTGCAGCTGTTCAAGCGCTACCTTTAACAAGGTTACTGGCATCACCGGCTTTCCAGTGCTGTCCTGTTGCCATAATGCTTCAGTGGGGGATAAAGAACACCCTCTTTGCTTCCATAATTCCTGCTCTTCCTGTGGTGCACTTCCTTGAATCTCGATTAATTGTGTTTTCGGCAAATGATTAAATGCTTCTTTTACTACCACAATCATGACTACCTTCTCTTTGATCTCTGGAGTATCGAAACTAATATCTGATGAATATGCAAACCTTTTGGCTTCTGCGTCTGGGGCTCCATTACCGCAAGAAATAAAGCCTGTTTGCTTAGTGTGTGCTGTGCATTTAACTATCTCTATGGCTTCAGGGAGTTGTAGTGCCTTAATATGCCTGTCCAATGAGGATATGTGCTGCATTGGATTGCCGTCCGCTTGGAGGTAGCCCCTCCTTTTCCAACGTGCTAGCCCTGCATGTATGGTTGACATCACATAGGCGGAGTCACTGTACACCATCACTTCCTGCCATGCATGATTCTCGAGCATGACAATTAGTACTACCAATTCTGCCGCTTGCACTGAAAAGTGAGACAGTAATCTTGTACCTGCTACAACCATAAACTCGTCATTTGCTCTATGCATCACTACAACTCTGCCAGAATGCCTTTCTCCACTTGTTTGATCAGTTTTAAGAGCCATCAATAAAGAGAATGTCCCCTCCTGACAGCGCATTTTCCTGTACGCACGGTATATCATGAAATAATTCTATGTTATTTGCATAATCATGCACATGCTCACTCTCTGCCACTGGCTCGGCTACAAATGTGTCAGATTTCACGATTTTACATTTGACAATTTTAATCACTGGGTTTGTTATCATTTCTTCGTATGCCAAAGCTCTCTGTGATGTCAATGTACCCTTGGGTTTCTCTAAATGGCAAACAAAGCATGCTCCACAAAAAGCGTCATAGAGCAGCCCATTACAATGCTTGTAGATTTCTCAATTGCAAACATAGTATCTGCCAATGACTGTTCGCAAGGAAAATGTCCTTTCATAACTGGATCTAAAATCCCACTGTAATATGCCGAGGTTTGTACCCTAATGTAGTCCTCTGTATAAGCACTGCTGTCATGACTGTCCCATTCGTGTGCGAAAACAAGAAAAATTCCTCAGCATAATTGAGAATTCCTAAAACAGGAGCTGTACAAATTGCTTTCTTCAGTTCTTCAAACCGTCCTTGTATTTCCTCAGTCCATTCTATTTTCTCCTTGTTTACCTGTGCTTTCATTAAAGCCTGCAAATGGGGTCTCATGTACAAACTATAGTCAAACACCCATGCTCTTACATAATTACATAGCCCCAAAAACTGTTTACGTGTGCGGTTTTGAAGTCTTCATGATTGCCTCAGCTCTTTCAGGTGTTAACCTCTTTCCCTCATGTGAGGTCAACTGGCCTATGTACAACACCTCTTCTTGACAATATTGTAGCTTCTCCTTGTCTACTTTATATCTTTTGTCTGCTAGAATAGTCATGAACTGAACTTGTCTGCACTCATCTTCTGGCGTGCTACAAATTAAAATGTCCTCTACGTACTGTATCACAGCGTTCTTCAAATCAATATTGCTGAGGTTCATCTGTAGGACTCTACTGAAGATCGATGGGGCCTCACAGTACCCTTGGGGCAAAGAAGTGTGTTTCAGACGATTTTGATGGAATGTAAATGAAGTCAAGTCTTGTGAGTCTTTGTGCATCGGGATTGAGAAAAACACATTTTTCAAATCGATCACCATCAAATATCGAGCTTCTACTGGGATACTGCATAGTATTGTCACCAGGTTCGGAACTAAAGGCAATTCTGCCCCTACAATCTGGTTAATCGGTCTAATATCTTGTACAAATCTCCACGTCCCTCACTTTGCTTTTTTCACAGGGTAAACAGCGGTGTTGCACGATGATTCTGGCGGCACCAGGATACCTTGTTCCATTAGTGTTGAAATAGTCTTAAAAATACCCTTGTCTGCCTCTCGATACATTGGGTACTGCCTTGCTCGGGGTAAAATTGATCCAGGTTTCAACTTTATCTTAACTTTCCTATCCCCCTATGTCATAAGGGCCTGTAGTCCATAAGGCGCTTGGCACCTTCTCCAAGTCTTTGTCAAAAAATGCTGGACGCTGCCGTATTATCACCATTCGCTGTGGGATTTCCCTTTTCTCTATTCTAATCCAACATGTAATGTTCATACAGAACACTACTTCATCATCTGATGGATCATCTCTAAACATGTCATCGTCAATGATGTCAGTCAACCTGTACCCATCTCCAATAGCTGATTTACAGAGTTTAGATTGTCACTTTATGCTGACCTGTCCTGCACATAGCCTAAATTACTCCCATTGGAGTGTAAGAAAAACTCTTCTAAAACCCCTTGGGTTAGGACTCTTGGGCGCTATATCTCTCTTTTCACACAAATAAATCTCCTGTTACTCCTGTTACTTTTTGTTACTTTCTGTTACTTTTCTGTTACTTTCCGTTACTTTCTAAATACCCACAACTCGTACCGTTAGTTTGCCATTCCCCTTAGTCTACTCACCATTCGCTCATTTAGCTCGAAGCCTTCAGTATCGACTTCCTCCTCCAATCAACCACTTTTGCTTCACCTATGGAAACCAGGAGGGATTTCGCCAAAGAGGGGCCCTTCTCACCTTCTTGATTTTCTTGCAAGATTTCCATTTGGCCGCTCTCCACAGCAAGCCCTGTGATTTTCCGACTAGATGGTAGAGGTGTTCGATAGTCCGAAACTCTAGAGTCAACAGGTCAATGGGGCTTTTATTAAACCATCCGACATGCTACCACATGAACCCATGGAGGGCCCTTAATTTCAGTAACACATCATACAAGGATGGGGATGCAGAATAACTCTTGCACCAAATAATAAGACTGACTCAGGAAGTTGGCAAAATGTATCATCTGACTGTTTTATTTTCAATTATCTAAAGCAGGGAGTTACAACGGACATCAGCGCACGTCGCCCAGCATAAGTCTCGAAGCATTTCAGAAAAAAACACTTTTTATAGCAAAACCTCATCAATTCTGACATCATAATACATGTCAAACTAAGAAAACCTACGGGAGATTGTGGTTGGCTTAAAGGGAACATCTAAGTATACTTTCTATATAGGGACGGGGTGTGATTGGGTCTCTACAGCCAGGTGGACAATGTATGCCCACCCATAGTGCACGTCACCTTCAAAAGTTATTAAGTACATGGTATATCATTAGCTCTCAAACTATAAGGCCCTTCGTTATATGGCCTTCTATAATTGGTTGGCATGCTTGTACCCTTCTGGAACATTTGGCTTACTAGCAGCACGTAGGCTGGTACCCCAGGTGTCAATGGGTGGACTTGACCATGTCTCCCCACCCAATTAGCCCAATATCTCTCATCACTCATGCCTTCTGCCATTCAGACTGTCTTTGAACTTGTCCTTGCAAAGTATCATTGCTCCTCAGAGTAAAAGGGAGTATAGGCACATCCTTATCGCAGCTCAGGTCTCCACGCCCAACTCCTTTTTCCATCATTGACTCACGTGACAGGAGATCATATTTCAGCCTGTTTTGCAGCATTTAATAGTCATGAATTAATAAACTTGGCCCTCATGGCATTTTTTCTTGCACCTGAACAAGGGATGATTCAACTTCTCACGTTCACTGTTCTCCAAAGATAGATGACCAGTTCTTGGCTGCTCCATCCCTTGATACCAGGCCAGAGAGCTATTCGAGGCTTCTCCTCGTTCTTCAGCTGTTTTTTAACTGTGACACAGCTTTCCGATCTTTCTTCCTTCACGGATCTGAGATTACTAAATATGTAACACTGATGTCCAGAATTCTACACAATGGTGGCACTGCCTACAGTCTATTCACTATGTATAGCCAGCCTTTATGATTACTTAATCCACTTCATTGCTGCATCTGTACAGTTATAAAATGGCTTGCATTTTCTGCAGTGCTCTTTACACGTGCAATCTTTATTCTGCATATTAAAGGTTACTCGATTCTTTACTTCGTCATCAAGTTCTATGCATGCTCTTCATCAGCCACTCTTCTCAGTGTGTCAAACTTTCTTCTTGTGACATCACCAACCTCTCTCTCTCATCTTCATATTCATTTGGCAATCTCCTCCAAGAGATTGTCATCTCTATGGGGATACATCATATAGGGTGTTCTCAATTGACACCTTGTCTCAAAGGCTCTTTGTGGATTAGGTACCACCACTGGTGTTGTGCATGTCGCAAATTCCAGCTTCCAACATATAGGCAGGATGGGGGCGGAACTTCCTGCAGCGGCATTCAGCTGCTCCTCTACAATCGCATGAGTTGGAAGGAAATGCAAACACTGTGGCTGGCAGGAACAGAGGACACTGTGCCAGCAGTGACTTTCAGCACATTACGTGTCTATGTTTCCTTATCCTCTTTCATCTCTACGTCCAGTGATACCTTCAACCCTATAGTCTTTTCAGTAGTCTTCCTGCATCGTGACATTGCTACTCTGATGACACAAAAGGCAAATAACACTAGCATCAATGCTACTATCAGTACTTTCAGTCCTTTGGCCATCAATGATGGTATCCAGGAAAAGATGTATGAGAACTAGTTGTTGCCTTGTCCGGTAGCATTTTTCTCTGCCTCCATTTTAGCATGCAGGTCTAGTAGTTGTCTGATAGCTTCTGTTCGGGTCCCATCTTCTTCATCATGGGCAGGGATTTATATGTACAGCAGGACGGTCCGATCTTGGGGCAAATGCCTCCTTCCATAACAGTGAGGTCTAGAACGTATCGTTTCTGTAGGGCCATTAATCTGACAGCGCTCAGTTCTTCTTTGATGGCATTGGCCCGCTTAATAGTTGAGTTTATCATCTGCACCAGCTCCCATTGTGTGATCGGGAGCCACTTGGCTTTCATATTAGCTTGAACCGCTGCAACGATGGATGCAAAGAACATCTCGGTCCTGCTGAACATCCTATGTTCTGGTGGTATTGCGTGCAGTGCATCCTTCATCTTCGATGACACATAGTTTCTTCTCTTTACTCTTGTCATTCTTTCCAACCGTCACTGGGCCATCATTCTGGAAACACAATGAAGCACTCTTGAGTGGTATAATTGATGTAGGACCTGCTTCATTCTCAACCCAGGTGAGCAGCTTTGCACTTGCTTTCCATTCCTTGAGGCAATCGTTGTTTTCTTTTTGTATCACTTCTACTGCAACTGCTAGGAGTGCATATGCTTTTCTCCCAACCATTCCCTCCTTCCACCCTTCAGCTGTATATATTTACCCATATATCAATAATTGTGGTCTCTCGCAGCATCCTGGCATCCCTCCTATCCCCTTTTGTCCTGTCTTGGGGCATTGTAATTCCCTTTGTGTCACTATTCTGGATCCTTCTTTGTGTGGGCCATCAGGAATGTGCTCTATCTTCTCGTCAGTGCTCCAGTAGTCATCTATCATTTCTTTCTTGAGTCTTGATATAACTCTCTTCCTACAGGAACATCTTCTGCGACCTCCATCTTGATGTGGCCCATCTCTTCTGAAATCGACCTCTCGTTGTGCAGAGCGACAGGTGCATGATGCATTGTGCTCTGGCGGTTGAAATTTCAGTTGCTACAAATGTTCTGGATGTACTCATGGCATAGGGGATAAGAGAGCACACATAGCAGCTCTCCTTTATAGTTTCTTTCCCCACCGTGGTCATGTGCTTATACCATATGTTTTAAATATATGGGTCGAGTCTGTTAAATACGAATTTACCTTTTCAAGGTCTACATCTGTATTGCATTTCAATCTTTTACCTCTCTGGCAGCATTAGTCATCTGCCCAGGTACGGCTTCAGTGAGAACATGGATAGGGGGTGCATTAGTAGGAACAAAAGCATGTGTCTCTGCAAATAGAATCCTGCGTAGTGCAAAGAGGGTAAAGAGGTAGAGACAACAGAAGGCAGAAAACATCAACACAGCATTTTGAATTACAGTTCCCATTTGTCATAATACCGGATGCCTTCTGTATTGTGCACCTGAAAAGCCTTGAATAACGTGTTATTATTCTTTTAGTGTGTTAGTTAAGCTCTTCAGAAGTAGTGGGCAAGTGCTGCAAAAAACAATAGTTGCCAGACTATGCAAATTCTGTCACTGCTCAATAATGTGATAATGGATGGATCTCTGTGGGTCAGAAGCGGGTATGTTTGTATCATATAAAGAAGAAAGACATGAAAAAACAATCTAGATGGTATCATCTGTTCGGTATTAATTACAAATCTAAAAAAGTGCTTCTAAAAGGGTGTATGCAGGTATGAAACCGTGTATTTAAAGCAGCCCTTTTAATTTCACAATGAATACCTAGTGTGAAGAACGGATAGTGTGCCTGATCTAGCTTTACGTTTTGCTCTTCCCTAATTCTGGTCATAGACCTAGACCTGGTCATAGACCTATTCAATCTCTGTTGTGGTGTGGTATGCAAGGAATTCATGGTGGCAACATTAAAGACAGACACAAGTAATCACAGTTAAAGGGTGTTTATTAAACTGTATGCAGGTTGGAAAAATGCCTAATCTAAACCTAAATCTAAGCTTCGACCATAAAATGAAAATTAAGACAGTCCTTGTGGCGTCTTGTCAAATCAAAAGGGCCTATACTAAAAAACCTATTGCCAAACCTTATAGCTAATACAAAAAGAGTGCTGGATAGTATTCAGGAGAAAGAAAGAAGTGTTCACAAATAACATGTCAGGATGTGGTAGCCTAGATTCACCTTCTCCATGTTTTGAGCAATGGACAAGATGGGAGCCTGAAGCACAGCACACTCTCGAGCTTTCCCAGTACAATATGACAGTTCAGTTTTCAGCTATCAGGGACGTCGAAGGCCAAGTCTTGTTTCTCTTTAAAGTCTCTTGCCTTCGAGGACCGGATGTACTCAAATTAACAAATTAAAATGTCTTTTCTTATGGCACTTGAGGTATTGCTTCTCCACCCCTGGATCCCCCGCTTCTGGGCACAGACCCTACTCGAATCTCAGTCTCCTTCTGTGGGGTTCACTATGGCCTTCCTTGCTTTCACAAGTTTTAATACCCCTCTTTATTGGCATGCACCTGCTAGGTTCACTGTTGCCACTCCATACTTCCTTTTGCTTTCTCTTGATGTGGAATTCACTTCCCTTGCTTTCTCAACAGTTTGTCGGTCAAAGACTTTCGACCATACTGGGATTTTGCTAGACCTCCTGTATGACCACTTTGACCTGTCTTGGTGGCTCTCTTATGGCCTTCTGGTATCAGTAGTTTTAATCAACATGGGATCAACCAGATTCTGTTAGGTCAGCACCAACGTGGTGCTGGTCCCCTCTGCAGCTGGTCTTCTCTTAACAATTCTACAGTTCTTTGAACTCTTCTCAATATGCCACTTTGTGAATTTCATTCAACACAGCTCGGTTTGTTATAAGTTCTTCCGTCGATTCACCAGCTGTGATGAACCACTTTGCTTTCCTTGTATGTGGAGTTAAGGCCCATACCATGGTAGCAGGAGTCTCCCTCGCTTTGGCTTATCAGCGTAGGCATGCTCTGTGTACCATTGACATCTGCTGCAACATACACGGGGTATTGTTCACAGACTTACGTTTCCTTTTACGATTGCTTTGCGGGTCTGTTACGGAAAGGCAAAGTCGCTTCTCTGTCACCCTTTCGGTTCCTGACGCTTTTCTCCTTCTCTTGAACTGCTGTGCCTGGATTGCTGTCTCGTCATGCGGTCTGCCTTGCTCATACTGTGCTTTTGTTCTCCAGCTTTTATCCCTGTGGGGAAGGGAAAGGGCCATCAGGTGTGTGTGATTCTGGTCAATTGCCTGACTTTTCCTGACCCTTGTATTGGGACATGTCAGATAAACGGCTCTGGTGTTAGTCTGTTGTCTGCCGTGTTGTGTAAAAGTGTTCGTATTGGAAAAGGGGGGGCAATGTTTCCGAACATCCTACGTGGTAGGGTGGGGAAAAGGTGTTAGAAGAAGGAGTATACCGTGTCTCACCCATCGGTGTCCCACTTCCACTCCCTGAGGACCCCCCATCCAGGTGATCCTCCCTCACTGGTCCACCACCAGGAACTGGATCCAACAGCGATGGCTGTGTCCTGGCCACCTGGATGACAGATCCCTGGGGACTAGCAAGGGACTTGCCTTCTTGAACCTTCTTTGACCTCTCCCACCAGGATTGCAGCTGTCGAGAGATAAAAGAGGTACTAGCCATCATCGGAGCAAGGTAACCATGCATTTCATTACCTAAGACAATTTCAGAACTATGGATGTCTGTCAGCGCTCTAGTGGGAGAAGCAAGTGAGAGTTGCATGTGTTGCTCTGTCACCGCTTCATGGGGTGTTAAATGGTGGTCAGATCCAGATCAATTTGCGCAGTGCAAACAGGGCTAAGGGCAGGCAATGAAACCAGCCTTTTTCAATATGGCTTTCATTTGAGCTATTCTCTCCTTTAGCAGGCCATTGAGGCGCTCGCATTTTCCATTCCCTAGTGGGTGGTAAGCAGGGGTGGACTGGCCTATGGGGAACTCTGGAGATTTCCCGGTGGGCCTCTGCCCCTTGGGCCTCTTTTGTGTGGCATTTCCAAATGTTCTCATAGGAAAAGCATTGGGCTTGCTGAAAATGTGTCATATGGGGCCACTTTTAACATTATTTCCAGGGCCTCTTTTGGTCCTCAGTGATTATTTCCAGGGCCTCTTTTAGTTCCCAGTCCACCCCTGGTGGTAAGCACAGGAAAATGTGTGCTTAATCCCCAGTAGGGCTGTTATGTGTTCAAAAGTCTCATGTGCAAAATGAGGCCCATTATCAGACTGCAGCACCTCACACACCCCCCATCGTTGAAACACCACTCTAACGAGGAATTTGGCCACCCTGAGAGCATCAGGGTGTGAACATGAAGCAGCTTTGATTCACTGAGAAAAAGGCCATACCACTACTATCACATAGCGGTAGCCTTGGCAGACCTGGATCATGTCTACGTAATCCACATGGAGTTGTTGGAAAGGCCCAATTGGGCGGAGTATTGCTACTCGCACTACTCGCAACATATGACCTGCATTGTAATTTTTGCATACAGTACAATTTTCCATAAATGCGGCAATGTGCTCTGTCATATTTGGATAGAACTACTCTTCCCCGATGTGTGTGGCAGGTATGTCCCCACTTAAGTGGCTGGGATGATGCAGTTGCGTGGGTGCAACTTGCAACAATACTACTGGAATCACTAGCTTGCCTGTGCTCTCCAGCTGCCATAATTTGTCTGTAGGGAATATTGAACACCCTCTCCTTACCCATAGCTCCTTTTCCTCTAATGGTGCCCTCCCCTGAAATTCAATTATCTGTGTGGCGTGCAATGAATTATACCGTTCTTTCAATATCATATTGCTCACGTGTATGCAAGTGTTAGATGTGGTGTCAAACTTATTTATTTCTGTGAAATATGCTGCATACTTCGCTTCTGCATCTGCGGCTTCGTTACCATGGCAGACCAAGTCCTCTCCTTCGTGTGTGCTTGGTATCTCATAACTGCTGTGGCGGATGGAAGTTGTAGTGCATCTATGAGTCTAACCAAAAGGGGTGAGTGCTGTACTGGTGTGCCGTCAGCATGCCGAAACCCCTCCTCTGCCATTGTGACAGTGCAGCATGTACTGTAGATATCACAAATGCTGAATCGGAATTTACTGTATCTTCCTTGTCTTTGCGCACTTCTTATGGCGTTATAAGAGCCACTGATTCTGCTGCCTGCACTGAAAAATGTGAAGACAATCACAAGCTTGCTACAACCTCAGCTGTCTTGTGTGACTTTGTCGTTACTACTGCTGTCCCATTATGTCTTTCCTCCATCGCCTGGTGTATCATTGACGAAAAATCAATAAAAAGTACTTCCCCTCCTTCGAAGTCATTCTCCCCCACCTTAGGGATGTCGTCATAGTATTCCATGTACGTAGTACAGTCGTGCACATAGTCTCCTTCCTCCACTGGTTCAGGTATGAATGTCACTGGACTTACAATTCTGCATCTCACTACCTTTATTGCCGGATTCCAGATGATCACCTAGTATCCTGAGGCTCTCTGGGTAGTCAATGTGCTTTTGGGCTTTTTGAGGATAGCGAAAAGGGCATGTTCCACCTAAAGTGTGGTGCTGCACCCCATTGTGATACTGCCGACCTTTCTACTGCGAACCCAGCAGCAGCCAACGCTTATTCGCAAGGGTGGTATCCTTTCATAACTGGGTCTAAGCGTCCACTATAGTAAGCCATTGGTTTGTGTCCTAAGGTTGTCTTCTGTGTGATTACCGCAGTCATCACTACTCTGTTGGAGTGTGAGAACACATAGAATTTGTCATTGTAATTGGGAATCCCCAGCACTGAAGCTGTGTCTATTGCCTTCTTCAGCACCTCAAATGCTGCAGTCATTTTGTGTGTCCATAACAGTTTTCTGCCCCCCCTCTGTGCCTCACGAAGCCCGCTTAATAGGGGTCTCATGTATGTGCTGTAGTCTAATTCCCAGGCCCTTCAATAATTACAGAGGCCCAAGAATTGCTACATCCCTGTGACTGTCTGTGGCAGTGGCGTTCTAAAGATCGCCTCTGCTCTTTCTAGAGTTACCTTTCGGCTCTCCTGTGATATCAACTGTCCAATGTACAACACTTCCTTCTGACAATATTCTAGTTTTGCCTTGTCTACCTTGTAACTCTTTTCTGATAGTACTGTTAATAAGCCTACTGAGCCTTTTTGGCAAAGCTCTTCGAACCTGCTGCAAATCAAAATGTCATCTGTATACTGAATGACGGTACTTCCAATGGTATATTTCCTAGGTCCATTTGGAGGATCCTATTGAAGATAAAGGGTTATTCACAGTAACTCTGTGGTAATCTTTTGTGTTTCCACTTCCGGTTTCTATATAGAAAGGAGGTCAAGTACTGTGACTCTTCGTGGAGTTGTATAGAGAAGAAAGCGTTCTTTAAATCTATTACCGTGAAATGGGTAGCTTCCGGGAGAACTGTACATAGAATTGTCGCTGGATTGGGAACTAACGGAAATTCTGCCTCAACAATTTGCCTCAAAGGATGTCGATCATCTAAATGCCTTTGTCTGCCTCCATGGATAGGGGATATTTTCTTGCCCTTCGTAAGATGGCCCTTGGCTAGAGCTTTATTTTGATAGCCCCTACTCCCTTTAACAGGCCAATGTCATATGGAATGTTAGCCCATAGAACACTGGGTACTTGAGCCAGGTCTTCCTCGAGAAATGGTGGTGGTGCCTTTTTCAGCAAAACCATTCTCTGTGGCACTTCTCTCTATGTAGCGAATTCCTGGAGTTGAAAATACTATCTCCTGATAAGTGAATGAGATGGTCATGTTAAGTCGGCTCACCATGTCCCTACCCATTATGTTTACTGGTGTCTGTTGGGAATATAGCAATGGCATGGTCAGGTCATGTTCTCCTATGGAAATCGGGGGTTCATCAGTAAAAGGAACCAAATCTGTAACCCCGAGAAACCCTGCGCATTCATGGCATTGCCTAACATTGGGTATCTCCCCTCCCTAATGCAGCATCGAGTCGCCCCATATCCACGAGAAAAGAGAAAGCCTTGTCACTTATTGTTACCGTTATCTGTGGTTCCTCACTCGGGTTGGGTGTAACGGATAGGATTGAACACATTAGGTTTGTCTGTGTGCTGTCCTATTGTGGGTATAAAGTCATTCCTGTCCCAGTAAATGGATTGCCCCCCACTACAGTGACTCCCCCCAACCTCAGTACAGGAGTCTGCATTGTGGAGCCTGTATGTGTCGTGGCTACAATGTTCTGCTGCAGCGGTGCTTGCTGTGCTGATTGAGGTGGTTGCGCATGTTCCTGTACTTGCAGTGCATCTGCCATGGGTTGGTATGGCATGCTCAGTGCTTGCGCCGGTTGTGGTGCGCATGCCTATGTGTGCATGTGATCTTGTATTGTATTGTATACATTATTTATATGGCGCTCTTTTCCCATTTGTATGGCCTCAATGTGCTTTGTGGTTGGAACGCCCTTGGTGACCACAGTCCATGTGTAGGAGATTCTAAGAGTTTAGATTAAGAGACACTTGTGTGCATTTTCGCCAGGTTCGGCTCCAGTAAGTAGACCAAAGATTAGGCATCTGGGTGGGTGCTATTGGTGGTTTAGGCTAGAGTGCTATTGCTGAAGATTCGATGTGTGCCCAGCTAGACTGAATTTTATTTTCATTGGTTGTCGCACTATTTATTTTTAAATTTCTTTATTGGCATTTGGTGTAGGCACAACAGCAATATGACAGTGGTTGTCGACTGCAACATAGTTTAGGTAAATCAACATGTAGTCAGCCAATAAATTAAACAGTAAACAACATAAACACGTAACGTTTACAATAACAGTAATTGTCTCCTTGTGGTTGATAGGTGGTCTAGTGTAGGAGTGTTGGCAGGGGGTGGGGTGGGGTGGTCAAGGGCTAAGAGGGGGAGAAGAAATCCACAGATGGAGGATTAGTTATGTTTCTGGCGGTTGTTTGTTCATGTGACTTTGTGGTGGTCAGTTCAGGTAGCATGTGGATAAATCGTTCAAGGGGGCTTTTCGTCATTGGAAGGGTGGAACAGTGCCCCTGTCAGGGCCTTCCAATTGTCACCTGACTTGCATTGTCTGGGGATTTAGCGACACTGTCCTCCCAGGCTGAGGTTTCTGCCCCGACCCAGAGTTCGCTGTGCCATGCTTGGAATCGTGGGCCGCCTGGCCTCTTCCATGCCATTGCAATGGCTCTCTTGGTTAAGATACATGCCATGTCCATGAGCTTTAGAGTGTGTTCGATTTTGGCTAATCTGGGGTCGGCCCCCAGGAGGCACTCTCTGGGAGTCCATTCATATCTGATCATGCCTGCCCTCCTGCAGGTTTGCTCTACCTCAGCCCAGAGCTGATGAGACTTGGTGTAAAATACCCGCTTTGTCCTTGTTGCACCATGGGCAGCTGTGATGTGGTTCCTTGCTGAACTTTGCTATTCTATGCAGTGTCTATGCGGTGTCAGATAGGAGCGGTATAGGACGTTCAGTTGGATCAGTCTGAATCGAGAGTTTCTGGATACCTCCTTGGGGAACGCTAGAGCTCTCTCCCATTCTCCCTCAGTCATATCTCGCCCCATGTCCCGTCCCGTTTGAGTTTTAGGTCAGGGCTGCGGGGATTCGGCCTGTCTATTGGGTGGCTGTATATTTGGGACACTGGTCTCCAACCCTCTCCCAAATTGTACAGTAGTGTTATGAAGGGGTTGGGTTCGGGTTCCTCAGGGCATGTGCCCCATTTGGTTTGCGCAAGATTCCAAATCCTTTGATACCACAGGAACTGGCCGCTGGGTATGTCTTCCTCGGATTGCAGTGAGGAGAAGTCACAGAAGGAGACTTTGTTGTATAAATCCCCCCATGTGTATACTCCCTTTCTCTCCCAGTACCTGATGGTTGCTAGGTGGACGCTGTTCTGGCAAAGGTCTGAGAGGAGCGGAATGTCCAGATTATACGCATGCTTCAGGTGAAGGAGCGATTTCGTTCTGTGCCATACCTGTCTTCCCAGGTTAGCCAGCAAGGGTTTGCCGCTCAGGAGGTGTTGGGGTGCCCAAATTAGTTCCTTCAGCCGGATTGGGGAGATTGGGTGCTGCAGTAACGTTGTTTCCGAAGTGATGTCATCAGCTAACCATTTGGCTATAAAGCTAAGTTGGGCTGCCAGATAATATTTCTCCAGGTCAGAAAGTTGGATGCTGCCCTGTCTGTGCGGGAGAGACAATCTGGCTAGTGCTATCTTGTGTCTGCCTTTGCCCCATAGGAAGTCTTTTAGTATCGTCTCGAGTAAGCGAAAAAAGTGGGATTTGATATGGTAGTACACATTTTGGAATCCGTAGAGGAACCTGGGGAGAACGATCATTTTGATGATGGACGCTCTTCCCATCATGGACAGGGGGAGCCGCAACCAGAACCCTATTGATTTGCGTAGAGGGGGAGCGCTGCCAAGGTGTTGTTTGGGTGCATGAGCTCGGGCATGTGAAGTATGTTGACTCCGAGGTAACGAAATGAGGTCAGCTGCCATTTACATCCAGTGAAGGCAGATCTTCGATGTGTTTGTCTTTAAGGCCAGCCAGTGGGAAGAGAAAGAATTTGTGTCTGCTGAATTTTATTCCCGACACTTTGGCAAAATTGCTGAGAACCTCTAGCATAGTCTGAACGTTCAGGTGCGGATCTCTTACCTAGAGGAGGACATCATCCGCGTATAGGGAGATTATGTGATCTACCCCGTCCACTCGAATGCCTGCATCGAATAATTGCTTTCTAAAGTAGATGGCAATGGGTTTGAGCCCCAGTATGTAAAGCATGGGGGAAAGTGGGCATCCCTGCCTGGTGCCCCTGTGTATATCCCACGCAGCAGAAACAAGCCATCCAGACTTTACTTGTGCCTTTGGTTTGGTGTAGAGCACTTTGACCCACCTGATGAATTTCTCCCAGAAGCCAAATTCCTGAAGGTCCGCCAATAGCCATTCCCAGAAGATGGGGTCCAGGGATAGCAGGGTGCAAGAGCCTTCATCTTGATTAACCTGGGACAGGACGTGTTGGAGCCTGCAGAGATTGGCAGTAGTGTTGCGGCCTGGCACAAAGCCGTTTTGGTCTGGGTGCACTATTTCTCCTATTACCCTCGTGAGCCGCTTGGCTAGGATCGTGGTCAATATTTTGACGTCGTAGTTGAGCAGTGCAAGTGGACGATAGGAGTCACAGTCTTCTGGTGGTTTGTAGGGTTTCAGCATTGGGATCACCATTGTTTCACGCCTGCTCCCCGGCAAGATCCCCAGTTTGTACGCTTCCTGAAAGACCTCATGCAGTATTGGGGTTAGATTTGGTTCGTAGGTCTTATAAAATTCAGAGGGTAGCCCATCGCTACCCGGAGCTTTGCACGTGGCTAGGGACTTGATTGCTTCGGATATGTCTTCCGTGGTGATTTCTTCATCTAGGGCCTCTCTGTGCATGGGTGCTAACCTGGGAGCCCTATTTCCTCTAATGTATCTGGATCTCGTCCAGGGGCACCTGGCCGTCAGCTGAGCATAGAATTGTTTGAAAGTGTCATTGATGCCTTGTTGAGTTTGTTGTAGCATGCCATCTTTGCTTTTTAGGGCTGTAGTTAGATGCCTGGGGTGTTCTTTCTTGCACACCCAGGCTAGCAGTCTGCTGGGCTTGTCTGCTTCAGTGTGCACCTTCTTGGTTCTGGTAGTGAAATCAAACTTGGCTAGTCTATCCCAAGCTTTTTTGCATTCGGTTCTAATAGGCTTGAGTTTGTCTTCCTCTTGCTGGGTGCCCTGGGTGCCGGATTCCAACTGCTTGATTTCGCTTTCCCACTGTTCTAGCTCAGTTCGTAAATGTTTCCTGATGCCTCCGGCCTTTGCAATTATTTCTCCTCTCATAACTACCTTCAGGGCATCCCATAGTGTACCTAAGAGATCCACACTGCCCATGTTCTATGCTATATAGTTCTCCAAGGAGTCCCTAAGGTCATCCCTAAATGCTGGATCTTTCAGTGCTTCAGTTGGCATTCTCCATGTGGGTATTGGGGATCTGGGTCCTGTGATCCACCACTCTACCATTAATGGTGAGTGGTCTGAGATGGTCCGACCCAGGTATTGTGCCATTTCAATCAGGTGCAGGTTTTCTCTGCCATTGAAAATGTAGTCGATCCTGGTGTGGAGGCTGTGTGGAGCTGCGTGAAAGGAGTAGCCCCTATCATTTGGGTGTTGCTCTCGCCAGATGTCCACCAGATCAAGGCGGTTCAGCATGGTGTTCAGTGCCGAGGTGGATGCTGGCGGGCTGCCATGCAGAGGTGTGGACCTGTCGAGTTCCGGGTTGCTGATGCAATTGAAATCACCCCCCCAGATGAAAAGGCCATGCCTATATCGTGTGATCTTGGTGTACATCAGGTTTAAGTGTGCTGGTATGTTGTTGTTGGGGAGGTATGAATTCACAATGCATATTTCAGTGTTCTCAATATGGCCCCACAATATCACATACCGTCCCTCTGGATCTGATTCAGCCTTGGTTAGTTGGAAGGGGATTTGGGGGCTGATCCATGTGAACACCCCTCTGGCGTATTTGGAGTATGTGGCGCCAAACCCTTGTCCGCCCCAATGAGTTTGAAGTGTTGCGGTGGATTCCCTTGTTATGTGGGTTTCCTGCAACAGGGCCAGTCTGATCTTTTTCCTGTGCAGGTAGGATTTAATCCTATTCCGACAAAGGTAGGTGCCCAGAGCCCTCACATTCCAGGTTATGAACTTGGTGCGTTTGGCCATGTTAGTTCGGGGAAGATTTCAAACGTTCATTACCTGTTACCCCACTTTTCTCACATAGTGGTCGGGGAGCTCAGGCACCTCCCTTCCTGTTTGCCTAGTGTCGATGCAACCTACATTCTCTCCTGTGTCAACGTTGAAGATATTACTTTAGATCTTGGAGACATGTTAACTGTTTCAACGTTCACTCCGGTGATTGGGTTAACAACATAAAACATGTGTGAACTGCCCCCAGGAATTGCATTGGAGGGGCAACGCTCGGGGGCTTCCGCATCTCGTTGGCCTATACAGGTCTTTTGATGCAGATGTAGTGCTGGCAATGGGCCGGCACGGATTACGATGGGGTGGGTTGAGCAGTGCTCATGTGTGGTCACCTGAGCTCCCGTCCATGGTAGCGTACTTTTTCATCGTGGCGGAGGATCACCTTTTGAGTGCAATGTTCTGGTGCTGAAACTTAAGACTGACCAGTTCACTGGATCTGTGATGCTTGTTTAGCCCTTCAATCTTTTAAGTGCATTCATCTCCTTCATCCAAGTTGTTATGCTCCAGCCACATGTTGGCTCGAGCCGGGGTTTCCATTAAGACCGCTTTCCCTTTATAGAGTATCTTGAGGCGTGAGGGGTATAGTAGCATGTATTTAAGATTGAGTTTTCGTAATCTAGCTTTGATTGGTATGAATGAATTTCTGGCTCGTTGTACATTGGGAGTATAATCAGGATACATGATGATCTTGGAGTCGTTCCATTTGATCTCACCTCCCTCTCTTGAGAATTTGAGTATCGTTTCTCTGTCTTGAAAATTTAGACTTTTCGCGATCATTGGGTGTGGGTGTGATCCCGTCGGGGGCTTTTTTTGTAGAGATTTGTGGGCTCTCTCGACTGGGAATCCCTGAGAGAGTTTGCCAGGCCCGATTTCCTGTAGTATCATGGACTCCACATATTCGGTCGGGTTGGTTCTCTCCGTGTCCTCTGGAATCCCCAGTATGCGTATATTATTGCTTCAAGCCCTCCCCTCTGCTTCCTCCGATCTTGCCTCTAGTCTTGCAACCTACTTTTCCAGCTCATGGACCTTAATCTTCAAGTCTGAGGTAGTCTCCATGGTATCTTCTAGATTTGCTTCCACTTTGGTCACTCTTTCTGTGAGGTTGCGGGCATCTTGGCGCATGAGCTGCATGTCGGCCTTAACTTCATCTATTTTAGTATCAATAAATGTTCTGAGTGCTGCGATGGCCTGCAGTACCTGTGTGTCCTTGGGCTCGTCTTCAGGTGGGGGTGCCTCCACTTGCGTGTTAGTCTCAAGATGGAGTTGTTGTTTAGGTCTCGCCGTCGTGAAGAGGTCATTATTGTCGCTGGCTTGTTTTTGTTTCTTGAGGAGGACATCTTGTGGTGTCTTGCGTGGGTCGCTTCAGTGGGTTCCATTTCAGCTCGCTGCTCGGCAAGATGGCCCCTGGCATGGTGCAGTGTGTTCCCCCTCTCCCTCTTCTTCCCACTCCAATGCAAGTCCACCGCTGCAGCACCGGGCTGTGTGGTAATTGAATGCTTGGGTCTTTCTTGTAGCCTCCAGCACTCAGTGTGACCTGGGGCTACAAGCTTCCTGGGGTCCCCCGCACTACGTGGGCTGCACTCCACTCCAGCACTGTCAAATGCCTTATTGTGTCCCCAGGCAATGGGCCTCTGCTATGTCCCGTGCTTCCTGGGCCAGCTGCAGCATTCCAGGACTTTCTGTGACCAAGTTTGAGGGGTCTGTTGAACAGGAGACCTCTCCCAGGGGCGCATATTATTTTCTAGCTCCAGGCACCTCTCTGGTGCCCGTAGCGCATCCCCGGCCAGTCATCAACATTGTACTTATACACGCTAGGGCATCAGCGCTTGTTACTTTTTGACACGTGAGCCCGGGCAGGCACCCCTGCTGTCCCACATGTTCTGTGCAGCCTCTGCACTATTCGTCCGCTCCTCACCCCTCGCCAGGCCTCCGAGCCACGCGGGCGTAATCGGGGGTGGACTCTGTGCCACCCCCCACTTCAGCGCACCTCCTCTGTCCTCTTCTGCCTGGCCCAGCCCTGGGCCTCCTCTGCCGATGCGGTAAGTCAGGCGGGGGGGGAGGGAGCTGCAGCAGGCCCGGCGCCCCGCAGCAAGATCGCACTTTCTCCTCAGTTGGTCGCCGCTCGCCGTCATCCCCGCAGCACCAGCGGCCCCCGGCTCTAGCGATCACTTCAGGCCGCTGCCTCAAGGTCAGTCGTAGGAGCCAAGTGTCGGAGCGAGCTCCTCCCCCACATCGGCCCTCCTCTTTGCTCAGGCCGCCATTTCATCGGCACCCCTGGGGCTCGCTCGCAGGTCCCGTTTGGGAGGAGGCCAGTTCTGATTTTCTTCGGGTCTTCACCCGGGGGTTGCAGCAGCGCTTGTAATAGTAAGCGCTGCTGTATTCTGCCGGATTAATTGCCATTTTTGATGATTTCAAGGATCAATGTTGAGAACTGGACGGGAGCTCAGCCCTGTCGCTGCCTCACTCCATGGGCTCCAGCCACGCCCCTGGTTGTCGCAATATACTAGTGGCTCAGGTGTTGAGTTATGTCAGGGGTTTCAGTGAGGACAGCGATGTGTGCTCCTAGACGGGAATGGCATAGCCATAGCTGCAATCTATGGTGTATGAATGGATGGCCGTGCCTGTGGCCTGTGTCCACATACGTGCTGTAAGGTATACTTACCGTATGCTTGGATGGAGTTCGGCTGCAGTGTTCTTTTCTTTTCCAATGCAGATGGCTGATCTCGCTATTCATGGTCTTCCTGTAACGACAGTCTGAGCAGCGAGGGCAGGTCCGGAAGGGAGAGGGCATGGGGAAGGAGGGAGGACGATAGGGGTTGAGGGAGAACAACAGGGAGGTTGAAGGTTTGTTATGGAGTGCCGCTGGGAAAGCTGCCAGCATTTGTGTGATAGTGATGGGTAGAGGTGTTGTTTATCTTGGGCGGAACAAGGGTTTACTGTGGAGTTCCTCAGCAAACGTTGCCGGCATTCCTGGGGTATTGAAGGGTAGGAGTGTATTTGTGCATGGGGAGGGCGATAGTTTGTCATGCTGAGTCAATGCGAATGCTGCTGGCATCCGTGCTGTAATTGGTGGACAGGACTGTTGTTGTGTTTGGGTTCAGCAATATAGCTTAGAGAGGGGGAGGGTTTCAAGAAGAGGCAGAGAAAAGCCATGTTTTGAGGGCCTTTCTGAATTTCAGGTGCATTTCAATATTGCAAATGTGTAGGGGTAGGGAGTTCCAGAAGATCGTGTTTGGATGGAGAAAGAGGATCCGCCCAGTCTGGAGGATTTGTAAAGTGGGACCACTAGGCGATATGCTGTGCGAGATCTGAGACTCCTTGATTGGTGGTAGTGCTGGATTTTGTCTTGAAGGAATTCCGGGCCGGTGTTGTGGGTGGCCGGTTGGTGATGCACATTGCTTTAGAGGTAGTGTGTCGACCATTCGGGAGCCAATGAGGACTTTTAGTATAGGGCTGATGTGTTCTCTGGGAGGTGGGTTAATGAGTAGGCATGCTGCAGCAGTTTGGATTCTTTGGATTTTCCTTAGTTGTAACCTAGTGTGCCTAGGTAAAGGCAGTTTGCATATGGGCTTAATAGTTGACTTGTTCTGCTTGGGATGTCGGCTGGTGTGCCGTTCCCCATTCTGTTGTAGATTGCCCATGCGCCTGCACATTTGCGATATGTGACCTGTCCTTCTGCATAGCTAGCATTGTATTGGACCCCCCATTGGTCTCGGCTGCCCCCCATTAAATCCATCTCCACCCTGTTGCATTGGGTATTTGAATGCTCTTCCCAGGGGCATTCCTCCACGTCACATTGGCCAGTGGTTTGCATCACCCCTTCCTACGAAGCCTCCTCCTACTATCTATGGTCGATTTCGCACATTCTGGGCAACTACTTCCTGTCCGCTCATTAACATTGCCCCTTACATTGTGTATTTGATAGCTTCTTCTGCACTAACTTTGTCCCTTCCTGCTTTCTCTCTTCATGCTTCTTTCTCCTGCATTAACCGACAATAGTGCATGATAGTGAGCTGGATCTCTGACCATGGTTTAGTCCATCCCCACTAATTACTTCAGCTGCTACTGCACCTGTTCTGGCAGCCCTTGACATAATATGTGATAAAATAACCCCACTGTTTTGTCCCACAGTTCTCTCGTCTCAAGATGCCAGTGCTCTTATATCTCCTGAATGTATTGAAGTGGGTCTTCATCCTCATGCATTTTGCGTGCCGTAATCATACTTATGTCAGCTGTGTCTGGGTACTGTACACTAAGAGCTTGTCATACGGCAGCTTGGCAGTTATTGAACGGTGCACCATAATGCGCCATGTTCTGTCCTGTCACTCCGGGGTACCCTGCGCTTTCCCAAACATCGTCCACTACCTCGCCAAGAATGGCTGAGAGTAGACTCTGCATGTCGCCCACTGCCAGTGTCGTCCCTGCCATAAATCTTTCTAGCTCATAAATCCATTTCCCAGCCCATGCAGTCAATGAGGGTAGATTACACCTCAGGTTATCCTTATCCATCTGTTTCCACATTATATACTGTGGCCATCTGCCACCCTTCCCTAGTAACGGAAACCTTGCCAGTCTCATTCCCCTGTCATGTCTAACCCATGTCTTCAGTAGCTGTGAATGCCCTTTTCATATCTTCCCTTTTCCACCCTGGCAGGGCTCTGAGCATCTGTGCATACAAGTAACTTTGTCTGCACTATGTGACCTGTCCCTAGGACGATCCACTCTTCCCTTGGGTTCTCCCTTGTCTGTTCCTGTGTCTTCCCCTCGTCATCGTCACTTTCCTGTTGATCTTCACCTGACCCCATGGTCCCAATACTGTCATCACTGTCTCCTTCTCTTTCGTCCTCAAAGGCTGAGCCTCTTTAACATCAGTTGCTCCTGTAATTTCGCCTTTGCCTTATTTAAAAAATCATGTTCTGCCCTCAACAAACTCTCTGCTGTATTCCTACATTCTTGTCTCTTCTGCTCCTACAAAGTTACCCTATTCTTATTTGCATCTCGTCTCCTTCATCATTATTTAAACAGATCAATTCCGTCTTAGTGTCTGCTGCTTTCTTAGAATGTCTCTCTTTACTTTTGTCTCTCTCCTGCTCAAGTCTCCTATCCTCTTCTTCTTCTCTGCGTCTGAGCAAAAATGGGGTTGTGAATCCTGCCGCTGCTTTCAATTCCTTTAAGGGGTAAAATCTCTGACTTTCTACTAATGCGTCTGCAGTTTATGGAGGGGGAGCTGTGGGTGATTCGCCTCCCGATTCGTATTAGCCCAACATCCACTGTTTCTGGGATGGGTCCCTTCCTTCCCCCGAAACATTTTCCATAGCTCTAATATAGCCAATTGATGTCTTAATTTCTTTCCCTTATAGGCAACTTGTAAATACGTGGTCACATGTTGTTGCACACATTTGGAAAAGCTGCCATCCCTGGGCCATGGCTTTGCCATTTTGCCCTCTGTATTGCGAGTCCATTCCATGGTACACTTGTGTGTTTTGTATTGATATCGCGGGATGTACTTGCATAAATGGGTGTATCCCTCATGGTGACACATTATTTTGTAATCATCAATACTTACTTGACCTCAAATTGGGATTCAACACGTTTAAATATCTTTGTTAATTCACAGTTGACATAATTAACATCTCTTTTTCAATTGAATTAACAAAAACCATTGCAATCCATCAAGAAAACGAAAATTATTCCAACAGTCTCTCTGGCTCACCACCATCAATAAGAGCATTCTCCGCACACCGCCCCCACTATGTTTTCCACCCTTAACACCAAAACCGTAACTTTCCTCATGTGCTCCTCGAGCTCCACCCAAATGACATAACACTTTTCACCAAGTCAAGCAACAGTTAAACAAAATGGTATCCATCACCTGAAGTCCTATTCAATAACCTCGCATGTGATGTCACAAACCCTCCAAATGGAAAAACCCTAATACTTCAAGACATACATCCACTTGTCACAACATAGACACAATAACAAACATAAAATTACCCACAGCCGTTTTCCAGCCTCACCAAGACACAGGGAACTCCAAAATTGTGGTCCTACATAGGGGGGTAGATCTCAGTCTTCGACTGGGGCCGCCATTTGGAACAGCCTCCCTGCCACCTTGAAAATTGAGGAGAACCATCTCCAGTTCCGGAAGGACCTGAAGACCTTCCTCTTCGCTTTGTCCTTTGCCCCTCTTCTCCCCTGCTGATTTGTTTTCTCCCCGGCACCGTGCACCTGGTCACCCTCTGTCCTTTGGGCCCAGGTACCTGCTCACCCTCCCCCCTCCTGCACTGCCTCCGGGCCTCCACTTGCACTGGGGTCTGTATCTGTACCCATACAGTTCCCACCCACTTCTCTTCTGCACTTATCAGATATACCCTATCTGCTTAACCTAGCACTTGCCACTTGCTGGTTGCACTACCACCTTTATTTATTTATTTTACTCATTTATTTATTCTATCCTCTCCTCTGTTCCGCACTTTCCACTTCTCCCCACTCCCATGCACTTTCCCCCTTTTCCCTTTCACATGCATTTGCATGTTCTTAATGTCTCTGGGCTTAGTAAGACCGTGTTTTTGTTCTTCCCTGTTCCCCTATCTTTGCCTGGTTGCGCTCTGAAACACTTGTGTATGAGTGCGATATAAATAAAACAACATTTAATTTAATTCCATTTATACCACTGCATATAAGAACACATCTCAATGAGATAAAGAAACCACCTTTTGTAACCTAAGTTGTGCCTTCTGCTAATACCTAGACATAGGGAACCATACATAAAGTCTTCCATGAATGAAGTTGGCCTGCCTATAGCTTAGGTATCCTTTTTTTGGTTTTTCATCCATAAACCAAGCTAATTCCCAGATCACTGGTAACCTTTTTATAGTATTTTTCTATTTTTCATCCCTAAGCTAAATTGACCGTCTAAGCTGACCAATCAAAATGACCGCCTAAAAAATGGGTAACCTTCACAAAAACACAACACTAAATGAGACTGTCCCCTCCACCATATTTGCCATATGGTTGAGTCTATACTTACACTCTGTGATCCGCTGAAGCCCCTCCGACACCAACTCTCCCGGAATCTTCCACTCTGCTGTCTGGTATGCTTGGCGTCCCACGGGGAGCGGATAGGAATTTCTTCAAGGCGGCTCCTGACGGCCTCTTCAATTATTTCCACACACAGTCTTGGGGTTTGGTTCGCAGGTCGCTGCACAGCCCTTCTGGCATGTGGCAGGGTGAGGCGGTTTTATTGCAGAAAGGTCTTAGTGATCATCCCTATGGTACCACTTGTAAAGGAGCGTCAGGGGCACTCTTAGCAGCTACCCTGATTACCAGCAAGAGAGTACTTGTGCCCCAACAAAGTCCCTGCCGTAAGAACGTAAGACTCAACCATAGGGCAAGGTTTACTGTCTTCATTATCAATCAAGATGACAGGGATCACACTAGAACAGCATATTGTTCCAAGAGTTCTCATCCTACAAACGTGTGGCAAACAATTTTAACTGCTAGTGATGTCACAAAATCATGTTGCATCTCAAAACACATATCAGGGAAGGGAATTGGTTAATTAAGGAAACCTATCTATGTAATACATAGGGGTTAGTATAACCATTCGACAGCCATCTTTGGTGGCTCCTCGTAGGACCACTTCTAAGTGTAACAAATACAAAGTTGCAGGTTAGCTTGAGAGTAATAGGCTTGTGCAACTCAGTGTGCCTTAACGTGAATGGTAGCTAGGTATTGGGCAGCCTTGGGACCTTTGACAGCTGCTAGGCCAAGTGAAACTCTACAAAGTTGGGAACGGTCCCGAAGATGCTGCGTGTTCTCACCAAGTGTCCATCTCTGATCGCCTAAGCCCTAAGCCCTAAGCCCTGAGAGAAAACATTCGGCTTTTAAGCTGTATTATAGTTGTATATTTCCATCTTTGCTGGAAGCTCTGTCTGTCTGCTTTAACCATATCAATCTGACAGCCTTTCCCCATTCACTTCAATGCACAGATGACTTCCATCTGGTTCTTATGGCCGTCCATATAAGTCATGAGCAAGCGAGGTATATGCAGTGTAGGTATATGTAGTGAACTGGAGGCTCCGTCCAGCCCTTTAAGATGAGCAGCGGTAACCTGGAGATAGATGGGGATGCAGATTTTATTCCTACATCAATAATCAAAATGACACAAATAGTTTGGCAAAGGTTTGTCTGTTTTAATGTCAAGTATCTAAAACAGGGAGTACAACGAACATCAGAAATTGCTCGATACTAACTACTTCATAGAAAACTGGGTTCTTATACCCATAACTGGTCATCATCAACGTTTTGACCTGCGTCATTGCCAACGTCATCCTACGTGGCAAACTACAAAAACATAACGGGAAGTGGGATTGGTTATAAGTGAATAACTATGCATAGGTTCTATATTTGTATGGAGTAACAGAATGAGGTAATTGGATATTTAACATAGGGTGGGGCAACTAAGCCCTCCCCTAAAAATGGCCACTATGAACGTCACTAAATGTACAATGTCCCATTGTGTTCGTTACACACACTATAGGACCCCCAACTATGTGGTACCCTACAATTGGTTGGCTTCAACCCCGTCAGTACTTTCCACCTACGTGAGCAGCATGCAGACTGAACAACCAGGTGCGGGTGAGCTTATCTTTCCACCCGTTTCCCACCAATTAAAATATCATCCATCATCACCTCAATAGTCCAGTGTCAATTAGTGCTTTGAAGTTGGCCTTGAGTTTGTACTGTTCTCTGAGAATGTTTAAGAAGTATGGACACTAGCTGGCTTCTGTGTGTAGGTGTGATCATCTCGCTCGTCCAACTTCCTTCTATCACATGACTGGACACCATGAAATTGAGCCTTTTTGTGTATTTTATTTTATTTTCAATAGTCCTCTGACATCTTAGTTTTTGCTTGACCTCTCTGAACAGGAGCTTCTGTTCTTTCACGTTAATTGTATCCAATGTCAGCCAATTCCAGTTTGATAAGACCTTGGCTTTCTTGGCTCAGTGAACTCCTTAGCTGAACTTTTATTCTGTTTAATTCAATTGCTTTTCTCAACTGTGACACTAACACGAGGCCTTCTTGCTTTGTTCAGTACTGCTTACATACGTAGAGGAAACATTCATCCTTTACTTGTCCATATTTATCTATAGAGGTATATATGTATATGTTGGCGCTTGCCACGGTCTAATCTGTTTAAAATCATGCAGCTAGCTTCATGATTGCTTTGCTGCTTGTGTTTCATTGCATCTGGACACATATAAACTAAGTATCTTCATCAGGTCTGTGGCATAGGTCTCTTCATCTTGATCCCAAGATGTCACTCATCCTTGGCACCTTTCTGTACTTTATAAATCATCTGCCTCTCTGGTCTGGTTATCTTTTTATACTGGTGTCGATTTAACTTTGTATGACGTCACCATTCATCTTTGCCATTTAGTTTCTCTGCTTCTTCAGGAATTTGGTTCAAATGGCCATCATATTATCTTGGATGCAAGTATGGTTTCCTCACTGGGTGCTGTACCTCCCATATTCTCTTAGGTATAGGTATTCTTATGGGTACTGCAAAGAGTTCATGCTCTTCTTTTTGCTGGTTTAACTGTTCAGTATACGTCACATACGTTGGTTCATACGTTTCAGGTAATGTAGGCAGGGCAGTTGGAGTGGGGGTACTTAGCTCCTCCTCTACACTAGTCTTAGGCATCTTACTGTTTCTGCTTAACAAAAGATGAACCAGTGTATGTGTCAGTCCCCTAACTATGTGAGTGATAAGCATTTGCTTTGTGTCTATTTGCAATAAACTATCGTGTTTGTGTAGTGTCATGCAAGGATGTCTATATGCTTCATGTCTAACGCATCTATGTCATGATGTCAGTGGTAACATCAGATTCTTCGAGGTTATAGTCAGTCTACTTGTTCGATCAATAACAACTGTATTTCCTCCATATTGTCAGTCTGGTACGGTTTGGATGGCTGTCTGAGCAAATAGCGTTTCTCACATCTGCAATACATTAACAATGGTGAGGAAGGGCCCAGGAGTGACGTTCATCTCTCATTACTCTGCCTTCAAGCTGTGAGTCGGGTGGGGTTCACAAGGGCTACACTTGGGTCTCCCTCTTCACCTTTATAATGGATCTGCACACTGCACTTCCCCAACCGAACTGCCACTGCACAAGCTCCGGTCTCACACAAAGAAAAACTTGAACTAGAAGTGTACCACCCCTGTCACAGATCAGACAGTCAGAATTCTCAGACATTCCCCGGACTACTTCCTGTCTAGTCTTGACTAAACTGTCAACTATCAAGCAGATGCACACAATGGAAGCTGTCTTCTAATCCAGGGCCACCATTGATTTCTTCATTCCCCATTGGTTTCCTCTCTAGAAATAGAAAATATGCTAGGGTTGGGAAAATATGTTGTGTAACTGTGACAAATAATACACTTCTCTTCCATAAACTGGTGCATACGCATGCGTCTATCATCACAGCCACATGGGTAGCAGTGGTTTAATCGCTGAAATAAACATCAAGGGGCACTCGATTTCTTTTTTCCACTATTTAACACTTTCCACTGGAGTTTCTTTATATAATTGAACTAGTCCTAAAATATGTTGGGGTGGGTGGTTAGTGGGTTAAAAAAAAATTCCCAACGATGAAAATCACATATAACCAAGGACATGTGGGTTAACTGCCCCATATTGTGATGCTGGCACAGTAAAAAAAGGCCTAGAAACATAACTTAGCATGGCAGCCACCCCTTTTAAGAATCTATATGTTGCAGCATAACAGTGCATACAACCTCACATTATACCCCGAACAGTAGATTTTATGACATTTAAGAAATAGAACGGTAACTTTACATTTTACTAGCCATGACATATATATTAATAGTGAGGGGGAAGGGGGGCAACTGCAAGTTGTGTAAAGGAATGCGAAACAACATGAGATTAAACTTCAGAACTAATTTCCTCCCTGCCTTTGAGAACTGGGTGAGCCAGTGACGAGAGGTGAGAAAAGGGAGCAATAGCGGGCCAGCATCACTAGCTGTATTTCGTTGTATAGCAGTTATTTTGTAGGAAGAGCTCTCTTATGGGGCAGAAGTGAACACATTCAATGATGCAAATGCCAAGATGACTTACCCGTAATCATGTCCCACTCGGCCAGGTCCCAGTCCATCCTGTGTTCCCGCCTCTTGAGGAGTGAGGTATAAGAGTGGGCCAATGGACCAAACCCTTCTGTCAATACCAAAGCCATAACCTAGTGCGCTATCCACCCTCAGAAGAGTAGATAGATTCTAGGACTGGAATGAGGAAAAGGAAGACGCTTTGGAATGTGATTACTGGTAAGAGGCTTGGATGTTACCCCTTTGTCCCTCGTCCCAGTCCTGGCAATACCTGAGTTCAGGAAGAGTACCAGATATTGCCCATTGGGAATACAGACAATGTTGCGCGGCACACATTTCCTTTTTATTTGCGTAATAGAATTAATCATTAGCGCAAGCCAAGGCAGCCGACCCAAAAGTCGGGCATGCTGATCCCACATACAAGTTATAGTGGGGGATGAGTGTGTCCAAGGAGGAACAGGCACCTTCCCCGTAATTTCAATCAAATGAACTCCCTTGATGGCGATGCTTAGAGGTTGATATCACCCTGGTAGAGCCCCTCAAGATTCTTCCGGTTAAGGAATACTCTACGTTCCAGTACGATATGTCTATGGTGGTCCTGATCCGCCCACTCTGCAGTGGAGAGCGTCTTCCCTGCATGACATGTCCCAGAAGAGATAAAAATGGACTCCCCTTGGCAGGCTGAATCTTTGTCGTCCGGGTAGACTATGGCCACTCATCCAGCGAGTAAGGGAAGTTGGAGGCACTGGAACCATCATTTTACCCGAGGGTGGGCAGGACTAGGTTCTTGTGGAGTTGAAAATTGCATAACACCTTTGGGTAGAAGAGGGGCAAAGAATAAGGCCCTCTGGTAGAAATCCCAAGTGGGGGTCGGGAGTTCGTCTAGATAAGGACATATAGTTCTGCAAGCCTTCTGGCAAGATCAATGACGAGGAAGCGGGGAGAGAAATGAGTGTGGACTTCACAGGCCCAATGGGTGTGAAAGACAAGGCCTTAAGGATCAAGGAGAGATGTGGGTCCGGGAAATTTCAAATAACTCAAGCAGGCGGGCCGCTAAGGATTTGATGTCTGTGAGAGGAGCACATGAGCTTCTGAAGTCATAGATAGCCAACAGATGTGCCCTCAGCAAGGACACAGCTGGGCCCAGAGAGAACCTCACGCCTGGGAATTCCAGTATCTGTATAGGAGCACAGGTGAGGGGGTCAAGGAGTCCTATCTCACATGACCTAACCCCTTAAGTGCTAAGGAAGAGTATGCTTGTCCTTTTTGCATAGACTTGATTAAATCTCAGCAGGTGAACCTCGAATAGTGAGTATGAGGTGCTAGGTTTTCAGGTCTCCTGTAGCCATTCATGGAGCAAAGGGCTGGGATAACCCCCCCCCTTTTTGATGCATAGCCTCTCCGGATCCAGTCTATCGTAAAAGGCATCAGATAAAGTCACTTGCGAGTTCATGCAGGACGTGCAGGCAACCTGGCACATGCAGGAATCATGTGGAGGGGAAAGCTGCTGGAAGAAAGTTAGAGGAGAAATGGGAACCAAGCCTTCCTTATCCACCTGGGGTAGTGACAGTGAGCCTGGGCCTTACACCTTGATTTGGAGAATGAGCCTCTGGATTAAGGGGAACAGAGTGAGGGTATATAGGTGGGTCTGGGACCAGGCTGAGGAGTACGCATCCATCCCCAATGCCTCAGAGTTCTTGGTGCGGGAGAGTTAGTGGGGGAGAAGAATGTGTGACTGAAGTGCAAGCTGGTCCATGAGGAAGTGGACACCATGGAGCATACAAGGTGGAACATCTGGAGGGGCAGACAGTTCTCCATAAAGGAAGGGAAGTTCCAGCTGAGAGTACCCACCATAGTGTTAAGGAATCCTGGTATATAAGGGGCCTTAATGGAGAGAATTAGTCCACTGCCTTACCTCCATAAACTGTAATGCTACTATCTGCCCTGGGGGAGTATGCGTCCCATCTTGGCAGATATTATATAGCATTGCCAGTTGGCTGTCCATGGGGCTTTAACAGACTTCCCAATGAGGTTTGGGGGAGAGGGCTGAAAGAGCTTCACAGATAGCCAATAGCCCTCTCCAGTCAGATGATCTGTTGGTTGTTTTTACTGGCTATCTCCATTGGACTGAGCAGTGATCCAGGGTGGCTCTGCAACTCATCTGGCCGGCATCTGTAGTCAGGATGGTTAGGCTGGGTGGTGCCTGCGGGAAAGGCTGGAGTCCTTCAGCAATCCTCCATCTTTCTGCATGGGTACATTACCATAGGAGCCCATTGGTTGCAGGTCTTTGAGGAGGGGTCCTCAAGAGGCCTGAGGCGATTTCTTGCCCAAGGGATGGCAAATGGTGTGGCTACTAATTCCACCTTAAGTGTCTGATCTTGCAGGGCAGTTGCTCCATCTGACACCAGAAGAGAGGATGGTCTCCATTTGAGCTTGAGAAGTGGGTAAGGGTGAGAATCCTCTTCACAGCAATCAAAATAACGATTTGTTGAGCATCAGGCATCCTTACCCAGTAACATGGAGTTGACACATAATGCCTGAAGTTTATTTTACACGTGTCCTGATGCATCTTTATTCACATTCCCAACCATACAGAATGAACGTCACAAAGGTAGGTTTGTGTGGCAGGAGTTGGTCTGGGGAATCAAAATAGAGTCAATACTAGCTCCTAGTAGTTGGTGGTGTCTAGCTAACCAGGCCCTTCTAGGCTGGAAGCAGGTACGAAATATCACCAAACTCCTGGCACTTTTGAACCATGCTTTCCATGCATAGAAAAGGCTACCTGTCAATTCCAGGATCTGCTTTGGTATAAAAGAGGACTTTTGAGCATTCAGGAGTCACCCAAAACAGATAGCATGGTACACACCAGATTAGAGTCCAGAGCAGCGTGATCCATGGATGGGCCAATGATTGTGCAGTCACCCAGGTATGAGTGAAGGGTAATGTCCATCTGGTTGATGATCCTCACCATGGTTACCAGAATTGTCACAAAGACGTTTGGGCAGATTTCAGGCCAAATGGGAAGACTTAAAACTGGACCTGGGTGCCTTCCACTGCAAACTTCAAGAATATTCTGTGAGAGGAATGGATTGGAAGGGGATATATGAATTTTCCAGGTCGCCATGTAAGGAACTCGCCAGGAAACACAAATCGTAAAATGGATTGTAGGGTCTCCATCCGGAAGAGAAGAGTCTTTATTAAGGTATTGACCCTACTGAGATGGGTGATCATTCTCCACACACTCAAGATCTTTATTGCCAGATAGATTAAGGAGTAGAATGCAGGTGCTTGTTCCATCACGGGGACTATAGCTATGGCACCCTTGAAGAGGAGGTCATCAATACGATCCTTCGGGGCTTCATTCTTCTAGTGGTCCCTGGGCCATGGTATCACTACCACACCTGGGTCTGGGGCAGGAACAGAATTCTATGCAGTCACCTAATCTCACAACGCTGGTGAGTATGACATCTAACACCTCTGCCCTATAGAAAGTGAAAGATTTGGAGGCAACTCCTCTACCATTGTGGGCCCTTGGGCGGCAGACGGGGCCAGGAGTCTGGATGGGGGTGTACGCAGGGTGGCATTCATCATGGCAGCTATGAGGTTAAAGGTATCTCTTCCCTGGTATGGTTCCCTCTTTCGCCTTCTGGCAGGTTGTGCTGTGTCCCTCAGCTGGCATCCGTAGCCTTCTCTGACAAGAGCAGTATGCTTACATTTAGTGTGAGTGGAGAAATGGTTCTTGTCCTGGGCTTCCCTCACCAGTTCCTCCATTTCAGAGCCAAAGGGTTTCTGGACTCAGAAATTTAGTCTGGAGAGGATGGCCCTCTGGGATGCCTCACTGTTCAATGCTCTTAACCAGAAATAGCATATAGTGGGGACCTCAGAATAATTCTGGGGAGCAATAACCTTGAGAATGCCATGGGAGATGTTGGAGCACAGCCTTATTTCCTTCTCCAGCATCTCCAGAGGACCTGCCACAGCCTGTCCACACTTCCAGATGGGAAATGAGCAGTTAAACATCCTTAAGTAGAGACTGGGTGGTGTACACGGAATACATAACTGTACTGAGGGAAAATTGGAAGATCCATGTGCACACTTGGGGGCTCCCTCACCCTTTTTATGCACCATGTATGCTGATACTGTATTCTCACTGGCCTCCAAGAAGTGGCATGAAAAGCAAGAAAGGAGGGAATCCGCTTTGAGGATGTCTAAAAACTCAGGCTTGAAGACCTGTGTGGGGTCGACCTTGACCAAGCCTCTGACGATGGCAATATTTTCAGATTCTTTCCAATCCTGGTTGATCTTATTTCTTATGCTCTGAATGTGTTGGATGCCTGTTCAGGGTTTTACATCCTGTCCACTTCCCCTGTCTGTGGAGCATATATATTCTTCAGCTCCAAGTTCTGGAGAAGGTGAGCAGGGACTTCATCTACAATCTCCTTCCTTGGAAATGTGTACGTAATGTCCCACTTTGGTTCCTGAGCCCCTCCACCCCCTCAGGGTCTCCTTTGGTGGGGGTCTCTGCACAGGTGGGAAGGGGAGCGGGTGGAGGCATCAAGAGATGAGGAAGTCTGGCATCAAAAGCTGGACTCGCAGTGTATATGGTTATTGTTTTAAGTTCCTCTGAACAGAGTGTGAGTGTCAGGTGGGGGTGGGAGGAGTCAGCTGAGGTAGAGTAGGGCCTTGCGGTGGAGCTCTGGGGCCTTCTCTGGGAGCTGTTTAAGGGGTGTAATGTTTCCTCTCTGTCCTGCAGGAGGGTGATCTTGACCTGATCCCCTCCTCTCCCTATGCTTTCACTCCTTTGTGTATGATCTGATGCAGCAGCTCCGTCCTCTTATATGACAAGGGCTGCAATAATGCACAGGTATGGATTTGGAGTGCAAGCCATCTTCTCACTTGAATGTGAGAACTACCACTGTTTTGAGTCCTCTGTTCCTGTGCAGCGGCTAGGTGGGGGCCACTGTCTTCCGCTTGCGTGATAAAGAATGAAAGATGCAGTGGCATGTCCAGGGAGTGTACTAGGGTGGCACGTGCTACCCCTGCAATCTGATTGACCACCTGTAGTATCGTATGATACTAATGTCAGCTGTGATCAAGGTTCCAGAACAGGAATCTCAAGGGTGGAATGTGCACGGAGATAGCTGGCGGTTGAGGAAGGAGAAGGATCTACAAACCCGCCAGTCCGTTCATATCCCCTTCATTTATGTTGTAATAACTTAATAAAATACATACAAATATATTCTCCCCTTGTACGCGATTACTTCATGTGGCGATGAGGATCTGCTCATACTGCAGCCCACGCGTGCAAAGAAACGAAGGAAGAAATCAGTTGGAGCTGTCGAAGGAAGATGAAGTACCAGTAAAATACAGTGTGGTGTGGAAGATAGTTCCAAAAGAAAAGGTACCCTACAACATACATACTTTAGATATTGACATTAAGTGGAGCTACGAGTCGCATCTTATAAAACTCTAGCGCACTGCCAACCACGCTTTAGAGAAAGGGACCCAGTGAAACGTCCCGTGCTTGCGACCATGTTGATGTATGGACGTTTCCATGACAACACATTGTAAAAGCCCGGCAATTTAGACGGAGCAGCGTGAAGGGTCACGTTAGACCATTTGTTTAAAAAAAAAAGGAGAAAAGGGACAAAACTGCTGCCAATCAAGTACACGGAAGCCAGGCACATAACAAGGAAGCATTGAGGGGCAATCCTCATCTTCCTCATCCCAGTTGTCTGGTGCTTTCTTTTCTTTTAAAAAAAAATGTTTTTTTTCCTTTTGTATCGTTATTCACAAAAGATGCTGCATACCAAGCGTAGTGAATCATACAGACAATTACACTGGATTGTGTAGGGAATAAATGAGAGGAAGAAGACAGATAGCACATTAAACATAACAATAACCATTGAGTTGAGTGGAGCAGTGGACTCCACAAGAGACATGTCAATGCATAGTGTCCCACCACCTGCTATGTTTCTACCAGAGATGGGTGAGCCAATGCTACCTTGGAAGAGGTGGTTGAAGTCTTTTCAGCACTATGCGAGTGTGGTGTGTGGAGCAAATTAGAGTGTGGAGAGAAAAAAATCATTATTGCTACACTGTTAGGTCCAGCTTTCCAGGAGAAATGTGAAGATCTACCAGACCTGTCGGATGCAGAATGCAGGGATATGAATGAGTATGAAAAATGCATTATGAAAATAGGTAGACATTATGAAAAGAAATTGAGTACGGTAATGGAGAGATACAGATTTGGTAAAAGATCACAAAAAACTGGAGAGTGTTGAACAATACATAACAGCTCTCAGAGAATTAGCAAAAAACTACAAATTTGGCCCACATCTAGAAGAAAGATGAAGAGATCAATTCATGCTAGAATGTGGCAGTACCAAAGTCTGTGAGAAGCTGTGAGCTGAAGATGATCCACCTCTGGATGTGGTGTTGAGGATCGCCAAAGAGGTGGAGCACATGGAAAAATGTCTCAAGACATTAGAAGGCAGAGTGAAAGAGAGTTCGATAAAGACAGAACCAACCGTTAACATGTTGCAACCTGCACAAAGTGACAATGTAATGCATGTGGACAATCACAACAATCCAAATTCGAGGGAAAGAAAAATGCCAAAGCTCTGATTTCTTCCAGATATAATGGAGGAATGAGAAACCGTGGATACAACCGGGGACGTTTCATGAGAAGTTGCCGACCTCAAGTTAGTCAAAGAGGCAGAGGTCGGAGTAGAGCCTGCTTCAGATGTGATAGTCCGTCACACTGGGCCAGCAGTCCTGAATGTCCTGCATTGCATATAATATGTAGAAATTGCAATGGAAGAGGTCATTTAGCCAAATGTTGCAGGATGGGAAAAAGCAACATGAACTGGATTGGAGATGATGGAAATGATGAAGGTGATGAGTGTGTTTTTGCAATTTGCGGCAAAGATAATGAAGTGGAACTTGAAAGTCCGAAAACCATTGTCATGGTAAATGGCAACCGATAAGAATGATTACAGACTCGGGAGCGAAATATACACTATTACCAGAAGCAATGTGGAAGACAATTGGTCCCAAATGGTTGAATGAAGCTGACATCAATCCCAGAGCCTATGGTGGTGCAAAAATTGATATTATAGGTTGGTTCAGAGCCATGTTGGAATTAAAAGATAGGAAGGCAATAGGAAAGGTGTATGTCTCAAAGAAAGGTGCTTCGCCTTTACTTAGTTGGACACATCAAGCATGGCTCAAGGTAAGACTGGATGCCAGTGCAGAAGAATCGATATATGCTGTGGAGTCAAATGAAATAGGAGCAGAGAAATTAAAGATGGAAGTATTTAGAGATGGAATTGGCTGCGTTAAAGGCATTTCACACCGCATTCAGCTTAAAGGAATGGTTCGCCCAAAAAATGTTATTGCAAAAAAAGATGGGCAATAATAGAAAAAATAGATTGGCACTTTTTTTTTTAAGTCCCCATGTAAACTTTTGAGCAATTGAAGCTCAAAATTTACAAAAGCAAGCACATAGGGGCATCCATTTTGTGAAATGGATGCCCGCCTGTGCTCGCTTTTGCGGCACTAATGAAGGAAAAGCCAGCCAGCTGTAGTAAACAAAAGCTACCACTGGGTGGCTTTTCCTTCATTGGTGCCGGGACTCGGAGGACGCAGACCGGAGACTACAGGCAGAAAAGCTGCAGCTGCATCTCGGTAAGTGCTATTTATTTATAAAAAATAAGCACCACCTTATTTCCAGACGAAACAGGTCGTCTCTTTCCACGCCACTGCCTACTGGAACACCATCCCTGTGTCAATCTGGACTGCGCCAACTCTCTTGCATTTCAGGAAGGAACTCAAGACTGTACTCTTCAGACAGCACCTAGGTGTTACTTTGGCCCCCTTACAGCCCACCTTGATGGTTGGAACATCCCATTCCATGTATTGTGCCCCCTCCTTACCTCATATGTTAGCCTCAAGGGTATGTACAGAGCTCTGTTGTGTCCTAAGTAGCTTTGCGGTATCTACTAAATACAAACACAACTGCAAACGCTGTATTCTCTGTGGTAATGTCTGCTAAAAAACGGCGCTTCCGGCAGTACTGGACTCTTCCTATTTCCACTGCTATTTTAGAAAGTTTCTCGAAATACGATTGCTGTATCCAGGGATGTTGCTAGGTCTGGAAAAGATTAGGGGCTAAGCTAATGTGGAGACTGGCGGGATTCGGGCCTAGCTACAGCCTTTTGATTGTAGTCCCTGAGCTTCTATCCAGGGCTACTACTAAAAGACCCAGGGTTATAGCCCCCTTAGCCCCCCTCCTAGCAACGCCTCTGACTGTATGAAAATTAGAGCATCACAAATTAAATACAACCAACTGTAGAAAAAAAAGGATCATTCTGTTTTCTCTATGTTCAGATAATGTGCTTTCAAAAGTTTTATGACGTATGATATCGGGAATAAAAGAGGTCCAAAGCATTGGCACTTCAAATTAAGAAATTGTCAGTGGGTGTGGCTAAATCGATAACCAAAGGTAGTGACGATAGCGCATGAGTAAGCGCTATAGAAAAAACGAATTATAATTATTTGCATTAAGATTATCGAAGATAGCTGTGGGAGAGGAGAATATGACAGAAGAACCTAAAGTGATGGGTGGGAATGTACTGCCAGGGAGGTGAAGAGAGTGAGTGACAGGCCTGAGTGCAACTTACTCCTTTCATGCGGTGGGACGTCACTTCCAGTCAAATGACTGCCGTTTCCCGGAAGTGATGTCACGAGAACCCTGTAGCTTTACCACAAAGTTTGCGCCTTAAGGTAGGAGCGCCGCAGCTACATCGTGAAGTTGGCATCCATGCACCCAACGCTAACCAACTGTATTGTTGGAACGAAAAGGAGAACCACCTGCGCTGTCTTTCCCATTGGCCTGATGTTATAATTGGCAAAAACACGAGCTCAGAGCCAAGCCCGTCGGCGACCACACTGACTATTCCAGCTAGTTCTGTTTAATCTCCGAAACACCTGTTTCCGCAGGGCAGAGATAGTTATCATCGCTTAAGCCAAACACAATATAGGATTTCTGTTATCCCTGTAATGCACTGCGTTTAATTTCATTAAGGGCACAGTCGCCTTTATCTAAATCTCCCCCTGCGCTGTAAGGCTTATTAAAATATTCCCCTGCGCTGTAAGGCTTATTAAATATGCACCAACTGTCCGCTCCAGTTCACATTGTTCCCCTTTTAAGCTTTGCGTTTCCCTCTTAGAATTAGCCTTAATTGTTCTGGATGTATTCACTCGCGGCCTCACCTCCAAAGACCTGGTGACAGCCGTCGCTATTAATCCCTCCTGATAATTCCCAAACTCTTCGCCTCTTGCGGGTCGGAGGAACTTTTTTCATTACCACCTTATAATAAGGACCCAATAACGGAAATAGTTTGAAGACGATGCGTTATTCTGCATTCCAGTCTGCTTCTCCTGCAGGGACTCCATTTTTAACACCCCTTCTAACTTATAGAGTGAGATAGCTCAGTGGGTTTAGCATCGGCAGCCTCAGTGCTTGTGAATTCTGCGAGTCATAGGGCCTCATTACAACTCAGGCGGTAAGGGGTTTACGGCGCCGTAAACAGCACCGACCCTTACCACCTGAGTATGAGGTCCCTTAGCGCCATGGCGGATTTAACACCTGCTTTTAGCAGGTGTTAAAATCCATGGCGCTAATGGACCATGGAGTTAATTACGCCACCGTAATTTACGGTGGCGTAATTAACGCCTTCCCCACTCCCATTATGCCCTATGGGGCAAAAATGGGAATGGGGAAGGGTAAATGGGGATTGGGGACTTACCGCCCCGCCAAACTCGGAATGGGGCGGTAAGTCCGCCAACCACCATGGCGTAAACGTAGTTTACGCCATGGTGGTAAAGTCACGGCCCAGGCGGTAACTTACCGCCTGGGTCGTAATGAGGCCCATAGACTTCAACCCCTACAGGAAGTGCTCTAAGTGGGTTGACAAAACGAGGTGGAGGGGTGCTGCAACAAGGGTTTGTGGCCTAAAGATTTGCGTAGCCTGAAATGTCCCCAGGACAGGACAATCAAAAAGAAAAGTTTTTGTTTAATGGTCCTGTGACAAGCCAGTGTAGTATTGCACTGTGCTATTTCATTTGCGCTCAAACTTCTTTTGTTTCATTTAATAGACTGCTTGACACATGAAGCCAATTATGGGCTTTATGTGTATTGCACTGTGCTATTTCGTAGGTGCTGGATTTCTTTTGTTTCATTCAATAGACTGTTTAACACTTGAAGCCAATTATGGGCTTTAGGTGTATAGCACTGTGCTATTTCATAGGTGCTGGATTTCTTTTCTTTCATTCAATAGACTGCTTGATACTTTCTACTGAACTAAACCAATGAAATCCAAGACCTATGGAATAGCACAGCGCAATGTGAGACTGGTAGTTTGCGGGTTCATGGAGGTTTTGGGAGACTGCAGGCCGGTTCAGTACAATCCCTGCCTACAGGGGCACCGCTGCATGTTATATTTCGAAGGAGTTACCATGACAGACTGAATTAACACTATGGGGCAACTTTAACAAAAGGTGGTAATTGCATGGTGGGAACCCCCAAAGTTAGCATACATTTCCTGATAGGACCACGGTATGTAATTTTACAAATTCACAAAACGTAGACAAAAAGGAAAGAATAAAAGCAGGTGAAATCGACTTTATGCATTGATTTTACACCCCGTTATGCAAACGTTGTAAATGCTGCTTGCAAATTACACTTTGCAGACAGCATTTATAATGGATTCCTATGGCATCCACCCACTTCTAGCTGGTGTGAAGTGCAGGCGAATTCCAAAGAAATCCATAAAAATAAAAAAAAAGTCATGTAAGCATAAAACTGTGTGCCTTTGCAGCAGGGACAGTAAAAAGGAGGAGGAAATGCGCTCACAGATTTGTTTTAAATGAATGTTCTGAAGAGGTGTCATAAGTATGAAGACTTAATACAAGAAATGGTCCCACCGAACAAACAATACAATGCATTTAATGGATTGCAAACTAACCACTAAATGAATAACATTGAAAAGTCCCTAAACAAAAAAGCACATGTCAGCATACACACAAATATGAAATATATGCATAATTTATAAATCAAACAGGACATTACATACACGTATACATTGATCAGGTTCAATTTACAAACACTGAAAGACTAACATTTGAATCCACTGAAAACGTGCATTGCTCAAGACAGGTATTGAACAGCTAATAGACACATACAAAACAATAACAAAAAAGTATTACCTAACATAATGAAATATAACATATAGATACATGATCTACCAGAAATGACCGATCGGTGTGCTCTGAAATCCGTTGTAGTTGTTAAAAATGATTACAAATCCTAGTTCTTCTTAGTAACTTACTAAACAACGTGTTCACGTTCTATCTTATTTTAGCAGTTCAAAGAAAGAGCCCTGATTATCTTAGTGGTTATGGCTATTAGAGGGACTGCCACCCATAAAGAACACACCTAATTTGTAAAGCCTAATTGCAAAAGTAAAAAGTTGTATTAATCAGTCATTAATGCAGAAAAGAAAACAAACACCTCCTGAAACATCAAATGTACATTTTAAACAGGTCATTTTGGGTGGGATAAAACAATTCCACATATTCAAAATGTAAAAGTGCCTAATTCTAACACAGAGGTGCACAACTGATTTTGACAGAGGGCCGAAAGTACCTTACATGAGGGCTATAGTGGCCGAAAAGTAAAAGTGGACGGGGCGGTAGGCGGGACATGTCAGGAGGCTTTTTCAACCCCCAATTTGTATTAAACACATGGAAAAAGAATATGTTTCTGAGGGGTAACGATTTTTATTGCATTTCAAACTTACATTTTGTACTACACATTTTCCATTGTTATCATTTATTTCGATTTAGTTATTGTATATTGTCTGTTTAATTAAATTATATATATTTTATTGACGCATCATTGGACATTCCGTTATTTTGGACTGCTATAGTTTGCTGTTTGGGTTGCCCAAGAGGAGTATGGCCTTCGTTGAGTCAGGTTTCCTCAAAAAAGCAAAGGATGTACATCTCCTAACTGTGCCTGTTTTAGCTTTTTTATTGAGTTCACTCTTGGAGTGCAACACTATGCCCCATGACTCCCACCCCCAACCATACACTATACCCCATGGCCCCCTCACCCCCAACCAAACACTATGCCCCATGGCCCCCTCACCTCCAACCAAACACTATGCCCCATGGCTCCCACCCCCAACCAAACATTATGGTCCATGGCCCCCACACCTCAAGAAAACACTATGCCCCCTGTCCCTCACCCCCAACCAAACACTATGCCCCATGGCCCCCTCATCCCCAACCAAACACTATGCCCCATGGCCCCCTCACCCCCAACCAAACACTATGCCCCCTGTCCCTCACCCCCAACCAAACACTATGCCCCATGGCTCCCACCCCCAACCAAACACTATGCCCCATGGCCCCCTCACCCACAACCAAACACTATGCCCCATGGCCCCCTCAAACCCAACCAAACACTATGCCCCAAACACACTCAAGCATGCACCCATACAGGCTCAAACCCCCCAAATCAGCACACTCTCAAACATGCACCCATACATACCCGAACCCCCCAACCCCCAACTCAGCACACACACTCTCAAAATGCACCCATACAGACCAAAACCCCCCAACTCAGCACACAAACTCTGAAGCATGCACCCATAAATGCATCTCAACATACACAACACAAACATACAAAAACAAACATTCATGCACACCCGACCCCCCCATCCCCAACTCAGCACACACACTCTCAAGCATTCACCATGCACCCATACAGATCCGAACCCCCCACCCGCAACTCAGCACACACACTCTCAAACATGCACCCATACAGACCCGAACACCCCACCCCCCAACTCAGCACACACACTCTCAAACATGCACCCATACAGACCCGAGCCCCCACCCCCCAACTCAGCACAAACACTCTCAAACATGCACCCATACAGACCCAAACCCCCACCCCCCAAATCAGCACACTCTCAAACATGCACCCATACAGACCCGAACCCCCCACCCCCCTACTCAGCACACACTCTCAAACATGCACCCATACAGACACAAACCCCCACCCCCCAAATCAGCACACTCTCAAACATGCACCCATACAGACACAAACCCCCCACCCCCCAAATCAGCACACACACTCTCAAACATGCACCCATACAGACCCGAACCCCCCACCCCTCAAATCAGCACACTCTCAAACATGCACCCATACAGACCCGAACCTCCCCACCCCCCAACTCAGCACACACTCTTAAACATGCACCCATACAGACCCGAACCCCCCACACCCCAATTCAGCACACACTCTCAAGCATACACCATGCACCCATACAGACCCGAACCCCCCACCCCCCAAATCAGCACACTCTCAAACATGCACCCATACAGACCCGCACCCCCACCCCCCAACTCAGCACACACACTCTCAAACATGCACCCATACAGACACGAACCCCCCACCCCCAACTCAGCACACACAATCTCAAACATGCACCCATACAGACCCGAACCCCCCACCCCCAACTCAGCACACACACTCTCAAACATGCACCCATACGGACCCGAACCTCCACCCCCCAACTCAGCACACTCTCTCAAGCATACACCATGCACCCATACAGACCCGAACCCTCCACCCCCAACTCAGCACACAAACTCTGAAGTATGCACCCATACATGCATCTCAACATACACAACACGAACATTCAAAAACAAACATTCATGCACATCCGACACGCCCCCCCACCCCCATCTCAACATACAAAAAACACTCAAAAACAAACATTCATACACATCTGACACGCCCCCCACCCCCCATCTCAACATACACAACACAAACACTCAAAAACAAACATTCATACACATCCGACACGCACCCCACACCCCCCATTTCAACATACACAACACAAACACTCAAAAACAAACATTCATACACATCTGACACGCCCCCCACCCCCCATCTCAACATACACAACACAAACACTCAAAAACAAACATTCATACACATCCAACACGCCCCTCCACCCCCATCTCAATATACACAACACAAACACTCAAAAACAAATATTCATACACATCCGACACGCCCCTTGTTAAGATGGATTTATGAACTCTGTCCTGGTGGCGCAGAAGTTCAGAAGGCCAACCTAATTACTTGGAACATGGTAACCTCTGGACGAGCCAGACCAATCAAGGCAGCGATCGCGGCGGTCAAGACTAGGTCTCAAGAGGGGTGAGGGTGACTGAAAGCCCGCAATGAGCACACAAAGCAAGAGCGCTTACAAACTACTCCAAACAATTGTTATATCAAAAATATATACACATTTATTTTAAGGCCTTTAAAATAATGACCGTAGCGAGAAAATCACAATATCACAATATTAAGCGAACACACACCATATCAACACAATATATATACAAATACGACAGTCGCAAGCGTTATATGCGCGAAATGTGTAGTCCACCTGAAAGGGAAAGAAAACAGGCAGTGCGATAATGCTTTAGACTCAGTTCGCCTTCAGAGGCACCTAACTAGATGGAAGTCTGAGCCCTGCGAAGAGTGGAGCCTTGTGCTCAAAGTACCTGCACACGCTGGTGCCAACAGGCAAAAGGAGAAGCTCTTCGGAGGAAGTCAGGCAGTTCGGGTTAGTGCACAACAGAAGAACAGGTTCCGCGACTCAAGCGCAGCCTCCACAGTGAGCAGAAGCAGAGCGCGAGTACGGACAAAAGGGTGCTGTTTTTACACAGCGGGGAAAAGCAATGGGCTACTGCAGGAGGGCGACCAGATCCTAGCTATACTACTCACCGGTCCCCGATGCAAGCAGACCCAGGCTTCTCCGTGTCAGTTTCAGCAGCTGGCAGGTTCAGAAGAGCAGGGAACGCCTCATCGTCGTGTTGAGTAAAAAGACGTCCCAATCGAAGAAACCTGCACAGTTTTGTCACCACAGCAGGGCAACGGAGCGGCCGTGTGTATCTGAGCCAAATGTACACTACTCACTTCAGACTTGGGAACGCCAAGTGTACGAAGCGTGTGAGAGTGACAAGGACTCGACATACTACACAACCTGGCGGCGGTTACAGAGCAGGACTCCCGTGTAAGCTGGTCAGTCAACTGGATGGCCCAGAGACGCTTCCGAAGGCTCACTGGCAGGAGATGATGAAGTCGCCGAGAATAGCTGTTCCTGCTATTCCAAAGGTCGAAGCACCAGTACAGGCCTTCTGGTTCGATCAAAGGAGGAAAGGGTTTCACAGGACGACAGCAGTGCAAAGGAGGAGTCCTTCAGCGGGTCACCAGCGATTCCTCGGTCCAGCCTCTTGGTTGCAGGATACTTGGCTCCTGTATTCCTTCGTTCGTGAGAACTCAGGAGATCGACATGGTAGTGGTGTTTCCAGCCCCCTCTTATCCACGGTTCCCTTCGCGCCAAAACGGAGGGGAGCCAATGGGAGATCCGCTCATCAACACACACACCATTCGTGGACCAATCACGGACCACGGTGGTCCCAGGCATTCACACCACCCTAGACTCTCTGGCACCCAGGATGTGTATTGGGACCAGACATCCCAGCCCACACCCTGGAGGCACACAAAAGACATGTAGAAGCCCGCGAAAGCATCTGTGTTTCGCGGGAAAGTACATGCCCAAATAAGGAAGGCCCCGGGTCGCTCGACCTGGGGAAGGTGAAGGGAGCAAGACGGTCAGTGGACAGGACAAAGGAGCCTCGTGGTCTGGCCATTTTGGGAGCCAGGCCACCATTTTGGGTTCAGCGCGAAAAACGCGCTTAGAACACCAAAAGGAGCTCAAAATACACAAAACGATCGCTGCCACCATTCCAGTCCCTGAATGACTTGCACCGATCAAATACAATTCTAAACGAGTATCTAGGGCCTGTAGAAGGCTAGAGACCCAAGAGAGCTGTAACTTAGCTTACAGTGTTACAGTGCCCTCTTGTGTCATGTTGCACGAAAGCCGCAACATGATAAAAGAAACTACGGGAAACGGCGTTCCCCGGTACTGACTGTCTTAAGGGCATGTCAGTTTCCCCATAAGAAAGGAGCGAAAGCCCAGAGGAGTGCGGCAGAAGGCTGCACTTCTCTGGCAAAGTCAAGAACAAGGTGAAAAACAACAGCAAAAAGTTTAGGGGTTGCCACATGGAAGGAAAATTACCTACAATTACGAAATCTTTCCTAACACTCGCCCCTCCCAGACTATGGACAGGGGGAACTAATCCACCCCTGGATGAGTCTCTTGTTCAGGTCGGTTAAACATTCTGGACAACCCATCAGCATTGCTATGTTGGACACCTGGCCTATGCTCAATAGTGAAGTCGAAGCCTTGTATACTTATGGACCACCTAAGCAACTTTGGATTCTCCCCCTTCATGTTCATTAGCCACTTTAACGGCTTATGGTCAGTCTGCACAGTGAAATGGGTCCCATAGAGGTAGGGCCTCAGCTTCCTTAGGGCCCACACAACAGAGAAACATTCTTTCTCTACCGTGGACCATCTGAGCTCTCTGTCCTTAAACTGGCGACTAATAAAACCGATAGGGTGTTCCTTACCCTTCTCATCTACTTATGATAGTACAGCTCCTATCCCAGTGTCAGAGGCGTCCGTCTGCACGATAAAAGGTCTTTGATAATCAGGGGCCCTGAGGACAGGGGCCTGGCACAAGGAGTCTTTTAAGCCATTGAAGGCCTTCTCACACTCGTCGGTCCAAGTTACCTTCTTGGGTTTCTTCGGAGTTGTGAGGGCAGTCAGAGGAGCAGCTATGGTGCCATAGTCTGCCACAAAATTGCGGTAATACCCCGTGAGTCCTAAGAAGGCTCTCACTTGGGTTTGCGTAGTGCGGGTAGGCCAGTCTTGTACTGCTTGTACTTTACTGGGTAGAGGCTGTATCCTCCCTCCACCTACTTCATGTCCAAGGTAAACCACTGAGCCTTGCCCAATCTGGCATTTACTAGCCTTGATGGTCAAGTGGGCTTTCTGAAGAGCCTGGAGCACAATCCCGAGGTGTTTCACATGGTCTTCCCAGGTGGCACTGAAAACTGCTATATCGTCCAGATATGCAAGACAGAATTCGTCCAACCCATTGAACACATGATTCACAAGCCTTTGGAAAGTGGCAGGTGCATTCTTCAACCCGAACGGCATTACCCGGAATTGGTAAAGGCCGTCTGGAGTAGAAAATGCTGTCTTCTCCTTGGCATGTTCTGCTAAAGCTATTTGCCAATAGCCAGCAGTGAGGTCAAACGTGCTGAGGTACTTGGAGGCACCCAAAGTATCCACCAGCTCATCTGTTCGAGGCAAGGGGTGTGCATCTGTCTTGGTGACAGCATTCAGAGCCCTGTAATCCACGCAGAACCTCAATTCAGAAGTGCCTGCCTTTGGAACCAAAACCACTGGGCTGGACCAAGGACTACTAGAGGGTTCAATCACCCCAAGGTCTAACATCTTGTTGACCTCGGTCTTAATATAAGACCGTACTTTGTCTGACATCCTGTATCCCCTACTTTTGGTAGGTACACTGTCCCCTGTGTCAATGTTATGTTTGCACCAAGGTGTGAAAACAGGGGAGAAAACTGCCTAAGCAAACTTTTCACCTCAGCCTGCTGATCAGAAGTCAGGTGAGGGGCCACTCGGACACCCTCAAAGGAGCTATCTGAAGGACCGCTTTGGAACAGGTCGGGGAGAGGTTCAGACTCCTCTTCCTCAACGTCTGAAGCCAGTAGCAGTGCTGCGATTTCGACTCTTGGGACGAAAGCCTTCAGCCTATTCATGTGAAACACTTTTGGAGCCTGTCCAGGCCTTCCAAGGTCCACTAAATAGTTAACCTCACCCAGGGGCTCCACCACTGTGTAAGGGCCTGACCATTTGTCCTGTAAAGCTCGAGGCCTTATGGGATTCATGATCAGGACTTGCTGACCAGGTGTAAAGTTGATGAGGGAAGCTTTCTGGTCGTACCAATGTTTCACCAGCGCTTGCCCTGCCTTCAATTTATCACTAGCCAAGCCCATCAGAAGTACCATCCGTTTTCTGAGCCCTAGCACATAATCAACTACGTTGGTAGTAACAGGGGGAGTGGGCATCTCCCATCCCTCTTTGACGATGGCTAAGGGTCCCCGTACGGGATGACCGAACAGAAGTTCGAAGGGGCTGAAGCCAACACCCTCCTGTGGTACCTCTCGGTAGGCAAACAGTAAGCATGGTAAAAGAAGATCCCATTTTCTTCTCTGAGGTTCCTCCAGAGCCCCAATCATGCTTTTTAACGTTCTGTTGAAACGTTCCACCAGACCATTGGTTTGGGGGTGGTATGCAGAAGAGAACTTGTAGGTGACCCCACATTCTTTCCACATAGCCTGCATATACTTCGACATAAAGTTGCTGCCACGATCCGACACAACTTCTTTAGGGAAGCCAACCCTAGTAAATATGCCGAGTAAAGCTTTTGCAACTGACTTGGCAGTTACAGTTTTCAATGGGATGGCCTCAGGATATCTGGTTGCATGGTCGACCAGCACCAGGATAAACCTATTGCCTGAGGATGTTTGTGGGTCAAGGGGACCAACGATGTCGATCCCTACCCTTTCAAATGGTACCCCCACAACTGGGAGCGGTACCAACGGAGCTTGGATTGTCGCGCCAACCTTACCAGACAACTGGCAGGAGGTACAACTCCTGCAGTGACTTTCTACTTGCACCCCCATCTTGGGCCAGTAGAAGTGCATGGATAACCTTTGCTTGGTCCTCTTCATACCAAGGTGACCAGCAAGGGGAACTTCATGCGCCAACTGCAGGAGGAAGGGCCTAACAGCAAGGGGAACCACCAACCTCCTATGGTCTCCTTCTGTAGACTCTGTGGACTCACTATACAGGAGTCCACCTTCCCAATAAATCCTATGCGTCCCAGGAGGTTCACCCTCAAGCTGGGAGCAGGCCTGTCTCCTTAGGCCTTCCAGAGATGGGCACTCACGTTGGCCTTTACTGAATTCGTCCCTATCAGGACCTCCTTCAACTAACAAGTCTTTTAGTTCAGGATGATCGTTGGGGTCGAATACTTCAGGCATCGCCACCTCCTCGTCAGGTCCGGGCGATCGACCAACTTCCTCCACCGCAGTGGTAGGCGAGCTCGGGGGAATATTCTCTTTCCCTCGTCGTGACTTGTCGACTCCTTTCACCTAGGGTTTCCCCTTCGGCTGGGGCGGCGTATTGGACTTGGCCAATGCTGCCCGTGCTTGAGACCGTGTGTAGGGTCTTTCGGCAGTGTCTCCTACGAGCCCTAAAGCTCTGAGATCATTACCTAACAAGACCTTTCCCGGGACGTTTCTCTGAATGCTCACTGGAATCCTGACTGCTGTACCATTTAAAGTAAGGTTTACAGGTATTACTGGAAACATACGGAGGGGGCCGTCAGCCAACTTAGTGGGCATCAGAGTAGCTCTGGCAACTTCCTCTGAGTCTACCAAGGTAGAATCCACTACAGTGCGACTGCACCCACTATCCCTAAGAGCTGGAGTATCCACTCCATTGATCAGCACACTGTCTTTAAAGTAGTGCTTGGTATTATCTGGAATCCTAGCATAAGCCTCTGCGACTTTAGGCTCCCAGGAACCCAGGGACACTAAAACTACCTCAGCCTCTATTCCGCTGGGAAATGAGTCTGAGGAGAAGGATGCTCCTGTAATCTCTTCTTCCTCGTAGGAGGAGAAGGCCAGATTAGCGGAGTGGACCCCCAAAGGTCTAACCTTACAACGGGGATCCCCCTTCACGTGGTCAGTTGCTCCACAAGCAAAACAAGATCCATTGGGTCTGTTTACATAGGGAGGCTTATTGTAACCAGAGTTCTGTTTCGGAGGCTGACCTCCACTACCCTGTGAGTTCTCTTGTGTCTTACCCTTGTTTTTCTTTTTGTGGCCCTTATGAGAAGAAGATTTAGCAGATTCTCCACCCTCCATATCTTTGGACTTTTTCCCTTCCTCCTGCTTACCAGGATGAGTTTTGTCCTTATGGGACACTCGATGTGACACCCATAAGTCTGCTGCAATGGCCAGCTTCTTAGGATCTATCTCCTTCGAATCGGCCAAATGCTGCTTAAGCTCCGGGGAAGAAGAAGCAAAAATGTGTTCCAGCATGACAAGATTTATCATGCCTTCGAAGGTAGAAACCTTATAACCTTCGACCCAGCCAGTTAAGTTTTTCAAGGATTCAGTGACATAAGATACCCAAGTACCACCTTCCTTTTTCTTATACTCTCTGAAACGTTTCAAATATTGGGCCGGAGTCTTCCCAAACTTTAAAATGAGAGTTTGCTTTAACATTGCAAAATCAGCTCGCTCAGCCTTCGACATTTCCATAATGGCACTACAGCCAGAATGGGGCAGTCTGCTGAGTAACCATGCAATCTTATCAGCATTGTCAACTTGTTGAACTTCGCATGCATACTCAAACGCATTCAGCCAGTCCATAATGTCATTCCTTTCCTCATACATACTGAGCAGATCTTTCGGAAACCGTGGATGAGAGGAGGCCCCAGACCCATGTCCAGGACCCTTGGACCCATTTGCAACCTGAAGCTTGGCCAGTTCCAACTGGTGATCCCTGTCTTTCTGTTTTTCTGCCTGTTCAATTTTTAATTTGGCTATGCTGAATTCAAGCTCCTGCTGCCTAAACCGCAGCTCTTGCTTCTTGAATTCAAGCATAGCATCCCCATCAACACTGGCAGAGGAAACTTTAGACATCTCGTCCTCCCTGTCCTCGTGGTCGCGATGGATCAGTGCGGCGGCAGAACCGTCGGTTCTACCAGTGAGAGCAGCCCCACCACCTTCCGCACTGTCCTCAGAAGTTATAGCGTCAAGCTGCGCTTCTTGCCACGCCACGATTCTTTGGATCATTTCCAATTTCGTGCCTTGAGAGGAAACACCTCTCTCCGCACACATCTTTTTCAGCGTTTCTGATTTGGAAGCATTTAAAGTTAACAAGGTATTTGTTTCCATACTGTTTGATAGGACTATGGCCTTTTTAAAGTTATACTACAACAATTCACTACGTGTACTGGTTGGAATAACCTGAAATGCCTTCGTTCGAGCGCAACACTGGATACCTTCAGTCGTATCCCACCGCTGTACACCAATTTGTTAAGACGGATTTCTGAACTCTGTCCTGGTGGCGCAGAAGATCAGAAGGCCAACCTAATTACTTGGAACAGGGTAACCTCTGGACGAGCCAGACCAATCAAGGTAGCGATCGCGGCGGTCAAGACTAGGTCTCAAGAGGGGTGAGGGTGACTGAAAGCCCGCAATGAGCACACAAAGCAAGAGCGCTTACAAACTACTCCAAACAGTTGTTATATCAAAAATATATACACATTTATTTTAAGGCCTTTAAAATAATGACAGTAGCGAGAAAATCACAATATCACAATAGTAAGCCAACACATACCATATCAACACAATATATATACAAATACGACAGTCGCAAGCGTTTCTATGCACGAAATGTGTAGTCCACCTGAAAGGGAAAGAAAACAGGCAGTGCGATAATGCTTTAGACTCAGTTCGCCTTCAGAGGCACCTAACTAGATGGAAGTCCGAGCCCTGCGAAGAGTGGAGCCTTGTGCTCAAAGTACCTGCACACGCTGGTGCCAACGGGCAAAAGGAGAAGCTCTTTGGAGGAAGTCAGGCAGTTCGGGTTAGTGCACAACAGAAGAACAGGTTCCGCGACTCAAAGCGCAGCCTCCACAGTGAGCAGAAGCAGAGCGCGAGTACGGACAAAAGGGTGCTGTTTTTACACAGCGGGGAAAAGCAATGGGCTACTGCAGGAGGGCGACCAGATCCTAGCTATACTACGCACCGGTCCCCAATGCAAGCAGACCCAGGCTTCTCCGCGTCAGTTTCAGCAGCTGGCAGGTTCAGAAGAGCAGGGAACGCCTCGTCGTCGTGTTGAGTAAAAAGACGTCCCAATCGAAGAAACCTGCACAGTTTTGTCACCACAGCAGGGCAACGGAGCGGCCGTGTGTATCTGAGCCAAATGTACACTACTCACTTCAGACTTGGGAACGCCAAGTGTACGAAGCGTGTGAGAGTGACAAGGACTCGAAATACTACACAACCTGGCGGCGGTTACAGAGCAGGACTCCCGTGTAAGCTGGTCAGTCAACTGGATGGCCCAGAGACGCTTCCGAAGGCTCACTGGCAGGAGATGATGAAGTCGCCGAGAATAGCTGTTCCTGCTATTCCAAAGGTCGAAGCACCAGTACAGGCCTTCTGGTTCGATCAAAGGAGGAAAGGGTTTCACAGGACGACAGCAGTGCAAAGGAGGAGTCCTTCAGCGGGTCACCAGCGATTCCTCGGTCCAGCCTCTTGGTTGCAGGATACTTGGCTCCTGTATTCCTTCGTTCGTGAGAACTCAGGAGATCAACATGGTAGTGGTGTTTCCAGCCCTCTCTTATCCACGGTTCCCTTCGCGCCAAAACGGAGGGGAGCCAATGGGAGATCCGCTCATCAACACACACACCATTCGTGGACCAATCACGGACCACGGTGGTCCCAGGCATTCACACCACCCTAGACTCTCTGGCACCCAGGATGTGTATTGGGACCAGACATCCCAGCCCACACCCTGGAGGCACACAAAAGACATGTAGAAGCCCGCGAAAGCATCTGTGTTTCGCGGGAAAGTACATGCCCAAATAAGGAAGGCCCCGGGTCGCTCGACCTGGGGAAGGTGAAGGGAGCAAGACGGTCAGTGGACAGGACAAAGGAGCCTCGTGGTCTGGCCATTTTGGGAGCCAGGCCACCATTTTGGGTTCAGTGCGAAAAACGCGCTTAGAACACCAAAAGGAGCTCAAAATACACAAAACGATCGCTGCCACCATTCCAGTCCCTGAATGACTTGCACCGATCAAATACAATCCTAAACGAGTATCTAGGGCCTGTAGAAGGCTAGAGACCCAAGAGAGCTGTAACTTAGCTTACAGTGCCCTCTTGTGTCATGTTGCACGAAAGCCGCAACATGATAAAAGAAACTACGGGAGACGGCGTTCCCCGGTACTGACTGTCTTAAGGGCATGTCAGTTTCCCCATAAGAAAGGAGCGAAAGCCCAGAGGAGTGCGGCAGAAGGCTGCACTTCTCTGGCAAAGTCAAGAACAAGGTGAAAAACAACAGCAAAAAGTTTAGGGGTTGCCACATGGAAGGAAAATTACCTACAATTACGAAATCTTTCCTGACACCCCTCAACCCCCATCTCAACATACACAACACAAACACTCAAAAACAAATATTCATACACATCCGACACGCACCCCCCACCCCCCATTTCAACATACACAACACAAACACTCAAAAACAAACATTCATACACATCTGACACGCCCCCACCCCCCATCTCAACATACACAACACAAACACTCAAAAACAAATATTCATACACATCCAACACGCACCCCCACCCCCCATTTCAATATACACAACACAAACACTCAAAAACAAACATTCATACACATCTGACACGCCCCCCAACCCCATCTCAACATACACAACACAAACACTCAAAAACAAACATTCATACACATCCAACAGGCCCCCCAAGCCCCCATCTCAACATACACAACACAAACACTCAAAAACAAACATTCATACACATCTGACACGCCCCCCACCCCCATCTCAACATACACAACACAAACACTCAAAAACAAACATTCATACACATCCAACACACCCCCCAACCCCCCATCTCAACATACACAACACAAACACTAAAAAACAAACATTCATACACATCCGACACGCACCCCCCACCCCCCATTTCAACATACACAACACAAACACTCAAAAACAAACATTCATACACATCTGACACGCCCCCCACCCCCATCTCAACATACACAACATAAACACTCAAAAACAGACATTCATACACATCCGACACGCCCCTCCACCCCCATCTCAACATACACAACACAAACACTCAAAAACAGACATTCATACACATCCGACACGCCCCCCACCCCCCATCTCAACATACACAACACAAACACTCAAAAACAAACATTCATACACATCCGACACGCCCCCACCCCCCGTCTCAACATACACAACAAAAACACTCAAAACCAAATATTCGTACACATCCGACACGCCCCCACCCCCATCTCAACATATACAACACTCAAAAACAAACATTCATACACATCCGACACGCCACCCCCACCCCCCATCTCAACATACACAACACATACATACAGCAGAACAGACCCGACACACAAACACACAGACCACTTACCAGAGATTTGCTGGAAGGCAGGTAAACTGGAAGTCGCTGGAATCATACTACGGCTGGCGTCGCAAAGCAAGGCTGAAATGCCTTCCGGCATCAAGCCTTACTGGCCACGCCAGCCGTAGTGCTGGCCCTCCATTGGTGCAGCACACACGCACTACGTGGCTCGTAGGAGCGACGTGGTGCGTGTGTGCTGAGCCAATGAGGGCCAGTGTTTTGTCCGGCCCGGAAGACAACAAAGACTTTCCTAATGGAGGGCGGCCAATGCTGCTTGCGGGTCGCCCTCCATTAGGAAAGTCTTTGTGCCTCGCGGGCCGGAAAAAACAGCATGGCGGGCCATATGTTGTGCACCCATGTTCTAACACAAGTAACTAGACATGAACACATATGAATACAATCATTGCAAAACCAGTCACCAAAACACAGTTCATCATCCCATGTGATGATCATGTCAATGTTACGCCGTGAAGGTGGCAGTGCACTGGAAAAGAGTGGAGGCCACCAATGTTGACTCACCAATACCTGCAAGTTATAGTGCCTGCTGTTACCACCTGCTGGTCATTCTCTTTGTTTTAATGGCCTTCATATGCACATGGCTCTGGTGCTTTGGATATCTCTAGTTGGAACTTCTGATTACGAACTGTGGACTAAGGAATACTTTGCTCAGTACCTGATTTCTGTTGTAACTCACGGAGCCCATAAAATTTGAAATGAAAGGTGTGCCCTGCACATCATCTGCTTTGACGAGCTGAACAGAATTTTGTCTTCTAGACGCAAACTTTTGCATTGGTGCCACAACCTGATTCTTGGACCTGGACATTTGAGAAATGGCTCTAGTGTACACTATGTATGGCTTTAACTCTGTTATCATCATTATTGTCAGAATAATGATATCATTTTACTGTGACTGCTGCTTTCTGTACAACCTGCCATGAAAACGATGGCCCCTCTGCACATCATTGGGTTCACAGTGAAAACTCTCAACTGCACCTTTCCTAGCAGTATATTGATGGGGTAGGTTATCTCATACCAGCCCATGGGAAAAGATAAACAGACACCATCTGACCCAATTGTCACGGTTGGTAGAGGATATTGCAAATGCTACAGCATCCTCCTTAACCTTACTATACTGAGAACAAGTAGCCATCCAAACCATGGAGGTTCAGAACCAAAATGGCTCTAGACATCATCCTAGCCTCACCAAGAGGTGCCGGAACAATCGAGAAAAGTGAGTGCTGTACTTTCATACCCAGTTACACAAGTAATATTACTGACTGTCATGATGCCTACCTCTAAGGAGCCAGGTCCGACCCAGCAACCCCAGAGGCAGGCATCATTCCCCCCAGGGAAGTGCCAGCGGGCCCAAGCTGGGGCCCTTTGGACACAGTCCTGGCGCCTTAGGCGCCAGGCTCACTTTGGACCCCTGTCCTGGCGCCTTAGGCGCCAGGCTCATAAAGCTAGACAAGTGTTCAAGTGTTTTAATGTGCACTTACCTGATGCAGACCATGCTGCTACATCCAGGCCCTCTTGAGGCCTGAATGGAACTACTTTACCTGTGGGACTACTTTCCCCTGGGTGTGGTCGGGGAAGGATACATACCTGATTGGTGGAAGGATACATACCTGGAACTTCTTCCAAAGCTATTTAAACCACGCCCGATCAGCAACTCATGCTTCGCGTTGTTCTGCTCCTTGCAGCTGGACGCTCACCGTGTCAGCTCCTGCATCTGGACTTCAGCCACGCCTGTCAGCATCCTGGGTCACCTGCTAAGAGAGAATTGGAGAGAAAGAAGACCTTACCTGCTAAAGCTGCATCACGGAGACATCACTCCGACAATCCTGAAAGGGAAGAAATCTTTTTAAAAGCATTTCGCTTCGATCGCTGCAGCGCTGCATTTCACTCACCTTTCCTGGGCACCTCCATCTTCAGCAGCGATCATCCGGATCCGCAGCGACTTCCCAGAACCTAGAGAGAAAAAGACAAGAACACAAGGTGAGAGAAGGAAGGGAATAGGAAAAGCTCAGTTTCCTTCTAAGACTTACCTGTTGGGTCATTCCCATTTCATTTCGGGCCCTGCCGCTTCCTGGCATTCCGGACCCCGGCCCCTATGGGGAAAAAAGACAAAGACATTGAATGAGCGAATGCAAAGACATTACCCGAACGCTCATCCAGAACTTACCTGTCATTTACTAGAACTGCACGTTTCACTTCGGGTCGGCGCCATATCTCCGGCATTCCGAACCCCGGCCCCTATGGGGAAAAAGACATAAGCGTTAGCGCTTGCTGCAATAAGACAATGAACATTATTATTAAGCTTGAACTTTTGAACTTGCTACAGAACTCTTACAGCGCCTTACCTGAATAGTCAAGCTTATTTGAACTCCCATCAAACCTCAATCCAGTGAAGTAACTGGGTTTCAACGCGCCCCTGCATCAGAAGCAGGATGGAGAACTCCAGACCCTAAGGTGAGACTTCACGGGGAATCGAGGAAGGGTATTGTGGAGGGTTGGAAGGGAGTGGGAGGCTTGAGCATTATTCCGTCAGTGGGTAATACTCCCTTTTCACGCACAGGGGAATATTCCTGCGAGCCAGAGAGTCCATCTTCAGAGCCCTGCGCTTCACCATAGAAGAAGCATCAGCACTCGAAGCCAGACCTGCGCCTCCGTGGGAATCAGTTGAGCGTGACAGAACGCAAAGCCTACCCACAATTTCCCACCCGGGCGCTATGGAGACTTCCGAGACAGATCAGCTGGCCCAGCTTTTGGGGGAATTACGGGCAGAAGTGCACTCAGCCCGCCAGGAGACTAACGCTCTCAAAAGAGAATTGATCCTATCCAAGGAAAGAACAGATGACTTGGCCAAAAGGTTATTGCAGGCCCAGGCAGGGCACACTCCTTTACCTAATTCCGGAGGTACTTCCACATCAATGGGTTTGAATAACCCGGTACAAATCAATCTACCTGGACACATGCCTTTGGCCCCGCCTGAACGTTTTGCGGGGGATCCCAAGAAATATGCCGTCTTTATGAACCAATGTTGTTTACACTTTCTATGCAGACCCGGGGCCTTCCCTAACAACCAGACCAAGGTAGCCTTTATACTATCTTACCTCAGTGGCAGTGCTGCCGATTGGTCTATTCCATTGGTAAATCAGGATGATCCCATTCTCCAGAATTTTCAGGGTTTCCAGGCCAGCATGGAAAGATTGTTTGCTCGACACTCTCAAGGACAGGCCCTTGATAACGAACTGCTATCCTTACGACAAGGTAATCAGGATCTCCTGTCATACGTTGCCACCTTTAATAGACTGGTTGTGGAAACTAGATGGCCAGAAAACAAAAGGATCACATTGTTTCATCGAGGCCTGCGCGGAGAGTTTAAGGTTGTTCTAGCTCAGATAGTAGATCCACCCCAGGTCTGCGCAGACTACATAGACTTGGTGGTTCAACTTGATCACAGACTTCAAAATAGAAAAGCAGATCGGTTCAAGCACGAAACCCGAGTACCAATCAAAACCCACGCTAACTCCAAGAGTACCGACATATCCGAACCTATGCAAATCGGCGGTGTTAAAGGACCATTAACGCAGAAGGAACGAGAGAGAAGGCGGCAAATGCAACTTTGTCTGTATTGCGGGACTTCCGGTCACTTTCTTCGAAATTGTCCGGTTAAACCACCTAAGAAGGTGGTTGGAGCCACTGATAATGATTTTTTGACACCTGATTCGGGAAACGACCTAGCCCGACAAGTGTAGGGGTCCGCTTGCCGAGCTTGAAAACAAACTCTTTGACCTCGCATTTTGTCATGCCAATGGTGCTTGTGGACCCAAAACAGCCTCAGCTGTTGGATGCTATAAAAGCATACATCGACAGTGGAGCTATTGGAAATTACATAGACCGTGAATTGGCTTCCAGGATTAAGCTCCCTCTCCGCCCGAAAGTAACCCAAGATGTCATTACTACAGTAGATGGAACCGAAATAGCCTCAGGGCCTGTAACGCATTCCACTGTTGAAATGGCACTGGTGGGTCAGGATGGACATCGGGAAGCAATCGTGTTTGATGTGATCAAGGCCCCACATTTTCAAGTAATTCTTGGAATTCCTCGGTTAGAAACACATAATCCCAGAATTGACTGGCGAGCAAAGAAGATAAGTTTTCCTGATTGTGAACCAACTTGTTACCCAAGAAATTCAGTTATGGGTCTAGCCTCAGCAACTTCCACCCCTGTACAACTACCGTCAGAATACCAAGAATTCCAAGACGTTTTTCAGAAAGAACAGGCTAACACGTTACCTCCCCATCGGTCTTATGATTGCCAAATCGATCTGGTACCCAATGCTCAACTACCTTGTAGTAGGATTTATGCTCTTACGGAACCTGAGAACCTACATTTGCGTCAGTTTTTAGATCAGTACCTAGCCAATGGTTTTATTCGCCCGTCCAAGTCTCCTGTCTCCTCAGCTCTTTTCTTCGTGCCGAAAAAAGAGGGCGACCTTAGAACATGTATAGACTATCGCGCCCTAAATCAAATAACGATTAAGAATCGTTATACTCTGCCCTTGATCCCTGAGCTTATCGACCAGGTGAAAGATGCTTGTGTATACACCAAGTTAGATCTCCGAGGAGCTTATCACCTGGTGCGTATAAAAGAAAGCGACGAATGGAAGACTGCATTCCGCACCAAATTTGGGCTCTTCGAATATCAGGTGATGCCCTTTGGTTTTTGCAATGCACCTGCCGCCTTTCAGTACTTTATGAATGATGTTCTTCGGGAACTTATCGACGTCTGTGTCGTTGTTTGTATTGACGACATCCTGGTGTACTCTTCTTCAGAATCCGATCACAGAAAACATGTTAGGGCAGTTCTTGAGAAATTGCGCCAGCACAGACTATTTGCAAAGCTCGAAAAATGCGTTTTTCATACCACAGAAGTGGAGTTTCTCGGATTCATCCTGACACCTCAAGGAGTCCGAATGGACTCGCAAAAGGTGGACGCCATCCTCAAATGGCCATCTCCTAGCTCGGTGAAGGGAGTTCAGAGCATGCTCGGCTTCGCCAATTTCTATCGAAGATTCATCCCGGAATTTTCCCAAACAGTCCAACCCATCACAGCTCTCCTAAAGAAAAACAAACGCTTTGAATGGACTCTTGAGGCCGAACAAGCCTTTCAGGACCTGAAAACCAAATTCACCTCTGCACCTATATTGAAGCACCCGCACCCAGATCTCCCTTACATTGTGGAAACCGACGCATCCAGTTCAGCCATGGGAGCTGTCCTGTCGCAAAGAGACCCAGAAACTAACCAACTACACCCTGTGGCCTTTTGGTCCAGGAAATATTCTCCTCCTGAAATCAACTACTCAATTACCGACAAAGAGTTACTGGCTATTAAATCTGCTTTCAAGGCTTGGCGTCACTACCTTCTCGGGGCAAGACACACCATCACCGTAATTACGGACCACAGAAATGTACAGTATTTAAAGACGGCCAAAGCTCAATCTTCACGACAACTCCGATGGGCTCTATTCTTTGCGGAATTTGATTTTGTAATTACCTATCGTCCTGGCTGCAAGAATGGTAAAGCAGACGCCTTATCCCGGATTGGCATGGAAGAACCCAATTCAAGTTTAGAACCTGTGCCAATCATACCTGAACAAAGAATCTTAGGCCTAACTTCATTGCAAACTATTGAGGACATCCAAACGCAAGTAAAACAACTTCTAGACTCTTCAGCCTTACTGGAATGGAGTCAAAAGGGTCCTCATTACACCGTTAAGGATGACTTACCCTACTTCCAGGAGCGGTTGTTTCTGCCTAGTAAAGAATTGCAAGAACTTGTTATTGCCCATCATCATGAATCATTAATGGAAGGACACCCTGGTATCGCTAAAACGGAGGAGAAAATCAAACGCCACTTCTGGTGGCCTTCTTGGAGAAAAGACATAAAGGGCCTCATTACACGGTAGGCGGTAACCATGGCGCTATTAGCGCCATGGTTGCCGCCGGTACCGTACCGAGTCCGCCTTGGTGGATGGCGGAATTACCGCCCTACTCCAAGGTGAGCGGGGGCGGTAATTCCCCAATCCCCATTTACCCTTCCCCATTCCCATTTTTGCCCCATAGGGCTCAATGGGACTGGGGAAGGTGCTAATTACGGTACCGCAAATTGCGGTACTGTAATTAGCTCTGAGATCCCTTTGCGGGTCCCGTCCTTAACCCCTGGAAAAACCAGGCGTTAAGGGAGGACCCGCAAAGGGACCTCGTAGTAAGGCGGTAAGGGTTTACCGGTGCCCTTACCGGTACCGGTAAACCCTTACCGCCTACCGTGTAATGAGGCCCAAAGTCTTTTGTATTGTCTTGCGGAATTTGCGCCCAAAACAAGGGTCAAAAGAAAAGGCCAGCCGGCCTACTTCGATCCTTGGATATTCCACCGGCACCATGGCACACCTTGTCAATGGACTTTATAACAGACCTGCCTCCTTGTGCTGGTTACAACACTATCCTTGTAATTGTGGATCTATTCTCCAAAATGGCCCACTTTATCCCTATAAAAGGTTTTCCTTCAGCTTCCACCTTGGCCAAGGAATTTCTGGAGAATATAATTCGCATACATGGTTTCCCTTCCATATTAGTCTCGGATCGTGGAAGTCAATTTATCTCCCATTTTTGGAAGAAGTGTTGCCAACTAGCACAAATAGATGTGCGGTTATCCACCAGCCACCACCTCCAGACCGACTGACAACCCGAGAGAACCAATCAGACTCTCGAGCAATATCTTCGGTGCATGTTACGCCAATCCGAGTTAAATTGGAAAGACATCCTTTGGATCGCAGACTATGCATACAACAATTCAGTGCATTCTGGAACCGGACAAACTCCTTTTTATACTTTGTATGGTCACCATCCTCAGACCTCTGATCTAGATCCACCTCTGACCCTGGAAATGCCGCAGTAAATCATCTGCATTCCACAATAACCCGAGCCTTCAAAGAAGCTGCAACTCATCTACAGCAAGCCAAGAAAAAGTATAAAGAAAACGCTGATTTGCACCGAAGTAAAACTCCTCCTTACCAAGTAGGAGACCAGGTATGGCTAGCAACGAAACATTTACCCCTCAAGGGCCCGCGAACCTTCAATCCCAGATTCATAGGACCTTATCCCATCAAGGCTATAATCAATCCTGTGGCCTTTAAACTGGATTTACCGTCTAACATGCGTATTCATGTAGTTTTTCATGCATCACTTTTGAAGCCAGTACAACCAGGGACCCGACTGTCCAAGCCTCCAGACCTAGTTCAAATTGATGGGGAATTAGAATTCGAAGTTAAAGATATTTTAGACTCCAAGGTGTTAAAGTCCAAACTCTTCTATCTTGTTGACTGGAAGGGATATGGACCTCAGGAGAGATCGTCGGAGCCTAGTAACCATGTTCACGCACCTCGATTAATACAAAGGTTCCATCGGAGATTTCCGAACAAGCCAAGACCCCCGGAGGGAACAACCTTGGGAGGGGCCTTGAGGGGGGTACAGTCATGATGCCTACCTCGAAGGAGCCAGGTCCGACCCAGCAACCCCAGAGGCAGGCATCATTCCCCCCAGGGAAGTGCCAGCGGGCCCAAGCTGGGGCCCTTTGGACACAGTCCTGGCGCCTTAGGCGCCAGGCTCATGTTGGACCCCTGTCCTGGTGCCTTAGGCGCCAGGCTCATAAAGCTAGACAAGTGTTCAAGTGTTTTAATGTGCACTTACCTGATGCAGACCATGCTGCTACATCCAGGCCCTCTTGAGGCCTGAATGGAACTACTTTACCTGTGGGACTACTTTCCCCTGGGTGTGGTCGGGGAAGGATACATACCTGATCGGTGGAAGGATACATACCTGGAATTTCTTCCAAAGCTATTTAAACCACGCCCGATCAGCAACTCATGCTTCGCGTTGTTCTGCTCCTCGCAGCTGGACGCTCGCCGTGTCAGCTCCTGCATCTGGGCTTCAGACACGCCTGTCAGCATCCTGGGTCACCTGCTAAGAGAGAATTGGAGAGAAAGAAGACCTTACCTGCTAAAGCTGCATCACGGAGACATCACTCCGACAATCCTGAAAGGGAAGACATCATTTTAAAAGCATTTCGCTTCGATTGCTGCAGCGCTGCATTTCACTCACCTTTCCTGGGGACCTCCATCTTCAGCAGCGATCATCCGGATCCGCAGCCACTTCCCAGAGCCTAGAGAGAAAAAGACAAGAACACAAGGTGAGAGAAGGAAGGGAATAGGAAAAGCTCAGTTTCCTTCTAAGACTTACCTGTTGGGTCATTCCCATTTCATTTCGGGTCCTGCCGCTTCCTGGCATTCCGGACCCCGGACCCTATGGGGAAAAAAGACAAAGACATTGAATGAGCGAATGCAAAGACATTACCCGAACGCTCATCCAGAACTTACCTGTCATTTACTGGAACTGCACGTTTCACTTCGGGTCGGCGCCATATCTCTGGCATTCCGAACCCCAGCCCCTAAGGGGAAAAAGACATAAGCGTTAGCGCTTTCTGCAATAAGACAATGAACATTATTATTAAGCTTGAACTTTTGAACTTGCTACAGAACTCTTACAGCGCCTTACCTGAATAGTCAAGCTTATTTGAACTCCCATCAAACCTCAATCCAGTGAAGTAACTGGGTTTCAACGCGCCCCTGCATCAGAAGCAGGATGGAGAACTCATCCTTCCAGACCCTAAGGTGAGACTTCACGGGGAATCGAGGAAGGGTATCGTGGAGGGTTGGAAGGGAGTGGGAGGCTTTAGCATTATTCCGTCAGTGGGTAATACTCCCTTTTCACGAACAGGGGAATATTCCTGCGAGCCAGAGAGTCCATCTTCAGAGCCCTGCGCTTCACCATAGAAGAAGCATCAGCACTTGAAGCCAGACCTGCGCCTCCGTGGTAATCAGGTGAGCGTGACACTGGCATTCTCACCAACAATCGCCACACTGTAAGCCTCATTCATACCGGTCTGGAGGCTTCCTGGAAATCTGGATCTTGGAATGAGGCTCAACTGGAACCTCTGGGTGCATCTATTGGTCAGATCTTAATCATATAGCACTAGTATTTTAAGTTTGTCCTGTCTGGTGATAGCTTGTAAGTGTCTCTATTTCTCTATTATGGCTTATACGCCACCTTCTCTGAAATCTCGCAGACTGCACAGGTGCTTTACGGTCATACTACAGATGAAATGATATGTTATGATATGCCTGGATGCAATGCGTGTTGTATGTTATGATACTGGAGTGAAGGTCTAATAGGAGTGATTGGTGGGGGAAAGTCTGGAATTCATTGAAAATGTTATGCACTCCCCTAGCACACTGCTGCATTATAATATTGAGTAGGCACTGCAAACTGCCATGTTTAAACAACTGTTTCTTGCCTGTGTGAGGTGAGGCTTTAGGCCTTACTGCGTGTCTTTGCAATTAAGGTCTTTTGCCTAATGTTATGCTCACCTTCACATCTCCCACTTCTAACGTGTCTCCCTTTTGGCATATCTAAGCAAGGTTTAGGCTCGCACTTTCTTAGGAAAAACAGCTTTAGCAGAAGGAAGTCATCATACTGTAAGCCTGCTCGCTTACCTCAGACAGTGGTGAATCTCTGAAGAGAATATGCAGCTCAACTAAATATATCACTTTATGGTGCCCTTCCTGATAACACTGGCACCCCGTGTGAGAACGCAGATGGTATCAAAGACTTACATGCTGAAGCTATGTTCCCTGCTTGTAACATTGTTTCAGTATGATTCCCATGCCCTGTCTGGACCTCAGAGGTCTCGTACTGTTGTTGGTTTGTTTTTGTCATGTTGCTTACTTTCTACTGATAAGTGGTTTATCAATCCACCAGAGTAGTCACTGGTCAAATTTCCATGACAAGAGGGTCTGACATGACTGGGAAGAACAAATCCAGTAGCAAGACATCCACCTTTATATCTTTTTCTAAAGCAAACTTAGTGGCTTGCCTGCAAATGATGCAAGCTATGCTAAAACATCTGTGATAGCAAGCATTAAGATGCAACACAAAACGTATTGCATGCTAGAAGATGATTGCCTCGCTGGGAAACAGTAGAACAGGCCATTGACGGTATGACAGAGAAAACCCTCAAGACAATAGAAGACTTCCTATCACTTTGCCAGATGGCAAAGGACTTTATCGTTCCAGGAGGATGCTGCTCCTCCTAAATCTAGATTTAAGACCTCCATATTCTATTGTTGAGGGAAGCTAGCGAAGGAGAAGAACTGTGGTCTGCGATGACCAGGCTCCAAGATTTATGTTAAGCGTTACTAGCCAAAGAACTTGAAACCAACATGATTTTTTGAGAGAGGACAGAAGGTAACCCCAGCCCACCCCACTGAGTTCAAAGCAGGACTGCCGGAATAACATACTGTTCAAACCCACTTCTTCACCATTAAGGAAAAGCTCCAACAGGCAGCTAAAGAACATGGCACCATGTATTTTCACAGATCACTGATTCAAATGTTCCATGACATTTTATAGGCTAAACTATAGAGGAGGATGAAACCGAGACCACTCGATTTGCAATTAGAACTGCAAGGTCAGAGTCATCATGTCACATCCCTTGAGCCGGAGGAGTGGGGGACTACTGGGAATCTCCCATAGTTGAAGCATTTAACCCGAGACACTTGCAATATGCAGTGGAAACCAGGTGTCTTCTTGTTAACCATGAGGAGCAAGTAGAGAAGCACCATTGCAGGTCAAAAGGACACTGGGAAAGCAACAAAATGTGCCAAAGACTGTCAGTGCTCTGGCAGCCCTAGTGGATCTGTTTTTTTTTTTATCAAGGTTATCCCTAGTGGAAAGAACAAACCACATGTATATCTCCGTAGCCTGCTCCAATAAAGCCGCCTGGCAAAAGAGGAAGTTTCAATAGCTTGTGTATGTGTTCTGGCTGCTGTTGGTGGATGGGGATATCAGGATTGGTAACTGGACAAGAGAGGGGATCTGTGTGTTGGCCTTGTTGTACTCTGTTTAGGAGTGATTTTCTATGCAGAGAGGTTGGCCGAACAATGGGGGATAGGCCTGGGAACCTTAGTAACCCAGGCTGGCTCTTTCTTGAATAAAATCTACCTCACTGAGAGGACATGCACGGAATGCATTATGGACTTTTGAAGTTCTTGTTTCTGCTGTGATTTGTACTTGGATTATAGTGGGGCTTTGTAGGCTGCGTGTCTCAGACATGGAGGGCAGGGATTCTCTGGGTCATCTTGTTGGAGTCCTGGCTTGCTCCCTTCAATGCTTGGAGGGAACTGTGCATTGGAAGGGCTTTGTGGTCCTGAATGTACTATGCACATGGATATATAGCAGTTTACTCAGTCAAAGCCAGGAAGCACCACTGGCCTGCCAGTAATGCTTTGCATGATGATGGGTGGAGGGAATGCCCACATTCAGATCTGGGGTGTTAGTTGAGGCTTGTTTGGGTGTCAGGGAAAGTGTTTGATGGTCATCAGGGATACAGTAAATACTGGTTCTAATTCACAAGGAGCAATAATGTGAAAAGGTGATGGTTGGACTATGGATCCTTGAGATTTAAGGTCTTAATTTCCCTACTAAGAGTCCAGCTGATCTACCTCTTCAGGGGAGCTAACACTAACATTGCTTTTAGGAAACCCATCCGTTGGCTAAGTACGCAGGCAGGCTGCCACTTTGGGCTGAATTACCATCTATACAGAATTCCTAGGGCATTATCTCCAAACTGAAGACATGTACATTCAGAAAACCTACCGAGGCCAACTCTACACTACACGCCAAAAGTTGTCATCACAGACCTACCATTCTTAACATACCTTCCAGAGAGTTTATTCGGGCAAGAAGGAACTGTCAAACAACTAAAACGTTTGAGAAGGAATGCATATTATTAAAAACAAGGTTCTTAGCTAGAGGATACTCAGAAAACTGTGTGAAACGAGCCATGAACAATAGCAGAGTACTTACACAAGAACAGACCTTGGTACCAAGTGTAAGACGAACTGAACAGCCAAAGGTGGGGTATATCACTAAATTTAGCAGTGATCACAAACTTCTGAATAAAATTCTTTCCAAGCATTGGCACCTCTTAAAACTGGACGAAAACATTACATATCATATCGACCAGAAACCAAGAATCGTCTTCAGATGGGCAGAAACTTTAAAGAATAAACTAAGTCCTTCGCTGTTACCAGATTTGGACACAATGAACGCAACACATTGGTTACAATCCCCCACTATCAGTTTTGGAAAATGTGGAGATTGCACAATGTGTGAATATGCACATGCTAAAACAAATGTATTCAGAGACACGTATAATAACGAGATCAAGATCTAGCAGTCAATAAATTGTAGGTCTAAATATGTTGCATATGGTATCATCTGTGTATGCAACCAGGTGTGCATAGGTAGTACCACAAGAGAACTCAGAATTTGTGTACTAGAACACCTAGCAAAGATTGGCAGCCAAGATCTGAGACTACCTCTTAATTGTCACTGCCAGAAAAAACAACAAATGGGTAATGAATGTAACATCAGATTCATAGGTCTCCATAAAATCACATTAGGCAAAAGAGGAGGAAACAAGGAGAAAAAATTGCGACAAGCAGAGGCTAAAATTATCGATAAATTCAACTCTACTGTACATGGCCTCAACACGGATAATGAAATGGTGTCCTTTTTATAACAACTACTTTCCCAGACATGGTTATCATTTACGTTATTTGGCCGACTCGATATTGACCCAAGGGAAGGGTCTAATGCTTAACTCTATCTAGATAGACGAACACCCATGAATTTTGAGAAACCAATTATGACTAATGCCTATTTTGATTAATAACAATTTTGTCCTTAATGAGAGCACATAATTTGATCTAATTATGAAGGACACACCAAATATATGTTAAATCTTAGTTGATTCATATATTATACATAAGTAAAATTACTGAATCACCATTTTGCGGCTAGTATGGATGAACTGCCAAATTGTTAACATTATTGGTCCATAATATGAATTAAACATATATTACGGCTTTAAAATCCATTAAAAATGCAATTTACAAGTTTTTTATTAACACGCTTTACAAATTTATGTAATTACCCGTAACCTAAGAGAATCTACTAAAACATGTTTTACAAATCAATGTAATTACCCTTAACTAAGTGAACCTATTACAAAGATTCACGTAGTTCTACACAGTCGTATTTTGAAAAATGTTTATGAATGGGGTAAAGTCTGCTCCGCTTCTACTAGATTGTGGCATTTCACATCCCAAAAGATAGCCGACGTGAATAGGAGCCTCAGCACTAACAACAAAAATAGAAAAGGGATTTGAGGTTTCCATCACTATGACGACCGGACCACAACAAATAGTTCGTGGAGATGCCATTTGGCTCACCCGTGAGATAACAGACGCACGCGAGTGAACGCTTGAAGCGACCACCCAAGGTAAGAGACTATCAACAAATAATTGGGCCTCATTACGACCCTGGCGGTACGGTTTTAACAGCGCTGTAAAAGGTGCCGGCGCCGTTAACCCCGTACCGCCTCATTACGAGGTCCCCTTGTGGGACACCGTAAGCACGCCTGGGAAAGCCAGGCGTGCTTACCGGGTCCCGCGAGGGGAAGAGGGAGCAAACAACGGGCCAACTCGTAATGGGCCGTTGTTTGCTCCCTCTCCCATTCCCATTCAGCCCTATGGGGGCTGAAATGGGAATTGGGAAGGACCGGGTACGGGTCCTTGGAGGGAGGAATCACCGGGCCTTCCGAACTCGGAATGGCCCGGTAATTCTTCATTCTGTGGACCCGGACGCGGACGCGATTTTGGCGGCAGCCATGCCGCCAATAGCGGCATGGCTACCGCCGAGGTCGTAATGAGGGCCATAGTCTTCTTCTAAAAGGTGCCACTTAGACGTACAATACGCTTGTAGCGAGAGCCGCTCTGCATAACGTCTAAACAGTAAAACCAAATATAAAATCTTAAGACTTTTTCGCTGCTAATTTGAGGATAGTGTGAACAACTAATTTTTACAATTTACATTAAAACAGTGAACCTGAAATTAAGTTATGCAGCATTCCATCTAATCTTAAGAATTTTCGAGGCTATTTTTATGTTAATGTGGACAACCAACGTTACAAGCTGCACATGTAAAAGTTACACGTGTAAAAAGCGGTCTGCAAAAGATAACTGATTGTTCTGTGCGGACACTAAAACTAGAGGGCTAATTTATACATTACTAATGGACAGAATGGCACATCCATTTACCTAAATAGGGCTATACTCAGAGGCCGATTCATGGAATGAATGTGCGCTGAAATTTTCGGCGAAAGCGTGCGAATCGCAGTGCAAGTGCGAAAATCGCAGCGAAACCCGCGCACAGCGATTCATGGAAGTCCGTGCGCGTGTAAATCCCTGAATGTGTGCTAAAATTCTCTCCAAACAGCATGCGCTAAGTGCACAGCAAAAGCGCACATAGCGCAGCGCACACAACAAAAGTAGGCGGAACAAGGGGCATAACATGCGGAATGGGGAATAACGCGTGAAAATGTGGGCTTCACGGGGGACGTACAGGAGGCAAATCCGCGGAACGCCCACACGCGTGTCTACAACACGTATTCATGGAATTGAACGGGGCTAATGCATGCGCCAAAAAAGACACGCTAATCCGGAAACACGTACGCCAGCAGGAAGCAGGCGTACGTGGACATCAGCATAAAAGTGCGCACAAACAACAAACAAGCTCAGACGCCAAGATGAATATACCGTTCCTAGCAGCAGTGGTCGTGGGATACCGCAGGAGGAGGAGGAGGATAGTCAGGCCCAGAATTTTTACACCCAGAACCAGCCTTTTTGGGATGCCTGATGACCAGGTGTATGGGAGGTACAGGTTTCCACCTCACATAATACTCGACCTGGTGAGTGAGTGGGAGGATGACCTCACATCACCCACCCTGTGCTCCCAAGCACTCAGCCCCCTGCAGAAGGTCCTCAATGTACTGCACTTCTTGGCCACTGGATCATTTCAGCAGACAAGTGCTATAGTGGGGGGGGTGTCACAGGCCACGCAGTCACGCTGCCTACACCAGGTGTTGGCCATCCTGACTGCACGCCCATCAGTCCGCAGGCACATATACCTGCCCAGAACACCTGCAGAAAGGCAGGCTGCCGTCCAGGATTTCTATGGGTGGCACAATCCCCCAACGTGCTAGGTGCCAATGATTGCACCCATGTGGCTCTACGTCCCCCCAGGGCATCTGAGCACATCTATAGAAACCGTAAGCACTGGCATTCCATCAACGTGCAGGTAGTATGTGATGCCAAGGGAATCATCACCTCAGTATATGCCAACTATCCAGGGTCCACCGACGACAGTTTCATTTACAGAATGTCAACCCTAAACCGGGACCTAGAAGCTGGGCGGCATGGCGATACATGGCTACTTGGTGAGTATAAATGCCACTGCACATGCATGCATGTCAGATACTGAGTAATGTCACAACCCCACTAATGATACCCATCACCCCCAGGGGACAGTGCCTACCCTCTGAGCACCCACATGATGACGCCAATTCGGAACCCCACCACGCCACCCGAGGTAAGGTATAACACAGCCCATATTGCAACCCGGGGCATAGTGGAGCGCACATTCGGAGTGCTCAAGTCACGCTTTTGCTTCCTTGACTGCTCTGGTGGGCAGCTGTTATATGCACCCCCAGTAGTGTGCAGGATCATAGTGGAAGCATGTGTCCTGCACAATGTTTCAACACGCCGGGGCCTGCCGGTGGACATGGTGTTGCCCCCACATCCCCTGCGCATGGGAGGGGAAGGGCACGTGGTGAGGCAGCCCGTACGCAGCTGGTGGCTAATTACTTCACCTAAAATCACACCCCTGTGGAGTGCACACCGCCCTGACAATTACCAGCTGACAATTAATGATGATGACATAAGGGACACTCAACTATTACAACCATACCATCCTGAGATTGGTCACCTGGAAGTGTTACATTGTGTGCATCCCTACCTACCCAAACACCACCAATGCTGTGTCATCAAAAGACATACATCTATGCTGCTAAATTCATTACCCCCTTGCTAAATACAACATGAGAACAGCGCCATGTCACCCACCCCCTCAGCTCCATCACCAAACACACCATGGCATGTCATGCAATGTGAAAGCAAACAAAGCAATGCACAAGACCTGACACAATTGTCACAAAGTACACTGTCCCTAATGGAAACTGCCCACACACAATATGCTCCCAGTAATGTAAAACTGATGGTGGTCAGTCATAATCCCGAATTCAGAATCCCGAAAATAAAAATCTCGAATAAAAAAGGCCGAAAAAAAAAATATCGAATTTTCATATATTTTTTTTTTGGCTCTACTTACATAATTAAAATAAGTAAAAACAAAAAAAAGGGGGGGGGTTGGTGGGAACCCCCCCATTTCGAACAAAAAACGTCATTAAAAAAAATTTGATTTTTTTTTTTCGGCCTTTTTTATTCGAGATTTTTTTTTTCGGGATTTCTAAATTCGGGATTATGACTATAAACCAAAACTAACAGCACACATTACCAAATACTTATCACCAACGCAATGCCGCAACACACCATGGAAAAATGCAAAAACATGACAGTACTAAGTTCAAGTAGTGGTAGTCTTACAACCTGAATATGCCAGCACATCGACCCCTTACAACTGTAGAGTGTTGCTGCCATGCAAATGTCTCAGTGTACTGCATACAACATGAACTGCATCTGAAAAGTAGACGGCCTTGTGAAGACATGAGGAAGGAACCTGCAGATTAGGATGAAGACATGGATGCACAAGCACATATCAATACACCATGCAGTGTACAATACAACAACAATATCCACTAGAGATGTCTACACAGTATTGACTACAGACTGACCACACAGCTGATGGGAGACCAATGTCACTGTGCAATTCACTGTCACTTGATCACACCATTTGCAAGCCCATGGAAACGGGAAGCAGGATGGGTGTGTGTCTCATGAACCCAAGCATCTAACCCAAACTCAGGACAAGCCTGCATGTGCCCAGCCGGAATACAGTGGATCCCCACGGGAGCCACAAAAGGCAACACACTGTAAAAAAAAAAAAAAATCAAAAATGGACATGTGGGGGCCAGGTGGGGTGGGAGAGGCAACCCAGGAGGTTCGAGGACAGGGTACACATCAACACCCACCTGCGTGGATGTTGCGGAAAAAAAAATACCTCCTTGGGCTCATGGCCTGCACGGCTATGCCATTGTGGGAGAACTGCTGTCGCTCTGCTCATCTTCTGCTGCTGCATCAGGAGGCGGTAGCACTATGGGAGGCAGCCCATGCAGAGCCCTGGTATGGTCCTCCATGGCAGCAAGCATGCGGGTCTGGAAGTTCTGATTCTGGAGGATTAAAGTGTGGAGATCCCCATGCAGCACATCACGGGTTGGCTGCATTTCTGCACACATGGCCTCGCGTGATGCCCGGATCTCCTCACGTGTTGCATGCAGCTCAGCTGAGAGCGAACGTGTGAGCTGCTCCAGCTGCTGTTCTGCCCTTAAATTACTGGAAGCCTCAAGTTCAACCAGAGTCTGCCTGAGGTTATGTAGTTCTACCCTCAGGGCTTCCCTGTGGCCCTGGGACTCTATTGATATGGATTCGCGCAGAGTCTCCAGTGCCGCCCGTCTGTCCCTGTTGGACGCCAACATGTCTTCCCTGTGTGATTGGCAAATGGAGTCTGTTGCCTGCTGTTGTTGTTCCATCTGCCTTTCAGGGGGATAATGGAAGTGACCACCCTCTCCATTGCCTGAGCCATCATTTCTACTGATGCTGCCTGTTGGGTTGCCATACCGTACATGGAGTTTTCCCATACAGTAGTACCTGGTGGCACACGGCCACCGCGTCGACGGGCACCACACCTGTTTGGGGCAAGGCGATCTGCACCTTGCTGTGCTGGCACTGCCTGAGGCTGCAGAACTGCATCCCCCCTCTGATCTGCTGTCCCAGGAACAGGATCAGATGCTGTGGAGTGTGACCCTGCACCCGTAACCGCCAAAGGCGGACCTACCAACACTGACATCCCCATAGAGGGTTCTACCCCTGGTGCAGGTGGGTTGGACAGAACAGATTCCCTGCCAGAAACACTTACCTGCGACGGCACATAAGTCTCATCATCCGACTCAGCACCTGAATAGAGGTCTGGGGAGGTGCACCCAGAGGCACCCCTGGACAGTATGGTCTGCAGTAACATTGGGTTTTCACCCACCACCACACCACGTCCCCCACTGGTGCCCGGTCGTGCCTGAGATTCCTCCTGGGTCTGCACCATCTTCTCAACCTCAAGAGCACCAAGTGCGCCATCACCTGCAAAAACATGAAAGACAACAAATGGAAACAGGCATGGGCACCATAGCACACACATAGGCTGTGGCAAGCCAGAGATCCAGTACATGATTTACACATGTCCCACATGACTATAACCCTGCCATGCATGCACTGTCAAATAGTTGGAAGTGGAGTCAAAAAGGCAGACACTGGGGAGAGCAAGATGGAAATGAAACACATTTGCAGCATGTTGGGTAGCACTGGCATCACACATCAGGCTGTGATTGGCATGTCCAATGCACATACATGACACATGCCACCACACAGATGTCAAGTAGCATAGCCACAGTAAATTACAAAACTACAGCAATATGTCAGTGAATGAGTACTGTCACACATCCATGTCACATCGACATGATGCGAAGATTGATGCTGAATAGTGTTGCAAAATATGCATGTGCCACACACTGAAACACATCCAGTGTCCAATACCAGTCATTGTGGGCTGATCAATGGTTGGTCACTTTAACATTACTAGAAACATCTGTCATCTTCCACATGCAAACAGGCCCTAATAAAAAATGTATGCAGCCCAATACTCTCATCGGCCTGAATGGTGTAATCATTAACATAACCAGGTAAACACAGTGGCCCAGTGTAGGCTGTAAACAATGACCGAAGCATATCACATATGTTGCAATAGGGCAGAATAATGCGTAGCAAAAATGAGAGAGTGGAAACAATCAGCCTGAATGAACACTTACAAAATCTGAACAATGTAGTTGCAAGATGACAGTTCAAGGTAAAGTGCACTAATGTGGGCCTAATTGGCAACTGTGGGCAGAAGGGATACAGTCATCCCCAAATCCAAGGCACGTGAATGTATGGGAGGAAGCAAATGGGTGACCCATAACACTCAGGAGTACACACCCTCACCTGGCACTCAATCAGAACCCGTCACCCAAACAACATACACATGGATTACACACACACGCATGGGCACTCACCGGACAATGCTTCGTAATCAGGTAGTTCTCCCACACCATGGATCTGTTCCTCTGTGACGAAGGTCCCAGCAACAGACTCATGTTCAGTGAGTTTGTTGTCCTCTTGTGGAGACCCACCGCCAGTCACCAGAGTAGCGGCATGATTTGAGACCAGCTTGTTCTTTGCTCTGCGTTTCAGGTCATTCCACCGCTTTTAGCAATCATCAGCTGTGCGCCTCACAAGTCCAAGGGCACTTATGCGGTCCGTGATGGTCTGCCAGTGTGCCCTACGTTGACCAGGTGTGGTCTTGCACCCTGCAGTCACCAACATTTGGCAGCTATGTGCCGACACATAGCTCACAAGTGCATCAAGTTCGGGGTCATTAAAGCTACGCTTCCTAGACGTGCCGGACTGTGTAGCTGTGTCTGGGGTCTCAGCCTGTAGTGCCAGAGCACCCTTCTTCCTCTTCTTCAAAGGTGGAGCAGAGCCTGAGTGGCTTGCGCCGCTCTGGCTAGTAGGGGCAGAAGCGCAGGTGGACTGGGTACTGGGAGTATGCAAAGGCACAATGACCATAGGTCTTGGTGCAGGCATTGGCTGAAGTGTGATGTTGGCAGGGGCAACGTCAGTTTGATGGACCAGGACCGACACTGTCCCGGCTGGGAGACTCGGAGCTGGGGTGGATAGAGCTGCAGCTGCCCCTGCAGCCTCCCCACCCTGCCTACTTGGGGCAGCAGATGACATTGCTGCCCCAGATCCACGTGGCCTGGTGACACCAACTTGCACCAACACAGGTGGCTTAGACTTGCTGACCTGGAAGTCAGCCTGGGAGTCATCCTGTGCCGGCTCAGGTGCCACAATGGGCTGGTCCAACAAGGGCTGAGCTGGGATGGTGTCAGCCACGTTTCCCTCAACCATGGGGGGGGGGCATGGGTGTCCCTGATTGGTCCTCCACACATGGGGGTCTAGGGGCACCCTGGAAATCCTGGCCACGTCCCCTACCGCACCCACCACGCCCACCTTTTGGAGGTCGACCACCTTTGCCTCCCTTACCGCTAGGTCGCCTCCCAACCATGGCACTGATGTTGTTGTGCATATGGGAGTTGCAGTAAACAATTGTCCTGGGCAATTGGGGGTGAAAGGGGGAGGGTACTAGATGGAATTCGTACCCTAGTGCTCTAGCAAGGCTGTCTGTGACCCCTGGGGGAAAATGACGGGTCACACAACGCACATGCACCCCAAAAACAAAAAGTAACGTGTTCGCAACCCCTCGTAGAACACGTGCGTGGAAAAATGAACCCGCACTACGCTGTGGCACCCAGAAACACAAAAACAAGCGTACACGTGTTACACGCAGCCTACAATGACCTCTGAAGGGGTATGCGACACACGGGGCAAGCACAGTTGGTAAATGCGTGCGCGACTCACTGTCTGCCTGGAAAAAGAACGTGAAAAAAACGAGCGTGTGCGCGTAGGCAATACCCCCGCCAAAAGAAGAACTGTAAGCTGTCAGAGGAGACAGGACAAAAGAAGAAGTGAACACTGTTTGAGGAAACAGGCCCAAACAAAAAAATAAAGACCGCTGTCAGAGGTAACAGGGAGTACGAACTTGAAACACTGTGAAGTAATCGCGTGTGAACCGACAAGAAGTACAGAATTCACCCACTCGCTCTCCACGAAAAGCACATACAAGGGAATGGGGTCCTACACGTACCTTTTAAAGCGGCCGACACGTACAGCGTCACTTACGCGTGTACGCGCTAAGGCTCTTTCCTCCAATTACACGAGCTGACACTCGGACGTGCAGTTTTTGGACGTGTACGATGAACATGCACCCGTGTTGATGGAAAAGCCTGCGCGCGTCATGTCACTTACGCGCGTAGGCCCTTTCCTCGGATTACAGGCATCCACACGCGGACGGGAAGTTTTTTCACGCACGCTGAACCACTATGCCCACATCACACCCTTTGGTCCAATGAAACCGCGTATGTGTGCTGACGCGCTTACGCGCGAAGGGCCTTTCCTCGAATTACACGCTGACGTGCAAGATTTTCATGTGCCAAATCACTCCGTATCAAGCTGGCCATGCAACAACACACGAAAGACCACGCTCCTGCCAAGAAGGCTGAATTACTGCCCCCCAGAGCCCCGAGCACGCTCCCACCTGCCATCTGCTGCTGCCTGACTGCCTGCTGCCCACGTGCCCTGCTATTTGCTGCCTGCACGTCAGCCAGGGATGCAGATGCTGTGACCACCCCTGCTGGAACGGAAGACTCCCGAGTGGGATACCATCACTCCACAGCCCAGCCACAGGACCCAGTTGCCCACCCACTCCTGCCTCTGGGGTTGCCATGTCGGGCACAATACCATCTGGCACCACTGGCAACCCCCAGCCAGAGAGGCAGAGGGCCACCAGCTTCAGTGCCAGAGAAGTTGGTGTCCTGGTGGAGCAAGTCCTGGGGCAGTATGATGCCCTCTTTGGAAGTTTGCGCGCCGACAATGAAGGACGGACCAGGATCTGGATTGATATCGTGACTGCCATCAACGCGGAGGGGGGGGGGGGTCAATGACTATCAACATGTCAAGAAGCGCTGGAGGACTTCAGGTCCAGGACCCTCAACAAGGCCCAGTGCCTCTTGAAGGCAGCAGATGCCAAGGGGCACCGGGGCCACCTGTTCGACCACCAGATGAGGGTCCTGGAACACAGATGTCCAGCGCTCCACGTCCAGGTCCTTGAGAGGCAGACCCGTCTGGAGTCGAGCGGTAAGTGTACATGCATACTGATTGGATGCTGTGCGTGTGGTGGTGTGCCAGTAGTGTGCAGGTTGCACATGTGTTTTCATAGGGCCATGTAGGAATGTGTATGAACAGGGGCATGAGGCTGCCACATGTGAGTCCTCTTAGGTGTGAGACACATCCATGGTGTATGTGTTGGTAAGCATGCTGCGCAAATGTAAGTGTGGGAGCACACATGTTTGAATTTCTGTGTAGGTACGTTGTCATGGTTGTGGTGTCACACATGGATGGTGGTTCCTGCTGCATGTATCGGCACTGTGTACATGTGCATGTGTGTGTATTTGACAAGTGTGCAACTGTGATGCAACATGGATGCATGTGACACTGATATGTAGAAGGCTGTATGCCAGATGTGACATGTATGGCGATCGCATCATTGCGACAGTTGGAGGAGATGTAGACATGCATGTAAGTGTGGTGGCGTGTGTGCATGTCTAGTGCACTCCCTGTGTTTCATGTGATGTCAGGCTCACCTTCGGCTGTTCATGCTGTTGTATGTGTATGGATGTTGCTGCCTGGTGCAATATTGCTGTGGAAATGCTCATGTGTGTGAGTTGAAATGACATGTGTGTCGTGGAGTGTGATGCCATGTCTGAAGTTTGACACTGCCACTCATGTGCAACTGTCATGTGTGTATCAGTCCATTGTACAGTGCCCTGATGTCTGTGTTTTATCTCTCCCTGTCTGCAGCGTCAACTGATGAAGAGGGCGAAGAGGGTGCTGTGGAGCAAAGCGGCAGGGATCGCACCACCAGCCTGAGACGCAAGGCCCGGCTCCCCTCCCAGATTGTCATCTCATCGTGGAGTGAGGAGGCTGGTGCCGTGTCCCAGGCCGCAGCTGCCGAGGGTAGGTCCAAGAGGAAGAGGTCGGAGGTGGACTCCTCGGCAGCAGAAGGGGCAGCTGAGACCCCACAGGGTCCAACGGAGGAAGATGGCACGGAGTCATCCAGGTTGGTTGGGGGTTTGGTGGAGGAGGAGGCCGCAGAAGGGACACACACGGGGTCTGGAGGTGGGGATTCCACTGGTGCTAGTGGTGCAGTGCAGGCGCAGGGACAGGAGGCAGCACAGGCCGCCGCGGAGGTGCCTGTTTGAAATCCTGTCCCTGATCCTGTCACTGCATCATCTCGCACCAGCAGGGATGCCTACGTCCAGACCCGTTTTCAGGGAGGGGATGAGCGCACAACAACTGGCCTTCCTCTCCCTGCGGACGTGGCTATCCGGGACCGTGTTGAGCCTGTCCTGGCTGGGATAGCGTTGCGTCAACAGGGCATGCGAGGTGACCTGCAGTCTTTTCGTGGAGAGACTGCACGTCGTCTCGCATGCCTCTTTGACCACGTTGACCTACTGGGATGGGTCCCCGGTGCTGGATTCCTCCGTGTGCTGGAACTTATTGCACCCCCCTCCTCACCTGAACCCCCTACGCGCCAGTCGTCCTCCATGCCATCTTCCCACCCATGTATCACCTGGGTACCCTGTGGAGCTGCCCCTGACCCAGCGGCCAGGCTGGTGGAGGACACATCCCTCAGTTTACAAAACAGAGTGGAAACCACCCTATAATACCCAGTGCTCACAATTTGCCTCCTGTCGGAAAGCTAAATTAATTACTTCAGTTTTTAAGCCTCATATGATTATTGACGGTTAAAAAGATCTCAGAATTTCAATATAGTCAATGTTCAAAATCCTTAATGACAGATGGTTCCAAAAATTCAATTAAGCCGCTTTTTTGCAAATCTTTGCTATTATAATTGTGTTACTTCACACAACTTTATTAGGCGTGTTCACAAATCCTCTACACATAGTTGTAGCTATTGCCAATGCATTTCAGTATAAAACACCATCAGGGCTAAGTTATAACATAAAGAATATCATAACCATTCGAAAATGAATTATAAATGTACGTACCAAACGGTGAACAATTCCCAACACGTGATTGTATATAAAAAATAGAGAAATTAATATGTTACAAACGTTAATGACCTCAATTGTATGCTTATCCTAGATTTCATGCATTAAAGTTATGCTCTCTAAACCGTACGTCCCCCTGTTTACCTTAGCCTTCATGTATCATGGTGACCGCCTCGTAAATGTGCACACTCTCGTCAGCTCAGTGTCTCTGTCAAGAGGGAGAGACAGTGAGCTTCTGCATTCTCGTTGTTAGATTCAAACTGAAAAAACGCCGTCACGCGGCAACACTTCTTACCTCTGCATTGGTCTGAAGGAAACTGCTCGTAAACACGGGCTGCCGCTGCGCGTGCCCGTGTGTGGCTTCGTTTCTAGGTAACCTAGGTGACCGCGGCGCCGCCCGCCATCCGGGATTGGATGAAACAGGCGGGCCTCCCGTCCCACCTCCCTGTGTGAGCAGGGAGGCGGGACATAGGTCTCCATGGTACTCCCAGAAAACAATACGTAGGCAATATCACTCAGTGTATAAACTACTTATGTTTCTAATATGCAAAAATGTGTATGTGCACATCCCGGCAGCAGCCCGGGAACAAACATTATATTATAATCATTGAAAACCTATGAAAATCAGATGTGTCCAACGCGGCCCCCTGGAGAGAGGGCGCCCCATCTTTACTAATTTTAACTAATGCAAAGCGTGAAACCCAGGGTCTCAGTGTAAAGTTCCTCCTGTGTCAATCATGTTTAATAAAGGGTCTCAAGTGTGTATAATCTAGTATCGGGAGACTGTACTCCCCAGGCTACAAGTTCGAGATGGCATGGAACAGGTGCCCTAAAATACCCCCAATCTATACCATGCAGATATCTTACTGTACAAAAGTGTGTCCAAATGTAGATCTACAAGAAAATTTGTATGATACATTCAGGGATAGTTCAGAGAGGGATAGTTTCACTTTAGTATGGAACAAATACATCAGGTCAAGTTCTATGCAAGTAACATACAACCCCTGTATCAAATTATGCTTTAACCACTATGCATACATCTTTCATCCTGTGTATTTAAACTATATATTCTTATTCAATACAACATCGGCATACCATAGAACATGTGCAGTTATAAAATACTCATTCACTGAGTTTGTTTTGTCGAAGAAGACAGGCATGGATACCATGCTGATGAAAACATTCACGGTTATCAATTCCTCATTCTCTGTGTTCGTTTCTTCAAAGGAAACAGGCAAAGTTAATTTCTTCATTCAGTCCTTTTGGTGTCAGGGACCCCAGCTGGTCTATCCAGAATGATTCTTTCTGGTCCAACCTTTGTTGTAGATTCATATATGGTTCTCCTTTATTAACTACTTCTAAAAGTTGAAATCTAATCTGATATAGGTTATGTTTTTTTGCGTCCCAGTGACGCGCCACTGCTGATGTTTTGTTTTGAGTTCGAATGCATGAGCGATGCTCATTCCATCTTGTTTTGGCAGCTCTCGTCGACTGTCCCACATAAAAACTGTTCTCTATTCAAAGAACTCCCTACGTTTGCTTACAAAAGGAGTCAGAATTTAAAAGATAAGTTAGTCAACACTAGGAGCATGAAAATAAAAAAGGACACTATGAAAACTGGGAACGGATTGACATTTAACTAAAATATAACACAGTGGTGCCCACCTATTCTCCATGGTTGGAGGACACATCCCTGCCACAGTCGGGAGTCGGACGTCCAGCAGGGGTGGCCACCATGACAACTGCACCCCAGCCGGAGGAGGACGTGCAGGCAGCAAGAGCCAGGGCGCAGGCACAGGCACAGCAGCAGCAACATGGTGGGAGCAATGATGGCTCGGGGCCTTCAACATCGGAGGGGCAGGCATCTGCCATAGGGCAGGAAGACCCCGGATTTCAAGTGTCTTCTGTGTGGCAGCGGTTGGGCCATGCCAAAGATGCGGAGCGGCAGCGGGCGGAAGAGGCATGGCTCACAATGGTCGGGGCGGAGAACTCCATGCGGAGGGCCCTGAGGCGGGCCGAGGGCTTCGAGGCAATTCGCAGGGAGTTGGAGGAGAACATGTTGTTGTCCCTGCAAACCCCTGGGCCATGGAAGAGGACCGCCTCCAGGACATTGAGCGGGAATTCAATGATGCCCTGGCCTGGGACAATAAAAAGTGAGCCGTCGGACAAGCCCGCTGCCATTGTAAATAATTATATAGTGTTAGGTTTCCTTTCTGTTTTTGTTTATTTTGGATGCTTGGACAATGCACCACATTTTTGTATATAGTTCTTTATTAGGTAGTGTTTTTTGTAGGTTTCATTTCATTTGTTGGGCTCATGGACCCTGGATTGATGATTTGTATATAGTTGAACAGTGGATGTTTCTCGTTTTTATTTTAATTTCACCATGGCGCTATGGATTTCATATATTTTTTTCCCTTGGATTTGCTTGGTTGGACTGAGACTTTGGACACATTTTCATTTGGATTTCTTTGGATTCTGAATTCATATTTTTATTTTTTTCCGGACATGCTGCATTTTATTTCTTATTCCCATTATTGAGTGTTTTTTTTTATTACATTCATGTTGTGATATTTTTCTTTCATACTTCGGTGTGTGCTATTCTCTCATTGGTTTCATGCATGTCATGATATGGGTTTTCACATTCACTTGCACCCATTGTGTGTGTGTGACGGACATGTGTTCATGTACATACTTGCCATTCGGGTTGTATCATGTAATGGGCATTTCTCTGTGGGTGGATGCAATACTTGGTTGGGTCTTTGGTCTGAGGTGGCGTGGGGTGTTATGTGGTTGCCAATGAAGCCCATGATTGAGGATCGTCATGACGTGGGTGCCGGGGGACATGTGTGGGGGCCTGCTAGCAGGTGCCCCTGACTGCTGGGGGGTGGGGGTGCTGGGGGACATGAGTGGGGGCCTTCTGGCAGGTGCCGCTCACTGCTGGGGGATGGGGGTACTGGGGGACATGAGTGGGGCATGAGTGGGGGCCTGCTGGCAGGTGCCCCTGACTGCTGGGCGGTGTGGGTGCTGGGCGACATGAGTGGGGGCCTGCTGGCAGGTGCCCCTCACTGCTGGGGGTGGGGGTGTTGGGGGATATGAGTGGGGGCCTGCTGACAGGTGCCCCTGACTGCTGAGGGGTGGGGGTGCTGGGGGACATGTGTGGAACATGGGTGGAGGCCTGCTGGCAGGTGCCCCTGACTGCTGGGGGGTGGGGGTGCTGGGGGACATGAGTGGGGGCCTTCTGGCAGGTGCTGCTCACTGCTGGGGGATGGGGGTACTGGGGGACATGAGTGGGGGCCTGCTGGCAGGTGCCCCTGACTGCTGGGCGGTGTGGGTGCTGGGCGACATGAGTGGGGGCCTGCTGGCAGGTGCCCCTCACTGCTGGGGGTGGGGGTGTTGGGGGACATGAGTGGGGGCCTGCTGACAGGTGCCCCTGACTGCTGAGGGGTGGGGGTGCTGGGGGACATGTGTGGAACATGGGTGGGGGCCTGCTGGCAGGTGCCCCTGACTGCTGGGGGGTGGGGTGATGGGGGGACATGTGTGGGACATGAGTGGGGGCCTGCTGGCAGGTGCCCCTGACTGCTGGGGGGTGGGGGTGCTGGGGGACATGAGTGGGGGCCTGCTAGCAGGTACCCCTGACTGCTGGGGGTGGGGGTGCTGGGGAACATGAGTGGGACATGAGTGGGGGCCTGCTGGCAGGTGCCCCTGACTGCTGGGGGGTGGGGGTGCTGGGGGACATGAGTGGGGGCCTTCTGGCAGGTGCCCCTCACTGCTGGGGGATGGGGGTACTGGGGGACATGAGTGGGGGCCTGCTGGCAGGTGCCCCTGACTGCTGGGCGGTGTGGGTGCTGGGCAACATGAGTGGGGGCCTGCTGGCAGGTGCCCCTCACTGCTGGGGGTGGGGTTGTTGGGGGACATGAGTGGGGGCCTGCTGACAGGTGCCCCTGACTGCTGAGGGGTGGGGGTGCTGGGGGACATGTGTGGAACATGGGTGGGGGCCTGCTGGCAGGTGCCCCTGACTGCTGGGGGGTGGGGTGATGGGGGGACATGTGTGGGACATGAGTGGGGGCCTGCTGGCAGGTGCCCCTGACTGCTGGGGGTGGGGGTGTTGGGGGTCATGAGTGGGGGCCTGCTGGCAGGTGCCCCTGACTGCTGGGGCATGGGGGTGCTGGAGGACATGAGTGGGGGCCTGCTGGCAGGTGTCCCTGACTGCTGGGGGGGTGGGTGTGCTGGGGGACATGAGTGGGGGCCTGCTGGCAGGTGCCCCTGACTGCTGGGGGGTGAGGGTGCTGGGGGACATGAGTGGGGGCCTGCTTGCACTGCTGGGGTGTGGGGGTGCTGGGGGACATGAGTGGGGGCCTTCTGGCGGTGCCCTGACTGCTTGGGGATGAGGGTGCTGGGGGACAGGTGTGAGACATGAGTGGGGGCCTGCTGGCAGGTGCCCCTGAATGCTGGGGGGTGGGGGCGCTGGGGGACATGTGTGGGACATGAGTGGGGGCCTGCTGGCAGGTGCCCCTGACTGCTGGGGGGGTGGGGGTGCTGGTGGACATGAGTGGGGACCTGCTGGCAGGTGTCCCTAACTGCTGGGGGGTGGGGGTGCTGGGGGACATGAGTTGGTGATCACTAGTGCAAGGTGACATGTAGCTTGGCTGGGGGGCATGCCCATGGTGGATGGGCTGCCTGCGGGACATGACCAGGGGTGCAGGTTAGTCCCCTGTGGTGTGAGCTGCCTGCAGAGGCCGTGGAAGGTGTAGAGGGAACATCTGGGAGGACCCACACTGCCAATTCACGTGTAGGACTCCCCGCGCACCCCCGAAAATCACGTACCCCGCTCTGACAGCAAAATTGCGTGTGAAACTTCCCGCGCACCCCAGGAATACACGTACCCCACTCGCACAGGGCATTTCACGTGTGAAACTTCCTGCGCACCCCAGGAATACACGTATCCCACTCGCACAGGGCATTTTGCATGTGAAACTTCCCACGCACCCCCGGAATACACGTTCCCTGCTCCAATCACGTGTGAAACTTCACACGCACCCCAGGAATACACGTACCCCACTCACACAGGGCATTTCACGTGTGATACTTCCCGCGCACCCCAGGAATACACGTACCCCACTCGCACCAGGCCTATCACGTGTGAAACTTCCAACGCACCCCCGAAATACACGTTCCCTGCTCCAATCGCGTTTGAAACTTCACGCACACCCCAGGAATACATGTACCCCACTCGCACAGGGCATTTCGCATGTGATACTTCCTGTGCACCCCAGGAATACACGTAAGCCACTCGCACAGGGCCTATCGCGTGTGATACTTCCCACGCACCCCAGGAATACACGTACCCCACTTGCACAGGGCCTATCACGTGTGAAACTTCCTGCGCACCCCAGGAATACAAGTACCCCACTCGCACAGGGCCTATCGCGTGTGAAACTTCCTGCGCACCCCCGAAATACACGTTCCCCTCTCCAATCGCGTGTGAAACTTCCTGCGCACCCCAGGAATACACGTACCCCACTGGCACAGGGCCTATCGCATGTGATACTTCCCGCGCACCCCAGGAATACACGTACCCCACTCGCACTGGGCATTTCGTGTGTGAAACTTCCCGCCAACCCCTGTTATACACATACCCCGCTCCAATCGCGTGTGACACTCCCCGTGCAGCGGGGTACATGTATTCGGAGGAGTGCGCAGGGAGTTTTACAGGCATTTTCGTGGTTGGGGGCCTGTGCGCCATGTACGGGATTTTTGCGCTGTGCATGGTGCACGGGGAGGGGTTGGGGACGTAACTGGCACTGCTGCAGGGTCGCTGCGCCACTCTGCGCCACGGCTGGCTTTGGAAACTTAAATCCATGAATACGCTGTGCGCAGAAATGGATTTTAGCGCACGAAGCTGGCGCAGAAATTCGCACGCGCACACTGTGCGCCAGCCGCGTGCGCCACTTGTGCGCTGAATTCTGTGAATTACCCTCTAAATGTAATGTCTATACGCAAATGCTCATAAAATTTATTTTTACTTTTACGGGATTGAACGCAAATATTGATGAGCACTGACAAGATATTAATATGGGGGCATGCAACGCTTAAGGTAAAATTATCCATTTGTATTTTTGAAATTAAGAACAATTCTATAATATTCTCGCACCCAAAAAATGGACTAAACTTATTCCATTTTCTTGTTTTTCTACAACCCACACATCCTCCCTATTGCCAACCTCTTTTTCTGTGTTTTTGTTTTGAACATTGTGGAATATATTCATTTTAATGAATGCGATTTGATTCTCCGTACTCCTCTCTCATTGCCCACCCCGTTTTCTATGTTCTTTATATGGGTTTTTATTTTATTTATTTTATTTTTTTTAATCTGGTTCAACCTGATTATGTTTATCAATACACTCTACAATGTTTTGTTTTGTTTTGAATGTTTTTTGAATTGATTGAATGTTAATTTAAAACAATTACTTTTTGAGAATAGATTTCATAAATAATCCGTAGTAATGCCTGATTTGAGAAAGGCTCCGAGTACAGCCGATACACGTGTCATCAACAAGGGCAAATCTGTCAAAATAAAATAATTATTTGTTTTTGCAAATTACATTTGACGCTGTCTTCTATTTTAGTACCTTTTCAACAAATTATCTCCAAACTAGTTTGCTATTAGAGGCACTTGTAATCCGGCTAAATCCACCCGATTACAGGTAACAGTATAGTGGTGTTAATCCCCATTCTTAAAGTCCATAGGCCTCCTTGCAGCTTTTCGATGAATTACCGTTGATAGTAATTCTGTCCGCTGTAATTTCTGCGCTTTTTGGAGGTAAAGTCCAGGAAACAGTTCCATCCAAGTGATCCTCAAATTTGCTTCCAAAATGTCTCTCTGCTTCCAAAATGTGTCTCTCCTTTTCTCGCTCTCTGTTTTACTGTGTGTCTCTGTCGCTCTCTGTGGGTGAGAGTTGTATTACCTAGTGCAATGCATAAACCCTTGCATTTTATTGCAATTTATGAACGTTTCACATTTAAATTCTCTTCTAGTCAGGCACTATCATTGATCTGCATATATTCATAACGAGAGGGCAGGCAGGAGTGGCATTTACCTATAGGTCAAAGTGGACAGGAACTAGTGGGAACTGACTCCCACACATTTTTGATTTTAATAGTTCTACTAAATGTAATGGCCATTTACACACATCCAAAACTGTTTCACAGTAAAAGCATGCCTCTTATATTCATTTGAAATGTTGTAGGACAAAAAACACAGTCAGATGAGGGTTGGGTTTAGTATTTGCTCGAGGGAATGAATGCTCCCTTCAAAACAGCTACATCTAAAGCCACATCTGCTTTCTTTGAAGAGACCAAAATGAAAAACAATTAAGGACACCATTATGTGCCCACTACTACCAACATGACCATCTACCTGCCCGTTCCCCAGTCCCTTAAGAGGTGTTTCTTCATGCCCCCCCACCCCACCTCTGCTGGGGTGCAGGTGCCAGTACTTATTTTGTTTCACTTGGACCACTGCGCTTCCCACGTTATTAAACCCAACACCAAAGACCCAAGTCACTTTATTCAAGAGGATGTCAATCTTCTTCTCACATTTGTTGGAGCAACGAAAGAGTGCAAGTGTGAGCAGCGAGTGAGCAAAGAATGAATGGGAGGACTGAGTCTGAAAGCTGTGTGCAAGTACTGAGTGGACAGCTGTGTGTATGGCCAGTGAGTGTGAACTGTGTGTGTGAGTACTAGTTGAACACTGAACTAGTTGAATATGTGAATAGAGATCTTGAGAAATATGCATGGACAGTACATGCAATCAGTGTGAGATATACGTGTGAACATCAGGCCCCTGGGCCCTCAGTCTACAGAACGAGAAATGTGCCTGGGCAAAAGCCCAACCATTGCTGTGCCCTGCCCGGTCGGTGAACTCATGATGCAAGACCAACTGCTCCCCCAGACCATGAAATGATTCCTGGTGATTTGGAAGGGGTTGACCAGGTGATTCTCCTTCATTTCAATGAGAGAGACAGAGACAGAGAGAGAGAGAGAGAGAGAGAGAGACCCATAGACTCACCCATGTTCCTAATATGAACACACATGGCTGCAGTGGGATTCTCTAATACTTGGGATAGAAACGCTGGGGTATTAGCATGCAGCACAAGAACCAAAAGCAAAGGTCACGCTGAAGCAATTAGGAGTGGGGAAAAACAAAATGGCTGATAGCCCTTTTATCTCCTTCAACTCCATTCAGCGTGGGACTTGCCACAAGGCCTAGTGGGAAGAGAGACGCACACAGCCCCTCATCATCTGCCCTATCAGGGCCAGGAAGAAATGGGGGAACTCTCATACAGTCGAAATCTCGGTACACAAATAGAGATGAGAACCACGGGAAGTCAGCATCGGCTCAGCGATGGAATCTTTGGGAGCAGGAATGAAGCAGAGATATGAACGATGGACGCCTGGACTGGGAGATGGCCTGTGGAGTACTTTCAGTCCATAAGATGCTGATGGAAGAAGGTTTGGATCATCTAATAAAAGCTGTGCAGCTCATGATCAAGCTGAGAGAGGCTGGATTAGCCTTTGAGAAACTGCACCTTGACCCGACAAAGCGAGAGCCTCACTAAATTCCTTTAGAAACTGACCCTAGATCCTGCCAAACCCAACAGGGTGACCAAAGACTTATGAGAAACTGCTCATTCATCCAAACAAAGCCAAGAGGCGGAGGAAAGACTTTGAGAAACGGAGCAATGCATCTAAGCGTCCTTCGTTATTCATGAGTAGGTCTAGATGCGAGAGAGTGCTGCTAGGAATTGTGGCACGCAGTCAATGAAGTCAAAAGGGAGGAGGGTGCATCTAAAAGGGGTTCCTGGTAGGGAAATCAATGCTGAGGTGGCAGTACACGCTGCAGATGGGGTGTTGTGGATCTGAAGCAAAACCAAGATATATGAGAGGCTCTCTGAAAAATTTTCAGCAGCTGAAGAAGAACTTAGGTGTTGGGGTAAAGCCTCGGAAAGACTGATGCCCTGAGAGACGGGTCATTGCAGTTTTGCCGGTGCAATAAAATTGCTGGTAATTTCGACACCAGTACTTTTACTGCACCAGCAAAACACAAGTTTTACCCCCACCAGCAAAAAAAATACAGAATTACTGGCACCAGTAATTCCGGTTCTGGTGAATCCGGCAATTCCCTCAATGGATTCAACTAGGGATTTATGGGGATTTACGAGGCCTCATTACGAGTGTGGCGGTTCGGAAACAAGGGTGCTTCTGAGTCCCCACAGGAATGGGAACTTACAAAATCTACCACCCGACTTCCTGCTCCGCCGGGATTTGTAATGTCCCTGTGGCACCGGGAAGTCAGGGGGCGGATTCAGTGTTACAGGGTTGGCGATAACCTGCCAGTAGCACCGGCGGGTTACCGTCAACCTCGTAATGAGGCCCACTGTGTTTCTGCCACTAGGAATATGCCAGTAATTGGTAATTCCAGCATTCCAAGTGGCAGAATCGGTATTACTGTTCTGGTGGCATCCGGCTGGTAATTCCACTAAAATGGGAATGGACCCGAATGAATATGAATAAGACAATGATGGTTTGTAGTCAAGCTTCTGATTGGTGGAATACACTTGCACACTTTGCTGCAAATAAAGGAAGAAACATTCCATTTTCTTGGTAGGCTTGCTTTCCTTAAAGATGATGTGTCTCAGCACACCTTTCTACTAATACCACATACCGCATGCAGCAGCACCGCACCACTTATACGATGTGAAACCAGAAATCAAGAACGAGAGTATGAGTGTAAACAGGGGATGTCTGCAAGGTTGCGGGCAGTGAGGAGGGACAAGAGGACAAACAACAAACATGAGCAATGGGCGTGAACACTGACGCTCTAATGTAGAGAAACCTAAAGCACCCATCCGCGTTACCACCAGATTACCGCTTGTTACACTGCCTTCTTCTTTCTTCCCATGAGTCAGGAGAACTGGACGAGGGAGCCAAATGGAGCCCCTCGCCCGGATGGTAATGCTCTGTAGCACAAGTGATCTTCACTGTGCGCAAATTCTGCAGTCTGCTAGGGGGCAAGGGCAACATTGTGGGCCATGGTGCAGCGGCCCAGCCCCGGTGTAGTGGGTACGTGACCAATAAAAACTACTCATGTTGTGTATTTGATATTTAAAAAAATGGGCAAAGTAGAACACATAAGAAAAAAACCTTTTGGGCCTCATTACAAGTATGGCGGTAAGAGATCAACAGGCTGATTCATGGAATAATTAGCACGGCGCAAGTGGCCAAAAACGTGCGATTCGCAGTGGAATAGCGAAAATCGCAGTGCAAGTGCGAAAATCGCACGAAAAGCAGCGCACATCGATTCATGGAAGGCCGTGCGCGAGAAAACCATCGATGTGCGCTAAAAAAGTGCGCAGCGCACGTTTGCGCACAGGCCATCTAACGGCGTGCGCCAGGTCACAGCGAAAATCGCACAGGCCACAGCGAAAATCGCACATAGCGCGGCGCACACAACAAAAGTAGGCGCAACACGGGGCGTAACACTCGGAATGGGGAACAACTTGCCAAAATGTGGGAGTCACGGGGGAAGTACAGGGTGCAAGTGCGGGGAACGCCCACACGCTCGCCTACAACACGTATTCATGGAATCGAATAGGGCAAAAAAGCGCACGGTCAAACCAGCGCACAGGCACAAACACGACCGCCACAAGAAAGCAGGCGGTAGCGTCTCAGCGCCTATAATAAATGTGCGCCAAAAGGTGCGCCAACAAATACCACCGATATACAGCCATGATGAATGTCCTATACTGTGGCCCTCCAGGACAAATGACGTGCAAAGGGGTACCCACAAACACGGACACCCGCTGACTGAAAAATAACGTGTGCGTGTATTCCGGGGTGCGCGGGAACTTTCACACGCAATTTGGCTGGGTACGTGGATCTCAGGGGTGCGCGGGAAGTCCCACACGCGATTTGGCTGGGTACATGGATCTCAGGGGTGCGCGGGAAGTCCCACACGCGATTTGGCAGGGTACGTGGATTTCAGGGTTGCACGGGAATTCCACACGTGATTTGGCCGGGTACGTGCGCGGGATCTCAGGGGTGCGCGGGAAGTCTCACACGCAATTTGGCTGGGTACGTGGATCTCAGGGGTGCGCGGGAAGTCACACACGCGATTTGGCTGGGTACGTGGAACTCAGGGGTGCGTGGGAAGTCTCACACGCGATTTGGCAGGGTACATGGAATTCAGGGGTGTGCGGGAAGTTCCACACGCGATTTGGCCGTGTACATGTGCAGGAATTTACACATACTGTGGCCCTCCAGGACAAATGACGTGCAAAGGGGTACCCACAAACACGGACACCCGCTGACTGAAAAATAACGTGTGCGTGTATTCCGGGGTGCGCGGGAACTTTCACACGCAATTTGGCTGGGTACGTGGATCTCAGGGGTGCGCGGGAAGTCCCACACGCGATTTGGCTGGGTACGTGGATCTCAGGGGTGCGCGGGAAGTCTCACACGCGATTTGGCAGGGTATGTGGAATTCAGGGGTGCGCGGGAAGTTCCCCACGCGATTTGGCCGGGTACGTGCGCGGGAATTTACACACGCGACTTGGCTGTGTACGTGGATCTCAGGGGTGCGTGGGAAGTCACACACGCGATTTGGCAGGGTACATGGATTTCAGGGGTGCGCGGGAAGTTCCACACGCGATTTGGCCGGGTACGTGCGCGGGAATTTACACACGCGATTTGGCTGGGTACGTGTATTTCAGGGGTACGCGGGAAATTCTACACGCGATTTGGCTGTGTGCTCCCAGGTATTCCCTGTACACCCTCCATGGCCCCTGCAGGCAGCCAACACCACAGGGGACTACCCTGCACACCTGCTCATGTCACCCAGCACCCCCACCCCCAGGCATCCAGGGGCAGCCTCCACCAGGCCCCCACCCATGTCTCCCACCACCCCCACCCCCCAGCCACCATGGGCATCCCCCACCAGGCCCCCACTCATGTCTCCCACCACCCCCACCCACCAGCAGTGCAGGGGCAGCACCACCAGGCCCCCACTCATGTCCAACTCATGTCTCCCACCCCCCCCCACCCCCCCAGCATTCAGGGGCACCCTCCACCAGGCCCCCACTCATTTCTCCCACCACCCCCACCCCCCAGCCACCATGGGCCTCAAAAACCACCCCCACCCCCCAGCCACCATGGGCATCCCCCACCAGGCCCCCACTCATGTCTCCCACCACCCCCACCCCCCCAGCCACCATGGGCAGCCCCCACCAGGCCCCCACTCATGTCTCCCACCACCCCCACCCCCCAGCATCCAGGGGCACCCTCCACCAGGCCCCCACTCATGTCTCCCACCACCCCCACCCCCCAGCCACCATGGGCATCCCCCACCAGGCCCCCACTCATGTCTCCCACCACCCCTACCCCCAGCCACCATGGGCATCCCCCACCAGGCCCCACTCATGTCTCCCACCCACCCCCACCCCCCAGCCACCATGGGCAGCCTCCCACCAGGCCCCCACTCATATCTCCCACCACCCCCACCCCCCCCAGCAGTGTGGGGCACCCTCCACCAGGCCACCACCCATATCTCCCACCACCCCCACCCCCCCAGGCACCATGGGCAGCCCCCACCAGGCCCCCACTCATGTCTCCCACCACCCCCACCACCCAGCCACCATGGACAGCCCCCACCAGGCTCCCACTCATGTCTGCCACCACCACCACCCCCCCAGCCACCATGGGCAGCCCCCATCAGGCCCCCACTCATGTCTCCCATCAGCCCCACCCCCCAGCATCCAGGGGCACCCTCCACCAGGCCCCCACTCATGTCTCCCACCACCCGCACCCCCCAGCTACCATGGGCATCCCCCACCAGGCCCCCACTCATGTCTCCCACCACCCCCAACCCCAGCAGTGCAGGGGCAGCACCACCTGGCCCCCACTCATGACCAACTCATGTCTCCCACCACCCCCACCCCCCAGCCACCATGGGCATCCCCCACCAGGCACCCACTCATGTCTCCCACCACCCCCACCCCCCAGCCACCATGGGCATCCCCCACCAGGCCCCCACTCATGTCTCCCACCACCCCCACCCCCCAGCCACCATGGGCATCCCCCACCAGGCCCCCACTCATGTCTCCCACCACTCCCACCCCCCCAGCCACCATGGGCAGCCCCCACCAGGCCCCCACTCATGTCTCCCACCACCCCCACCCCCAGCCACCATGGGCAGAGCCCACCAGGCCCCCACTCATGTCTCCCACCACCCCCACCCCCCAGCCACCATGGGTAGCCCCCACTCATGTCTCCCACCACCCCCACCCCCCCAGCCACCATGGGCAGCCCCCACCAGGCCCCCACTCATGTCTCCCACCACCCAAACCCACCCAGCCACCATGGGCAGCCCCCACCAGGCCCCCACTCATGTCTCCCACCACCCCCACCCCCCCAGCAGTGTGGGGCACCCTCCACCAGGCCACCACCCATGTCTCCCTCCACCCCCACCCCCCCAGCTACCATGGGCAGCCCCCACCAGGCCCCCACTCATGTCTCCCACCACCCCCACCCCCCAGCCACCATGGGCAGCCCCCACCAGGCCCCCACTCATGTCTCCCACCACCCCACCCCCCAGCCACCATGGGCATCCCCCACCAGGCCCCCATTCATGTCTCCCACCCACCCCCACCCCCCAGCCCCCATGGGCAGCCGCCACCAGGCCCCCACTCATGTCTCCCACCACCCCCACCCCCCCAGCAGTGTGGGGCACCCCCCACCAGGCCACCACCCATGTCTCCCACCACCCCCATCCCCCCAGCCACCATGGGCAGCCCTCACCAGGCCCCCACTCATGTCTCCCACCACCCCCCCCCCCAGCCACCATGGGCAGCCCCCACCAGGCCCCCACTCATGTCTCCCACCACCCCCACCCCCCCAGCCACCATGGGCAGCCCCCACCAGGCCCCCACTCATGTCTCCCACCACCCCCACCCCCCAGCATCCAGGGGCACCCTCCACCAGGACCCCACTCATGTCTCCCACCACCCCCACCCACCAGCCACCATGGGCATCCCCCACCAGGCCCCCACTCATGTCTCCCATCACCCCCACCACCCAGCAGTGCAGGGGCAGCACCACCAGGCACCCACTCATGTCCAACTCATGTCTCCCACCACCCCCACCCCCCAGCATCCAGGGGCACTCTCCACCAGGCCCCCACTCATGTCTCCCACCACCCCCACCCCCCAGCCACCATGGGCATCCCCCACCAGGCACCCACTCATGTCTCCCACCACCCCCACCCCCCAGCCACCATGGGCATCCCCCACCAGGCCCCCACTCATGTCTCCCACCACCCCCACCCCCCCAACCACCATGGGCAGCCCCCACCAGGCCCCCACTCATGTCTCCCACCACCCCCACCCCCCAGCAGTGCAGGGGCAGCACCACCAGGCCCCCACTCATGTCTCCCACCACCCCAACCCCCCAGCCACCATGGGCATCCCCCACCAGGCCCCCACTCATGTCTCCCACCCACCCCCACCCCCCAGCCACCATGGGCAGCCCGCACCAGGCCACCACCCATGTCTCCCACCACCCCCACCCCCCAGCCACCATGGGCATCCCCCACCAGGCCCCCACTCATGTCCAACTCATGTCTCCCACCACCCCCACCCCCCAGCATCCAGGGGCACCCTCCACCAGGGCCCCACTCATGTCTCCCACCACCCCCACCCCCCAGCAGTGCAGGGGCAGCACCACCAGGCCCCCACACATGTCTCCAACCACCCCCACCCCCCAGCAGTGCAGGGGCAGCACCACCAGGCCCCCACTCATGTCTCCCACCACTCCCACCCCCCAGCCACCATGGGCATCCCCCACCAGGCCCCCACACATGTCTCCCACCCACCCCCACCCCCCAGCCACCATGGGCAGCCCCCACCAGGCCCCCACTTATGTCTCCCACCACCCCCACCCCCCAGCAGTGCAGGGGCAGCACCACCAGGCCCCCACTCATGTCCCCCTGCACCCAGGTCCTCACAATCCCAAAAGCATGTGCATTATGGTCAGCCTCCACAGCCAAAAGGCCCTACCAAGTAACCCATTCACCCACATGGAAATGGAAATTACATGTTACACCCCCAATGTTCATAAAGCAAATGAACCCATGTCCGTCACACACAATGGTTGCAAATGAATGGGAAAACACCCAACATGACATGCATGAAACCAATGAGATGATACCACACAGTGAAGCATGAAAACAAAATTGTATTTAAAAAAATTGAATGCAAATGAAATGAAACAAACTACAATGGCAATGAAAAAAAGATAAGCTGCATGTCCGTCCAAAAAAATCAAAACTACAAATCCAAATCCAAAAAAATGTTGTTCAAAGTCACATTAAAAATAAAATCAATCCGAGAGATAAAAATAAATGCAAAGACCATTGCTCCATGGAGAATAAATCAAAAATAAAAAAATAAAACAATCCAATGAATAACTATGTACAAAACATCCAAGGGTCCATGAGCACAACTGAACAAAGGAAACCTACAAAAAAACCCTAACTAAAATCCAACTATATACAAAAAGTGGAGCAGTGTCCGTCAACTCCAAATCATAAGAAACAAAGGAAACCTAAAACTAAAGAACTATATACAAAGGCGGCGGGCAAGTCCAGCGGCTCACTCCGTGGTGTTCCGGGCCAGGGCATCATCAAACTCCTCGTCTATGTCCCGGAGACGGTCCTGTTCCATGGCCCCGAGGGTCCGCAGGGACGACGCCATCTGCTCCTCCAACCCCCTGCGGATTGCCTCGAGGCACTCGGCCTGCCTCAGGGCCCTCCGCATGGAGTTCTCCGCCCTGACCATCGTGAGCCGCGCCTTTTCGCCCGCCGCCGCTCCGCACCTATCTGCTGGCCCAACCGCAGCCACACGGAAGACACTTCCTGTCCTGGGTCCTCCTGCCCTCCGGCCGATGTCTGCCCCTCCGATGTTGATGGCCCCGAGCCATGATGCCTCCCACGTTGACTCTGTTGCTGCCTCCGACGCAACTGCCTCTGCCAGCACAATGGCATCCAGGCTGATGGAATCCACCGATCCACCGACGCTGTCGTGCACGTGCCCTGCCTGATGATGCCGGCACATCCTCCATCTGCTGGGGTACAGTTGCTGTGGTGTCCACCCCTGCTGGACCTCCGACTCCCGACTGTGGCAGGGATGGGATCCCCACCGAGCTGACTGCATTGGTCAGGGCAGGTCCACAGGGGGCCCTGGTGGCATCTGGGCCGGAAGACGGCAAGGAGAACGACCGGCGTATAGCCTCCACAGAGGAGGAGAGGGCTGCCAGATTGGCCGACACATGCAGGAAACCCCCGAACATGGAAGATCCCAATTGGGCCACGTCGGCACGGTGCTCTTCGTGATGATGTGCGTGCTCCTCCCGGGAAGCACGCACGTCATCACGAATTGCACCCGCGCGCATCGCGACCCCAATCAGGACCTTCTCCATACGGACACGGGTCCCCTCGTCCGCATGTGGAGGGGAGTCAGGTGACATGGACATCCCCTCTACCTGCGGACGGGCCTGGGACGGGGCATCCCTGCTGGTGCATGGTGGTGCACTCACAGGGTCAGGGACAGCGACATGCACAGGCCCCTCCACGGTGACCTGTGCTGCCTCCTGCCCCTGGACTGCACCACTTGCACCAGCAGGGATGCCCCCACCAGGCCCCATGTGTGCCTCAGTGGCGGCCTCCTCCTCCTCTGTGGAAACCACCAACCTGGATGGCTCCTCACCGTCTTCTGCCGTAGCAGGCCCCTGTGGGGGCTCACCCACCCCTTCCGCTGCAGCTGCAGCCGTGGGGGCATCCCCGCCGCCTTGCTCCACAGCGCCGTCTCCGCCCTCTTCTTCACTAGCCGCTGCGTAGAGGGAGACATAGAACACAAGCATCAGGGTACTGTTCAATGGTCCCCTAGACAGGAAGCAATAGCAGATGAGTACCACTGTCAAAGTACACTTCCATCATGTCCCTCCACAACACATGGGTCAGTCCAGGCAAAACACACACAGTAACAGGCATGGTGCATGCCATGGACATTTCCATACATGTCCAATGGACACTTGAAACATACAATGATAGGGAACTCACATGAATCATAGGTCATGCCTATCACATGCACACACTTCACCTCAGTCACATCCATCTGGCCTCATACACCCCAAACACAGCGGATACAAGGGTAACTAGGCTGCATCAGTGAATCTGTGCATTGTCACACACATGTGTCATGCATCCATGGCATTCACAAGTCACAGACACGCAGGTCAGGCACACAGACATGGCTACCATATATGTACCTGGCATCAGCACCCATCCCTCACCCCCACCCATGTCCAGGAACAGAGACTGGCATGCTCTCATGTGTAAAATCTGCATAGGGCTCCCCATGTGGCATTTAAACACATGCAACAACCATGTGGTTCACACATCACTGGTCGCACATGCATTACCATGATGTCCCTGCACACATACATGCATACATGGCCTATGTCACACATACAGGCAAGTATCAGACAACCAGCACACCGCAACATGCCCTGTCTCACACAGCAATGCTTGGACACTTAGCGCTCAACTCCAGACGGGTCTCCCTCTCAAGGATCTGGGCGTGGAGCGCTGGGCGTACGCGTTCCAGGACCCTCATCTGGATGGAACACATGCGGCCCCGGCCCCCCTCCACGAGGTGCCGGGCCTTCACGAGGGTCCTGGACCTCAAGTCCTCCCAGCGCTTCTTGATCTTCTGGACGTCGCGGGTTGCCACCCCCTCCGCGTTGATGGCAACCACACAGTCAGCCCAGATCCTCTCCCGTCCTTCCTTGCTGGCGCGGGACGATCCAAAGAGGGCATCATACAGCCCCAGGACATGCTCCACCAGGACACCAACTTCGGTGGCAGTGAAGCTGGTGCCCCTCTGCCCCTCTGGCCTGGGGTTGCCACTGGTGCCAGATGTGGAAGTGCCCGACATGGCAACCCCAGAGGCAGGAGTGGGTGGGCAACTGGGTCCTGGGGCTGGGCTGTGGAGCGATGTTATCCCAGTCGGGAGTCTTCTGTTCCAGCAGGGGTGGACACAGCAACTGGACCCCTGCAGATGGCTGATGTGCAGGCACCAAATGGCAGGGCACGGTGGCAGCAGGCAGGCAGGCAGGCAGCAGCAGCAGATGGCACGTGGGAGGCTGCTCGGGGCACTGGGGGGCAGTAATTCGGCCTTCTGGGCAGGAGCGTGGTCTTCCGTGTGTTTTCGCGTGGCCAGCTTGATACGGAGTGATTTGGCACGTGAAAATCCTGCACGTCAGCGTGAAATTCGAGGAAAGGCCATTAGCGCGTAAGCGCGTCAGCACGCATACGCGATTCTATTGGACCAAAGGCCCTCAGCGCGTAAGCGCGTCTGTGACGTGACCCGCACGGGTGTTTCCCTCATAGCACGTGATGACGGAGCACACGTGGAAAGACTGCACGTCAGAGTGTCATTGCGTGTAATTGGACAAAAGTGCACGTACACGTGATTGGCCTATGTATGTGTATTTCAGGGGTGCGCGGGCACTTACACACGCGAGTACATCAGCGCACGTGTATAACGGGGTGCGCGGGAATTTCCACACGCTATTGGCCTGGGTACTGGATTTCAGGGGTGCGCGGGAAATTTCACACGCGAGTACATCAGTGAACATGTATACCGGGGTGCGCGGGAATTTCCACACGCTATTGGCCTGGGTACTGGATTTCAGGGGTACGCGGGAAGTTTCACACGCTCGCCTACAATACGCGCAAAGAAACACGTACGCCAGTAGGAAGCAGGCATACGTTGACCCGCGACGCATAAATTTGCGGCAAACAAAATAACAAGCTCAGACGCCAGGATGAATATACCGTTCCTAGCAGCAGTGGCCGTGGGCTACCAAAGGAGGAGGAGGAGGATAGTCAGGGCCAGAATATTCACACCCAGAACCAGCCTTTTCGGGATGCCTGATGACCAGGTGTATGGGAGGTACAGGTTTCCACCACACATAATACTGGACCTGGTGAGTGAGTGGGAGGATGACCTCACATCACCCACCCTGTGCTCCCAAGCACTCAGCCCCCTGGAGAAGGTCCTCAATGTACTGCACTTCTTAGTCACTGGATCATTTCAGCGGACAAGTGCCATAGTGGGTGGGGTGTCACAGGCCACGCAGTCACGCTGCCTACAGCAGGTCTTGAACATCATCACTGCACGCCCATCAGTCCACAGGCACATATACCTGCCCAGAACACCTGCAGAAAGGCATGCTGCTGCCCTGGATTTTTACGGTGTGGTACGATTCCCCAAAGTGCTAGGTGCCATTGACTGCACCCATGTGGCTCTACGTCCCCCCAGGGCATTTGAGCACATCTTTAGGAACCGCAAGCACTGGCATTCCATCAACGTGCAGGTAGTATGTTATGCCAAGGGAATCATCACCTCAGTATATGCCAACTATCCCGGGTCCACCCACGACAGCTTCATTTACCGAATGTCCACCCTAAGCCGGGACCTAGAAGCTGGGCGGCATGGCGATACATGGCTGCTTGGTGAGTATGAATGCCACTGCACATGCATGCATGTCAGATACTGAGCAAGGTCACAATGATACCAATCACCACCTCCACAGGGGACAGTGCCTACCCTCTCAGCCCCCACATGATGACGCCAATTCGGAACCCCACCACGCCACCCGAGGTAAGATATAACACAGCCCACATTGCAACCCGGGGCATAGTGGAGCGCACATTCGGAGTGCTTAAGTCACACTTTCGCTCCCTTGACCATTCTGGCGGGCAGCTGTTATACGCTCCCCCAGTAGTGTGCAGGATCATAGTGGCAGCATGTGTCCTGCACAACGTTGCAACACGCCGGGGCCTGGCCGTGGACATGGTGGTGGCCCCACATCCCCAACCACATGCACGGCTGCTGCGCATGGGAGGGGAAAGGGCACGGGGGAGGCAGCCCGTACACAGCTAGTGGCTAATTACTTCACCTAGAAATCACACCCCTGTGGAGTGCACACTGCCCTGGCACATACCATCTGACAATCAATGATGACTCAACCTGACACCGATCCTGAATGTCTGGAGAATCAACCGTCAAAACCATATCAGCCTGAGATCGTTCACCTGGAAGTGTTACAATGGGCCTCATTACGACCCTGGCGCTAAGCGAAAAACGATGGCGGTAAATGCTTACCGCCATCGTTTTCCGCCAGGTCCGATCATGACCCGTGACCGTTAACTACGATGCCAATAGCGGCATCGTAGTTAACGCTGCCGCAAACTGCGCTAAGGGTGCGCGCACGCGACCGCCCACACCGTACTTAGCGCCATGGCGGAAAGGCACGCAAATGCCGACCCAAGCGGACATGCACCTAACGCCATCATTGAGGCCGCTAAGTACCTTACCGCCATGGTGCAAATAACGCCATCGCGAACCAACCGTAAAGGGCCAATTCAAGTGAATGCAGCTGCCACAGGTGCACAGAAACAGCACAGGTGAAGGCAATACAGACTCAGGGGAGTATAAAAAGAGCACACCCCACCCCTACCCACACCCAGTCACACTCCACAATGATGCCAATACGACTAGCAATGTTGGGGCTGGAGGACCTGATAGCAATGCATGTGCTACTACAACAGCAACAGCAACAACAACAACAACAGGCAGCACAGAGGAGACGCAGGAGGAGAAGGAGGGCAAGGCAGGCCCAGCAAGCCCCACCAGCACAGCCAGTGCCACCACGCAGGCAGCCCCCAATCCCACGCATCAGAGCCAATCCAAACAACCTCACTGCTGAGCAGATCCACACCCTGTACCGTTTGGACAGGGACACCATCACCGCCATCGTAGACATGACACACAACGACATCGTCAGCATGATAGAAAGTCCAACCGCCATCCCCCCCCTACTGAAGGTAGTGGCTGTACTCCACTTCCTGGCCACAGGCACCTACCAGCACACAGTGGGGCACCTGCATGGCATTTCACAACCATTATTCTCACGAACACTCATCCAAGTGCTTGATGCCCTCCTCAAGCACACAGACGACCACATCTCATTACCACGGACTGCCCAGGAGATTGCAAACACCAAAGTGGGTTTCCATGCACTAGCCAGCATACCCGGTTGCATTGGTGCCATCGACTGCACCCATGTGGAATTGGTGGTTCCACGTGCCATGGAGGTACCGTACCGCAACCGGAAACAGTTCCACTCTATCAACGTGCAAATGGTCTGTGACTCCAACAAGATCATCACACATTGTTGTGCCCGATTCCCCGGATCAACCCATGATTCCATGATCCTGAGGAACTCCACAATACCACGCTACATGGAGCGACATGCAGGCCCAAGATCCTGGCTACTCGGTGAGTGCTATGTCATGGAAGTGGGCATGGGAATGACGTACCAGTGCATACTCCACCTGGCAGAAAGGGGGGGGGGGATGATGCATACTCCACCTGGCTGAAAGGGGGGGGGGATGATGCATACTCCACCTGGCTGAAAGGGGGGGGGGGATGATGCATACTCCACCTGGCTGAAAGGGGGGGGGGGGATGATGCATACTCCACCTGGCTGAAAGGGGGGGGGGATGATGCATACTCCACCTGGCTGTGAGTAACACAGAGAACGGATACAGAGGAAGGCCACTCACAATGCACTAAACCCCTCTGCATACATAGGGTGATGGCATGCTAAACAGGCCATGGCAGCAATGGGCATATACTGGTTGCATAGTGTGAATCAATTAGTGCATGTAGAAGTGAGCCAAGGTAACAGTTCCATGCCAGCCATGGTGGGACATCATGTTCCTGGACAGACAACATGACTGACACATACATTCTCGCCTACATACAGGTGATGCAGCCTACCCCCTGAAGAGGTGGCTCCTCACGCCAGTCCGGAACCCGCAGAACCAGCACGAGGAGGACTACAACCGTGCACATACACGTACTCGTGTGGTCATAGAGCAGACATTCGGCCTCCTGAAGGCACGGTTCCGAAGCCTCAGCAGGTCTGGTGGGGCACTCCTGTATGGCCATGAGAAGGTGGCAAAGATCGTCATGGCATGTGTCATGCTGCACAATATGTGCGTCAGACGGAATGTGCCCCTGCCCCCTGACGCAGAACTGCAACCACCTGACGATGAGGATGAGGATGAGGAGGGTGCAGAAGGGGCGCCACCACATGGAGGAGGCGATGCACAGGAGGGGCGTGCCATGCGCCAAAGTATCATCAACCACTGCTTCTAGCACACACGGCTGGTGTTCATCGCATGGAGACAGCACTTGGGGCACTGTGTGACTCTGGGGCATGCACACTGAGGACTGGACACCAATAAAGCACACATACGCAATGAAAATGTCCACACGTTTCCTTTTGTGAAACGAATAAACTGTATTTGAACTATGTACTGTCGTGTCACACCCCCTCCCACCTCCCACCTCCCCCCTGCACACCCCCCCCCCCAAACTCCCCCCTTAACTCCCCAACACACCACCCCGCCACCCCCCCTGCACACCCCAACACACCCCCTCCCACCTCCCACCTCCCCCCTGCACACACCCCCCCCAAACTCCCCCCTTAACTCCCCAACACACCACCCCGCCACCCCCCTGCACACCCCAACACACCCACTCCCCCCTCCACCCTCCCCCCCCCCTGGAATCCCAACAAAGGTGTGAGTTGGTCTGTGCAGCAGTGTCAGTAGTAGGATTCCTACACTGTCCGGCCACTATTGGCAGCCCCCTCCACTGGCCCCCGGGGCACCCCTGCCTGTGCTGCGGAGGTTCCTCCCCGATCGGCGGATGGGGCTGCTCGGTGTCGAGCTGGCAACCGAGGAGGATCCTGCCTGCTCATTTGGACGCATGGCCCGTATTGTCTGCACAAGGTCAGTGATGGCGTGCCGCACAGCAGCTAGTTCCGCGCAGATGTCCTTTGTGGACGACTCTATAGCTGCCTTCACAGTCTCAGCACATTTATCCATTGCTGCACTTGACCCCCCACATTCAGCAACATGTTCTTCGAGCAGCGAGGAAAGTTGCTGCTGCCGGGTGGCAATCGCCTCCAGAGAATGGTTGGGATTCTGGGCCATGGCTAATGGCAGTGGCATTCCCATTGGGCTGATCTGCCCCTGCAGCGGGGATGGAGTGGCTGGCCAATCGTCATCCTCTGGCTGACCCTGTGTGGCATCCACATGCGGGCTGCTTAGGGACAGGTAGGGGGAATGAGGGTGGCCTGTGGGGCTCCTGACATCACTCTCCTCAAAGGTCCCTGCTTCACTATCGGAGGAGGCAGCAATGGCAGCAGTCTCCCCAAGTGTGCTGCTTGCAGCAGAGGCTGTGGCTTCTGTGGGCATGATTGGTGTGATGTCTGCTGCTGCTGCTGCTGCTGCTGTACTGCCTGCTGGGGTGGCTGTCTGTGCCCTGTCCTGTTTCCCTTGCATGGATTTTGCCTGCTGTGGTGTTTTCCTCGGGACGACAGAGGTGGAGGGTTGTGGCGTTGGCACAGTTGGCCTGGCCCTCTTGGTGGGTGTGGAGGCTGTGGTGTCCTCTTCCTCAAGGTCGGAATTTGAGCCTGTGGTGGGACAGAGGAGGGAGAGTGTTATTGATGGGTCTGCGGACATTGGCCGGGCATTGTTGCGACTGGCATCTCATCAGTTAGTACATGTGGCACATTTCATGCAGGGGAAAAAAGTTGACTCCCTTTTGTGTGGAAGTAGCATGGAGGTATGTGGGTGCCTGCAGTTAGGGTGTGCATGCTGCATGTGTACAGGGTGCAGATCGGATGTATCTGTGGGCAGTCTCCTGCTGATGTGTTGCATTCACACTATGGGCCAACATTGTACTTCACATGAATGGACTTTGCATGCCTTGATTTGAGCCACCTACCTGCATCGCCCGATGTCGGGGCTCCTCTCTCCATTCCTCCTACTCCTTCAATGCTCTGCATTCCGATTGTGGAGGCACAGATTTCCTCCCATGGCTGCAATTTTATAGGGGACTCCGATCCTCCCCCAGTTGCCATTGCCAGGTTCATGTTGGCTGATAGTATGCTCCTGACTCTGAGCCGGAGATCGTCCCACCGCTTGCGGCACTGTTTGACATTGCGGGGTGTCGTTCCCACGGCACTGACCCGCTGAGCTACCAGTGCCCATATGGCCTTCTTCTTGGTTATGGCCGGTCTTGTCAGTTGGTTGGAGAATACCACTGCAGCGTTCTCCTGTAGGGTCTCCGCTAGAATGGTGAGCTCCTCTCTGGAGAAGCGGTCTTGCCGCTGGCGGTCACAGGCTTTTTTCAAAACTTTCGGCATCTTCCTGCAGGTAGAAGGTTGAAGCCGGTATTGGCGGGGTCTCAGGCTCGGATGTCCAGTGGTTTCGGAGGATGGCAATGGATTGTGTTTTTAAAGATGGCCGCCGTGCTCTTTCCCGTTCCGCCGCGGTGACGCTACTTCCGGTTCCGCTTATCTACGGTCAACGCTAATTGCGGTGACCGCTAACTACGGTCACCGCTATGTACGGCGGTGGCGGTGGTGCACCTTGCGCCGCATACGATGCCGGTAGGTGCCGTTTTGGGGGCATTACCGCCATGGCGCTGTTTACATTACCGCCATGGCGTAATGCTCGTGCGCGATGGGTCGTAATGTGGCGCACTTTACACCATCGTCCCACGGCGTTAACGTTCATTACGCCATGGCGGTAATGACGGCGGATTACCGCCAGGGTCGTAATGAGGCCCAATGTGTGCATCCCTACCTACACAGACACCACCAATGCAGTTTTGTGAAAAAACACATTCAAGCAGCTAAAATGAATACCCACTTGCAAAATGCAACATGAGGACAGTGCCATGTCACCCAACCCATCCCCAGCACCGCCACACGACACACCGTGCCATGTCATGCTATGTGCAGGTAAACAAAGTAATCCCCACAACATGACACAAGTGTCACAATGTACAGTGTCCCTAATTGAAACTCGCGACACCTGAAATGCTCACAGTAATGCAGGACCAACAACACACTTGAGCAGGTATTTAGCAATAACACTTATCAGCCACTGACCCTCAAAACTACCATTAACATGACATTACGAATGTAAGGAATTAGTAGTCTCACCACCTGGAAATGCCTGCACTCCCACCACTTCCAACTGTACAGTGTTGCCGCCATGTAGAGTTGTAGGTGCACTGCTGCCAACATGGACCCCATCTCCAAAGTAGAGGGCCTTGTGTAGACATGAGGAAAGGACCTGCAAATTAGGAGGTAGACACGGATGATGAGTTACACATCAATGCAACATGCAGTGTACAACACAACAGCAATATGCACTAGGAATGTATACACAGTATTGACTAGACTACCCACACATGTAGTGGGAGTCCAATGTCACCATGTACGTCAATGTCACTTGGGCACACCCTTTGCAAGCCCATGGAAACGGAAAGCAGGAGGGGTGTGTGTGACAAAAACCCAAGCATCTGAACCAAATACATGACAAGCCTGCATGTGCCCAGCCACAATGCAGCGTATGCCCACAGGAGCCACGGAAGGCAACACATTGGGCCTCATTACACGGACGGCGGTAAGGGTTAACGGTCACCGTTAATGGCAACGGTGACCGTTAACCCTTACCGCCGTACTACGAGGTCCCTTTGCGGGTTGGAGGAACTAACGCCTGCTTCTTGCAGGCGTTAAGTACCAACCCGCTAAGGGACCTCGGAGCTAATTACGGCACCGCAAAATTGCGGTGCCGTAATTAGCGCCTTCCCCATTCCCATAGAGCCCTATGGGGCTGAAATGGGAATGGGGAAGGGCAATGGCGGAAAGGGGATTTACCGCCCCTCCAACCTTGGAATGGGGCGGTAAATCCCCTTTCCGCCAAGGCGGTGCCGGTAATTTACCGGCATGGTCCAGGGTGCTAATAGCACCCTGGATTACCGCCTTCCGTGTAATGAGGCCCATTGTCCCAAAAAAAATAAAAATAAAGAAAAAAAAGAAAAAAAAAATCAAAAATGGCCATTAATGGGCCCGGGGGGGTTGGGGAGGCCACCCAGGAGGTCCGAGGACAGGGTGCACACCAAAACCCACCTGTGTGGATCTTGGGAAAAAAAACACCTCCATGGGCTCATGGCCCACACGGCTACCCTATTGTGGGAGTATCACTGCTGCTGCTATTATCACCCTGTGCAGCTGCATCCGGAGGTGGTTGCACTATGGGAGGCAGCCCACACAAGGCCCTAGTCTGTTCCTCCATGGCTGCAAGCATGCGGGTGTGGTAGGGCTCGTTCCGGAGGATGAGTGTGCGGAGGTCCCCATGCAACAACTCACGGGATGCCCGGACCACCGCCCTAGTTGCCTGCATCTCAGCTGAGAGCGTACGGGTGAGACGCTCCAGCTGCTGCTCTGTCCTTCGGTTTGTTGAAGCCTCAAACTCAACAAGAGTCATCCTGAGGTGAAGGAGCTCCTGCCTCAGGGCTTCCCTGTGGCCCTGGGACTCTATGGAGATGGCTTCCTGCAGAGTCGCCAGTGCCGCCCGCCTGTCCCTGTTGGATGCCAACATGTCCTCCCTGTGTGACTGGCAGATGGAGTCGGTTGCCTGCTGTAGTCGCTCCATCAGCCTTTCGGTGGGGACAATGGAAGTGGCCACCCTATCCATGGCCTGAGCCATCATCTCTGATGATGCTGCCTGTTGGGTTGCCATACCGTAAATGGATTGCTCCCATGCGGTATTGCCAGGTGGCGTACGGCCACCACGTCGGCGGGCACCACACCTGTCTGGGGCAAGGCGAACTGCGCCTTGCTGTGCCGGCACTGCCTGAGGCTGCAGGACTGCATTCCCCCTCTGATCTGCTGGCCCAGGAACAGGATCAGATGTCGCGGAGTGTGACCCTGCATCCGTAACCACCAAAGGCGTAGCTGCCAACACTGACATCCCCATTGAGGGTTCTGACCCTGGTGCAGGTGGGTGGGAGAGAACAGAATCCCTCCCAGGAACACTCACCTGCGATTGCACGTAGGTCTCATCATCCGAATCAACACCTGAGTACAGCTCGGGGGAGGAGCAGCCAGAGACACCCCTTGAGAGCACGACCTGCAGCAGTTGTGGGTTCTCACCCACCACCACACCACGTCCCTCACTGGTGGTCGGTCGGCCCTCGGGCTCCTCCTGGGTCTGCACCATCTCCACAACCCCAGCAGTATCAGGTGCGTCTTCCCCTGCAAAGACATAAAAGAAAACAAATGGAAACAGGCATTAGCACCATGGCACACAATGAGGGCTGAGAAGCAAGAGAACCAGTACTTGATTGACACATGTCCCACATGACTAAAACCCTCCCATGCATGCACCCTCACTGCGTATGAAGGGCAGGCAAATGGCACACACTGATGACACCAAGATGGAAGATGAACACATTTTCTGCATGCTGCCTGGCAGTGGCATCACACATTGGCCTGTGATTGCCAGGTGAAATACACATGCCATCACACAGATGGTATGTACCATTGCTATTGAGTGAAGATGGAGAGGAGGGCAGCACTTATTCATTCAGTCCAGTTCCCGCATGTAATAGCTTTTCTAATTCAAATAGGTCTGATTTTTCACCTGGAGCTGCCAGTCCAAAATGGTCCGATTGCACAGGGACATGTGTGAACAAATGATATCCAGGTAACAAAGTCACTCCACTTTACCATAGCCATGTCAGACATGTGACTACAGGACTGAGAAATGCCTAGTAAAAGTGGTGGAATGCAAACAATCTGCCTGAATGAACAGAGAATAATAAGCAACAATGTTGTGGCAAGGTGACACTTCAAGGGCAACTGGCGTGCTGTTGGGCTAGATGTCTACTGTTGGCAGAAGGGATACTGCTATGGCCAAATGCTGCTGCGCAGAATGTATTGCATGAAGCACATGGGTGACCCAAATGACTCAGGCGCACACACCCTCACCTGGCACACAAACAGAAGCCCTCACACACACACCATGCACATGGATGACACACACATGCATGTGCACTCACCGGACAATGCCTCATAATCAGGCAGATCTCCCACGCCTTGGATCTGTTCCTCCGTGACGTAGGTCCCAGCGACTGATTCATGTGGAGTGAGTTCCATGTCTTCTACTGGAGACCCACCTCCAGTCACTAGAGTTGCGGCATGACTTGAGGCCAGCTTATTCTTTGCCCTGCGCTTTAGGTCATTCCAGCGCTTATAGCAATCATTGGCTGTGCGCCTCACGATTCCAAGGGCACTTACGATGTCCGCAATGGTCTGCCAGTGTGCCTGGCGTTGTGCATGTGTGGTCTTGGATCCTGCAACAATGACCATCTCGTTATCATGTGCGGACACATACTCGACAAGTGCATTCAGTTCGGCATCCGTGAAGCTGGGCTTCCTCGACGGGCCGGACTGTGTAGCCGTGTCTGGGGCATCAGCCTGTGCCGGACAAGCACTCTTCCTCTTCCGCTTGGAAGGTGGTGGTGATCCTGAGTGTCCTGCGCCGCTCTGGACACTAGGGGCAGGAGCCCTGGTGGACTCTGTATCAGGAGTGTGGGATTGCACACTCAGCATGGGAGTTGGTGCAGGCATTGGCTCAAGTGTAATGGTGTCAGGGGGAATGTCAGCAGGATGGACTAGGACCGACACTGTCCTGGCTGGGTGTGTGAGAGCTGGGGTGGATGGAGCCGCAGCTGCCCCTGCAGCCTCTCCACCCTGCCTACTTGGGGCAGCAGATGACCTTGCTGCCCCTGATCCACGTGGCCTGATGACATCAACGTGCACCAGTGGACTTGTCATAGGCCTGCTGACCTGGAAGTCAGCCATGGAGTCAGCCAGGTCTGGTGCCAAAATGGGCTGGTCCAACAAGGGCTAAGCATGGATGGTGTCAGCAACATTGGCCTCAACCAGGGGGGGGGGATTATGGGTGCCCTTGACTGGTCCTCCACACATGGGGGGACAGGGTCACCCTGCAAGTAACAACCACGTATCTTACCGGATCCACCACGGCCACCACTTGTGGCTCGTCCACCTTTGCCACCCTTACGGAATCCTCGCCTCCCAACCATGGCACTGATGTTAATGTGCGTATGGGAGTGGCTGTAAACTATTGTCCTGGGCAATTGGGGTCAAAGGGGTTGGGTACCAGATGGTAATTGTACCCTAGTGCTCTAGCAAGGCTGAATGTGACCCCTGGGGAAAGATGACGGGTCACGCAACGCACAGGAAGCCCAAAAAAGGGAGATGACGTGCACGCAACCCCTCCTAGATCACGTGTGCGGAAAAAAAAACCTGCACTACGCTGTGGCACCCAGTAACACAAGAATGAACGTATGCGTGTCACACGCAGCCTAGAATGACCTCTGAAGGGGTAGGCTACACACGGGGCAAGCACAGATGTTAGATACGTGCGTGACTCACCGTCTGCCAGGAAAAAGAGTGTGAAAAAGAAGCGCGTTTGGTTGGCAACACCCCCGCCAAAAGAAGATTTGTACGCTGTCTGAGGAGACAGGACAACAGTAGAAGGGAACACTGTTTGAGGGAACAGGCCCAGGAAAACCAGAAAAAGAGAAAAAAGAGAAAAATTTGTCAGAGGTAACAGGGAGTACAAACTTGAAACGCCGTGAAGTAAATCGCGTGTGAAACGACAAGAAGTACAGAATTCACCCACTCGCTCTCCACGAAAAGCACGTACAAGGAAATGGTGTTCTACATGTACCTTTTATGCAGGCCCACACGTCCAGCATCACTTCCGCGTGTACGCGCTGGGGCCATTTCCACCAATTACAGCTTTGTCACTTCCACGTGTACCCGCTGTATCCACCAATTACACGCTTTGTCACTTTCGCGGGTACGCCCTATTTCCACCAATTACACGCTTTGTCACTTCCGCGTGTACGCGCTTTTTCCACCATTTACACGCTTTGTCACTTCCTCGTGTATGCGCTATTTCCACCAATTACACGCTTTGTTACTTCCACGTGTACGCGCTATTTCCACCAATTACACGCTTTGACACTGGGACGTGTCTTTCATTTTTTTAACACGCAACATTTCAAACGTGTGCCATATTCAACGTGCACGTGACTTCATAGACCCGCATACGCTGGTGGCCTTTGGGCCAATGAATGTACAGACGTGTGCTGACGCGCTTATGCGCTAAGGGCCTTTCCTTGAATTACACGCAGACGTGCAGGATTTTCACATGCAAAATCACTCCGTATCAAGCTGGCCACGCGTTCACACACGGAAGACCACGCTCCTGCCCAGAAGGCCGAATTACTGCCCCCCAGAGCCCTGAGCACGCTCCCACCTGCCATCTGCTGCTGCCTGACTGCCTGCTGCCCACGTGCCCTGCCATTTGCTGCCTGCACATCAGCCAGGGGTGCTGTTGCTGTGACCACCCCTGCTGGAACCGAAGACTCCCGACTGCTTTTCCATCACCCCACAGCCCAGCCCCAGGACCCAGTTGCCCACCCACTCCTGCCTCTGGGGTTGCCATGTCGGGCACTGCAACATCTGGCACCAGAGGCAACCCCCAGCCAAGGAGGCAGAGGGGCACCAGCTTCACTGCCACCGAAGTTGGTGTCCTGGTGGAGCATGTCCTCGGGCAGTATGAAGCCCTCTTCGGAAGGTTGCTGGCCGACAAGGAAGGACGGACTCGGATCTGGATGGACATCGTGACTCCCATCAACGCGGAGGAGGTGGCAGTCCGCGACTACGAACGTGTCAGGAAGCGCTGGGAGAACTTCAGGTCCAGGACCCTCAACAAGGCCCGGCGCCTCCTGAGGGCAGCGGATGCTAAGGGGCGCCGGGGCCACTTGTCGGAAGATCAGATGAGGGTCCTGGAACGCATATCCCCAGCGCTCCACATCCAGGTCCTTGAGAGGCAGACCCGTCTGGAGTCGAGCGGTAAGTGTACATGCATACTGATTGTAGGCTGTGCGTGTGGTGTGCCAGGAGTGTGCAGGTTGAACATGTATTTTTATGTGGGCAAGTAGGGGGGGGTGTACAGGGCCGTGAGGGAGACACATGCGAGGGGTCTCATGTGTGACACATGGATGGTGCGTGTGTGTGTGGGCTTGCATGGCACAGGATGTGGAGGAATGATTGTCAGGTGTGACATGGATGTCGATCGGAACACTGCGACAGTTGGCGGAGGTGTACACATGCATGCAAGTTTGGTGGTGTGTGTGCATGTGTAGTGTACTCCCTATGTTGCATGTGATGTGTGGATGACCTTTGGCTGCTCATGCTGTTGTATGTGAATGGATGGTGCTGGCTGTTGCAATATGCCTGTGGTATGGCTCATGTGTGCAAGTTGAAATGACATGTGTGTTGGGTATTGTGATGCCATGTCTGAGGTTTACCAATGCCACTCATGTATGACTGTCATGTGTGTATGAGTCCATTGGACAGTGCCCTGATGCCTGTGTTTTCTTTTTCCCTGTCTGCAGCGTCAACTGATGAAGAGGGCGGAGAAGGTGCTGTGGAGCACAGCAGCAGGGGTCGCACCACCAGCCGGAGACGCAAGGCCCGGATCCCCTCCCAGGTTCTGATCTCGTCGGGGAGTGAGGAGTCCGGTGCCGTGTCCCAGGCTGCAGCTGCCGAGGGGAGGTCCAAGAGGTGGAGGTTGGAGTTGGACTCCTCGGCAGCAGAAGGGGCAGCTGGGACCCCACAGGGCCCAACAGAGGAAGATGGCACGGAGTCATCCAGGTTGGTGGGGGGTTTGGAGGAGGAGGAGGCCGTGCAAGCGACAGAGGCGGGGTCTGGAGGTGGGGATTCCACTGGTGCTAGTGGTGCAGTGCAGAATCTGGGACAGGAGGCAGCACAGGCCACCGCGGAGGTGCCTGTGTGCAATCCTGTCCCTGCTCCTGTCACTGTATCATCTTGCACCAGCGGGGATGCCTACCTCCAGACCCGTTCTCAGGGAGGGGATTGGCTTACAACACCTGGCCTTCCTCTCCCTGCGGATGTGGCTATCCTGCACCAGGTTGAGCCTGTCCAGGGTGGGGTGGCGTTGCGTCAACGGGCCATGCGAGCTGACCTGCAGTCTTTTCATGATGAGTCTGCACGTCTTCTAGCATGGCTCGTTGACTGCGTTGACCCACTGGGACAGCTCACCAGGGCTGGATTCCTCCATTTCCTGGACCTTGTTCCGACCCCCTCCTCCACGGAACCCCCTATGCCCCAGTCGTCCTCCATGCCATCTTCCCACCCATGTGTCACCTGGGTGCCCTGTGGAGCTGCCTCCGACCGTGCGGCCAGGCTGGTGAACAACAGATCCCTGCCACAGTCGGGAGACGGACGTCCAGCAGGGGTGGCCACATCAACGACTGCACCCCAACTGGAGGAGGATGTGCAGGCACCATCGGACAGGGCACATGGACAGCAGCAGCTGCAGCAGCAGGAGGCTGTAGGTGGGAGCCACGATAGCTCCGGGCCTTCAACATCGGAGGGGCAGGCTTCGGCCGGAGGGCAGGAGGACCCTGGACGGGAAGTGTCTTCCGTGTGGCAGCGGTTGGGCCAGCAGATAGGTGCGGAGCGGCGGCGGGCGGAAGAGGCGCGGCTCACGATGGTCAGGGTGGAGAACTCCATGCGGAGGGCCCTGAGGCGGGCTGAGTGCCTCGAGGCAATCCGCAGGGAGTTGGGGGTGAACATGTCGGCCTCCCTGCGGACCCTCGGGGCCATGGAACAGGACCGCCTCCGGGACATAGACGAGGAGTTCGATGATGCCCTGGCCCAGAACACCACTAAGTGAGCCGCTGGACTGGCCCGCCGCCATTGTATATAGTTATTTAGTGATAGGTTTCCTTTATAGTTTTATTTTTATTTGGAGTCGACTGACACTGCTCCACCTTTTGTATATATTTCCATTTTAAATAGGTTTTTTGGTAGGTTTCATTTCTTCTGTTGGGATGATGGACCCTGAATACTTTGTACATAGTTGGACTTTGGATTTGGATTTTTTTTTACTATGGATATTTTTTTTCATGGAGCAATGGTTTTCATTTTCTTTTTTCCCTTCATTTCCTTTTTATGGACTAGAACTTTGGAAGACATTTTTTAGGATTATCATTTATTGATTTTAATTTGAAAAGGGACAGACAGCTTGATTTTTTTTTTTTTTTTTACTTGTGTATTTTGTTTCATTTTGATTGCCATTACTGTTGTTATTAATACATTATTTGGATTTTTTAATTCTTCAATGTGTGGTTTCATCTCATTGTTTTCATGCATGTCATGATATGGGTTTTCAGGTTCACTTGCAACCATTGTGTGTGTGTGAGACACATGTGTTGATTTACATTGTTTCCATTGGAGTAGTATCATGGGTGCATGTAATACTTGGTTGTGTCTTTGGGCTGTGGTGGCTGGCCATGAGGCCCATGCTTGAGGATTGTCAGGGCCTGTGGGCAGGGGGACATGGGTGGGAGCCTGGTGGAGGGTGCCCCTGCACTGCTGGGGGGTGGGGGGTGGGAGACATGAGTGGGGGCCTGGTGGAGGGTGCCCCCTCAGTGCTGGGGGGTTGGGGGGTGGGAGACATGAGTGGGGGCCTGGTGGAGACTGCCGATGGTGGCTGGGGGTGGGGGTGGTGGGAGACATGAGTGGGGGCCTGGTGGAGGGTGCCCCTCAGTGCTGGGGGGGTGGGAGACATGAGTGGGGGCTTGGTGGAGGGTGCCCCTCAGTGCTGGGGGGGGCGGGGGATGGCAGACATGAGTGGGGGCCTGGTGGAGGCTGCCCATGGTGGCAGGGGGGTGGGGGTGGTGGTAGACATGAGTGGGGGCCTGGTGGAGGCTGCCCCTGCACTGCTGGGGGTGGTGGGACACATGAGTGGGGGCCTGGTGGAGGGTGCCCCTCAGTGCTGGGGGGGGGTGGGGGGTGGGAGACATGAGTGGGGGCCTGGTGGAGGCTGCCCATGGTGGCTGGGGTTGGGGGTGGTGGGAGACATGAGTGGGGGCCTGGTGGAGGGTGCCCCTCAGTGCTGGGGGGTGGGGGGTGGGAGACATGAGTGGGGGCCCGGTGGAGGGTGCCCCTCAGTGCTGGGGGGCTGGGGGGTGGGAGACATGAGTGGGGGCCTGGTGGAGGGTGCCCCTCAGTGCTGTGGGGGGTGGGGGGTGGGAGACATGAGTGGGGGCCTGCTGGAGGCTGCCCATGGTGGATGGGGGGTGGGGGTGGTGGTAGACATGGGTGGGGGCCTGGTGGAGGCTGCCCCTGGTGGCTGGGGGGTGGGGGTGATAGGGGACATGAGTGGGGGCCTGGTGGAGGGTGCCCCATGACTGCTGGGGGGTGGGGGTGCAAGGGGACATGAGTGGGGGCCTGGTGGAGGCTGCCCCATGACTGCTGGGGGGTGGGGGTGCAAGGGGACATGAGTGGGGGCCTGGTGGAGGGTGCCCCTCAGTGCTGGGGGGGTGGGGGGTGGGAGACATGAGTGGGGGCCTGGTGGAGGGTGCCCCTCAGTGCTGGGGGGTGGGGTGGGTGGGAGACATGAGTGCGGGCCTGGTGGAGGGTGCCCCTCAGTGCTGGGGAGGCGGGGGGTGGGAGACATGAGTGGGGGCCTGGTGGAGGCTGCCCCTGCACTGCTGGGGGGTGGGGGTGGTGGGAGACATGAGTGGGGGCCTGGTGGAGGCTGCCCCTGCACTGCTGGGGGGTGGGGGTGGTGGGAGACATGAGTGGGGGCCTGGTGGAGGGTGCCCCTCAGTGCTGTGAGGGTGGGGGGTGGGAGACATGAGTGGGGGCCTGGTGGAGGGTGCCCCTCAGTGCTGGGGCGGGGGTGGGGGGTGGGATACATGAGTGGGGGCCTGGTGGAGGGTGCCCCTCAGTGCTGGGTGGGGGTGGGAGACATGAGTTGGGGCCTGGTGGAGGCTGCCCATGGTGGCTGGGGGTGGGGGTGATAGGGGACATGAGTGGGGGCCTGGTGGAGGCTGCCCCTGCACTGCTGGGGGGTGGTGGTGGTGGTAGACCTGGGTGGGGGCCTGGTGGAGGCTGCCCCTGGTGGCTGGGGGGTGGGGGTGATAGGGGACATGAGTGGGGGCCTGGTGGAGGGTGCCCCATGACTGCTGGGGGGTGGGGGTGCAAGGGGACATGAGTGGGGGCCTGGTGGAGTCTGCCCCATGACTGCTGGGGGGTGGGGGTGCAAGGGGACATGAGTGGGGGCCTGGTGGAGGGTGGTCCACAGTGCTGGGGGGTGGGGGTGCTGGGGGACATGAGCAGGTGTGCAGGGTAGGTTTCATTTCTTCTGTTGGGATGATGGACCCTGAATACTTTGTACATAGTTGGACTTTGGATTTGGATTTTTTTTTACTGTGGATATTTTTTTCCATGGAGCAATGGTTTTCATTTTCTTTTTTCCCTTCATTTCCTTTTTATGGACTAGAACTTTGGAAGACATTTTTTAGGATTATCATTTATTGATTTTAATTTGAAAAGGGACAGACAGCTTGATTTTTTTTTTTTTTTTTACTTGTGTATTTTGTTTCATTTTGATTGCCATTACTGTTGTTATTAATACATTATTTGGATTTTTTAATTCTTCAATGTGTGGTTTCATCTCATTGTTTTCATGCATGTCATGATATGGGTTTTCAGGTTCACTTGCAACCATTGTGTGTGTGTGAGACACATGTGTTGATTTACATTGTTTCCATTGGAGTAGTATCATGGGTGCATGTAATACTTGGTTGTGTCTTTGGGCTGTGGTGGCTGGCCATGAGGCCCATGCTTGAGGATTGTCAGGGCCTGTGGGCAGGGGGACATGGGTGGGAGCCTGGTGGAGGGTGCCCCTGCACTGCTGGGGGGTGGGGGGTGGGAGACATGAGTGGGGGCCTGGTGGAGGGTGCCCCCTCAGTGCTGGGGGGTTGGGGGGTGGGAGACATGAGTGGGGGCCTGGTGGAGACTGCCGATGGTGGCTGGGGGTGGGGGTGGTGGGAGACATGAGTGGGGGCCTGGTGGAGGGTGCCCCTCAGTGCTGGGGGGGTGGGAGACATGAGTGGGGGCTTGGTGGAGGGTGCCCCTCAGTGCTGGGGGGGGCGGGGGATGGCAGACATGAGTGGGGGCCTGGTGGAGGCTGCCCATGGTGGCAGGGGGGTGGGGGTGGTGGTAGACATGAGTGGGGGCCTGGTGGAGGCTGCCCCTGCACTGCTGGGGGTGGTGGGACACATGAGTGGGGGCCTGGTGGAGGGTGCCCCTCAGTGCTGGGGGGGGGTGGGGGGTGGGAGACATGAGTGGGGGCCTGGTGGAGGCTGCCCATGGTGGCTGGGGTTGGGGGTGGTGGGAGACATGAGTGGGGGCCTGGTGGAGGGTGCCCCTCAGTGCTGGGGGGTGGGGGGTGGGAGACATGAGTGGGGGCCCGGTGGAGGGTGCCCCTCAGTGCTGGGGGGCTGGGGGGTGGGAGACATGAGTGGGGGCCTGGTGGAGGGTGCCCCTCAGTGCTGTGGGGGGTGGGGGGTGGGAGACATGAGTGGGGGCCTGCTGGAGGCTGCCCATGGTGGATGGGGGGTGGGGGTGGTGGTAGACATGGGTGGGGGCCTGGTGGAGGCTGCCCCTGGTGGCTGGGGGGTGGGGGTGATAGGGGACATGAGTGGGGGCCTGGTGGAGGGTGCCCCATGACTGCTGGGGGGTGGGGGTGCAAGGGGACATGAGTGGGGGCCTGGTGGAGGCTGCCCCATGACTGCTGGGGGGTGGGGGTGCAAGGGGACATGAGTGGGGGCCTGGTGGAGGGTGCCCCTCAGTGCTGGGGGGGTGGGGGGTGGGAGACATGAGTGGGGGCCTGGTGGAGGGTGCCCCTCAGTGCTGGGGGGTGGGGTGGGTGGGAGACATGAGTGCGGGCCTGGTGGAGGGTGCCCCTCAGTGCTGGGGAGGCGGGGGGTGGGAGACATGAGTGGGGGCCTGGTGGAGGCTGCCCCTGCACTGCTGGGGGGTGGGGGTGGTGGGAGACATGAGTGGGGGCCTGGTGGAGGCTGCCCCTGCACTGCTGGGGGGTGGGGGTGGTGGGAGACATGAGTGGGGGCCTGGTGGAGGGTGCCCCTCAGTGCTGTGAGGGTGGGGGGTGGGAGACATGAGTGGGGGCCTGGTGGAGGGTGCCCCTCAGTGCTGGGGCGGGGGTGGGGGGTGGGATACATGAGTGGGGGCCTGGTGGAGGGTGCCCCTCAGTGCTGGGTGGGGGTGGGAGACATGAGTTGGGGCCTGGTGGAGGCTGCCCATGGTGGCTGGGGGTGGGGGTGATAGGGGACATGAGTGGGGGCCTGGTGGAGGCTGCCCCTGCACTGCTGGGGGGTGGTGGTGGTGGTAGACCTGGGTGGGGGCCTGGTGGAGGCTGCCCCTGGTGGCTGGGGGGTGGGGGTGATAGGGGACATGAGTGGGGGCCTGGTGGAGGGTGCCCCATGACTGCTGGGGGGTGGGGGTGCAAGGGGACATGAGTGGGGGCCTGGTGGAGTCTGCCCCATGACTGCTGGGGGGTGGGGGTGCAAGGGGACATGAGTGGGGGCCTGGTGGAGGGTGGTCCACAGTGCTGGGGGGTGGGGGTGCTGGGGGACATGAGCAGGTGTGCAGGGTAGGTTTCATTTCTTCTGTTGGGATGATGGACCCTGAATACTTTGTACATAGTTGGACTTTGGATTTGGATTTTTTTTTACTGTGGATATTTTTTTCCATGGAGCAATGGTTTTCATTTTCTTTTTTCCCTTCATTTCCTTTTTATGGACTAGAACTTTGGAAGAAATTTTTTAGGATTATCATTTATTGATTTTAATTTGAAAAGGGACAGGCAGCTTGATTTTGTTTTTTTTTTCACTTGTGTATTTTGTTTCATTTTGATTGCCATTACTGTTGTTATTAATACATTATTTGGATTTTTTAATTCTTCAATGTGTGGTTTCATCTCATTGTTTTCATGCATGTCATGATATGGGTTTTCAGGTTCACTTGCAACCATTGTGTGTGTGTGAGACACATGTGTTGATTTACATTGTTTCCATTGGAGTAGTATCATGGGTGCATGTAATACTTGGTTGTGTCTTTGGGCTGTGGTGGCTGGCCATGAGGCCCATGCTTGAGGATTGTCAGGGCCTGTGGGCAGGGGGACATGGGTGGGAGCCTGGTGGGTGGGGGGTGGGAGACATGAGTGGGGGCCTGGTGGAGGATGCCCCTCAGTGCTGGGGGGGTGGGGGTGGGAGACATGAGTGGGGGCCTGGTGGAGACTGCCCATGGTGGCTGGGGGTGGGGGTGGTGGTAGACATGAGTGGGGGCCTGGTGGAGGGTGCCCCTCAGTGCTGGGGGGGGTGGGAGACATGAGTGGGGGCCTGGTGGAGGGTGCCCCTCAGTGCTGGGGGGGGCGGGGGATGGCAGACATGAGTGGGGGCCTGGTGGAGGCTTGCCATGGTGGCTGGGGGGTGGGGGTGGTGGTAGACATGAGTGGGGGCCTGGTGGAGGCTGCCCCTGCACTGCTGGGGGTGGTGGGAGACATGAGTGGGGGCCTGGTGGAGGGTGCCCCTCAGTGCTGGGGGGAGGTGGGGGGTGGGAGACATGAGTGGGGGCCTGGTGGAGGCTGCCCATGGTGGCTGGGGGTGGGGGTGGTGGGAGACATGAGTGGGGGCCTAGTGGAGGGTGCCCCTCAGTGCTGGGGGGTGGGGGGTGGGAGACATGAGTGGGGGCCCGGTGGAGGGTGCCCCTCAGTGCTGGGGGGGTGGGGGGTGGGAGACATGAGTGGGGGCCTGGTGGAGGGTGCCCCTCAGTGATGTGGGGGGTGGGGGGTGGGAGACATGAGTGGGGGCCTGGTGGAGGCTGCCCATGGTGGATGGGGGGTGGGGGTGGTGGTAGACATGGGTGGGGGCCTGGTGGAGGCTGCCCCTGGTGGCTGTGGGGGTGGGGGTGATAGGGGACATGAGTGGGGGCCTGGTGGAGGGTGCCCCTCAGTGCTGTGGGGGGTGGGGGGTGGGAGACATGAGTGGGGGCCTGGTGGAGGCTGCCCATGGTGGATGGGGGGTGGGGGTGGTGGTAGGCATGGGTAGGGGCCTGGTGGAGGCTGCCCCTGGTGGCTGGGGGGGTGGGGGTGATAGGGGACATGAGTGGGGGCCTGGTGGAGGGTGCCCCATGACTGCTGGGGGGTGGGGGTGCAAGGGGACATGAGTGGGGGCCTGGTGGAGGCTGCCCCTTGACTGCTCGGGGGTGGGGGGTGCAAGGGGACATGAGTGGGGGCCTGGTGGAGGGTGCCCCTCAGTGCTGGGGGGGTGGGGGGTGGGAGACATGAGTGGGGGCCTGGTGGAGGGTGCCCCTCAGTGCTGGGGGGTGGGATGGGTGGGAGACATGAGTGGGGGCCTGGTGGAGGGTGCCCCTCAGTGCTGGGGGGGTGGGGGGTGGGAGACATGTGTGGGGGCCTGGTGGAGGCTGCCCATGGTGGCTGGGGGGTGGGGGTGGTGGGAGACATGAGTGGGGGCCTGGTGGAGGGTGCCCCTCAGTGCTGTGGGAGGTGGCGGGTGGGACCGACATGAGTGGGGGCCTGGTGGAGGGTGCCCCTCAGTGCAGGCGGGGTGGGGGTGGGAGACATGAGTGGGGGCCTGGTGGAGGCTGCCCCTCAGTGCTGGGGGGGTGGGAGACATGAGTGGGGGCCTGGTGGAGGCTGCCCCTGCACTGCTGGGGGGTGGGGTGGGTGGGAGACATGAGTGGGGGCCTGGTGGAGGCTGCCCCTGCACTGCTGGGGGGTGGGGGTGGTGGGAGACATGAGTGGGGGCCTGGTGGAGGGTGCCCCTCAGTGCTGCGGGGGGTGGGGGGTGGGAGACATGAGTGGGGGCCTGGTGGAGGCTACCCATGGTGGCTGGGGGGTGGGGGTGGTGGGAGACATGAGTGGGAGCCTGGTGGAGGGTGCCCCTCAGTGCTGTGGGGGGTGGGGGGTGGGAGACATGAGTGGGGCCTGGTGGAGGGTGCCCCTCAGTGCTGGGGGGTGGGGGGTGGGAGACATGAGTGGGGGCCTGGTGGAGGCTGCCCCTCAGTGCTGGGTGGGGTGGGGGGTGGGAGACATTAGTGGGGGCCTGGTGGAGGCTGCCCATGGTGGCTGGGGGGTGGGGGTGGTGGGAGACATGAGTGGGGGCCTGGTGGAGGGTGCCCCTCAGTGCTGGGGGGGTGGGGGTGGGAGACATGAGTGGGGGCCTGGTGGAGGGTGCCCCTCAGTGCTGGGGCGGGGGTGGGGGGTGGGATACATGAGTGGGGGCCTGGTGGAGGGTGCCCCTCAGTGCTGGGTGGGGGTGGGAGACATGAGTTGGGGCCTGGTGGAGGCTGCCCATGGTGGCTGGGGGTGGGGGTGATAGGGGACATGAGTGGGGGCCTGGTGGAGGCTGCCCCTGCACTGCTGGGGGGTGGTGGTGGTGGTAGACCTGGGTGGGGGCCTGGTGGAGGCTGCCCCTGGTGGCTGGGGGGTGGGGGTGATAGGGGACATGAGTGGGGGCCTGGTGGTGGGTGCCCCATGACTGCTGGGGGCTGGGGGTGCAAGGGGACCTGAGTGGGGGCCTGGTGGAGTCTGCCCCATGACTGCTGGGGGGTGGGGGTGCAAGGGGACATGAGTGGGGGCCTGGTGGAGGGTGGTCCACAGTGCTGGGGGGTGGGGGTGCTGGGGGACATGAGCAGGTGTGCAGGGTAGGTTTCATTTCTTCTGTTGGGATGATGGACCCTGAATACTTTGTACATAGTTGGACTTTGGATTTGGATTTTTTTTTTTTTACTGTGGATATTTTTTTCCATGGAGCAATGGTTTTCATTTTCTTTTTTCCCTTCATTTCCTTTTTATGGACTAGAACTTTGGAAGACATTTTTTAGGATTATCATTTATTGATTTTAATTTGAAAAGGGACAGGCAGCTTGATTTTGTTTTTTTTTTCACTTGTGTATTTTGTTTCATTTTGATTGCCATTACTGTTGTTATTAATACATTATTTGGATTTTTTAATTCTTCAATGTGTGGTTTCATCTCATTGTTTTCATGCATGTCATGATATGGGTTTTCAGGTTCACTTGCAACCATTGTGTGTGTGTGAGACACATGTGTTGATTTACATTGTTTCCATTGGAGTAGTATCATGGGTGCATGTAATACTTGGTTGTGTCTTTGGGCTGTGGTGGCTGGCCATGAGGCCCATGCTTGAGGATTGTCAGGGCCTGTGGGCAGGGGGACATGGGTGGGAGCCTGGTGGGTGGGGGGTGGGAGACATGAGTGGGGGCCTGGTGGAGGATGCCCCTCAGTGCTGGGGGGGTGGGGGTGGGAGACATGAGTGGGGGCCTGGTGGAGACTGCCCATGGTGGCTGGGGGTGGGGGTGGTGGGAGACATGAGTGGGGGCCTGGTGGAGGGTGCCCCTCAGTGCTGGGGGGGTGGGAGACATGAGTGGGGGCCTGGTGGAGGGTGCCCCTCAGTGCTGGGGGGGTGCGGGGGATGGCAGACATGAGTGGGGGCCTGGTGGAGGCTGCCCATGGTGGCTGGGGGGTGGGGGTGGTGGTAGACATGAGTGGGGGCCTGGTGGAGGCTGCCCCTGCACTGCTGGGGGTGGTGGGAGACATGAGTGGGGGCCTGGTGGAGGGTGCCCCTCAGTGCTGGGGGGAGGTGGGGGGTGGGAGACATGAGTGGGGGCCTGGTGGAGGCTGCCCATGGTGGCTGGGGGTGGGGGTGGTGGGAGACATGAGTGGGGGCCTAGTGGAGGGTGCCCCTCAGTGCTGGGGGGTGGGGGGTGGGAGACATGAGTGGGGGCCCGGTGGAGGGTGCCCCTCAGTGCTGGGGGGGTGGGGGGTGGGAGACATGAGTGGGGGCCTGGTGGAGGGTGCCCCTCAGTGATGTGGGGGGTGGGGGGTGGGAGACATGAGTGGGGGCCTGGTGGAGGCTGCCCATGGTGGATGGGGGGTGGGGGTGGTGGTAGACATGGGTGGGGGCCTGGTGGAGGCTGCCCCTGGTGGCTGGGGGGGTGGGGGTGATAGGGGACATGAGTGGGGGCCTGGTGGAGGGTGCCCCTCAGTGCTGTGGGGGGTGGGGGGTGGGAGACATGAGTGGGGGCCTGGTGGAGGCTGCCCATGGTGGATGGGGGGTGGGGGTGGTGGTAGACATGGGTGGGGGCCTGGTGGAGGCTGCCCCTGGTGGCTGGGGGGGTGGGGGTGATAGGGGACATGAGTGGGGGCCTGGTGGAGGGTGCCCCATGACTGCTGGGGGGTGGGGGTGCAAGGGGACATGAGTGGGGGCCTGGTGGAGGCTGCCCCTTGACTGCTCGGGGGTGGGGGGTGCAAGGGGACATGAGTGGGGGCCTGGTGGAGGGTGCCCCTCAGTGCTGGGGGGGTGGGGGGTGGGAGACATGAGTGGGGGCCTGGTGGAGGGTGCCCCTCAGTGCTGGGGGGTGGGGTGGGTGGGAGACATGAGTGGGGGCCTGGTGGAGGGTGCCCCTCAGTGCTGGGGGGGGTGGGGGGTGGGAGACATGTGTGGGGGCCTGGTGGAGGCTGCCCATGGTGGCTGGGGGGTGGGGGTGGTGGGAGACATGAGTGGGGGCCTGGTGGAGGGTGCCCCTCAGTGCTGTGGGAGGTGGCGGGTGGGACCGACATGAGTGGGGGCCTGGTGGAGGGTGCCCCTCAGTGCAGGCGGGGTGGGGGTGGGAGACATGAGTGGGGGCCTGGTGGAGGCTGCCCCTCAGTGCTGGGGGGGTGGGAGACATGAGTGGGGGCCTGGTGAAGGCTGCCCCTGCACTGCTGGGGGGTGGGGTGGGTGGGAGACATGAATGGGGGCCTGGTGGAGGCTGCACCTGCACTGCTGGGGGGTGGGGGTGGTGGGAGACATGAGTGGGGGCCTGGTGGAGGGTGCCCCTCAGTGCTGCGGGGGGTGGGGGGTGGGAGACATGAGTGGGGGCCTGGTGGAGGGTGCCCCTCAGTGCTGTGGGGGGTGGGGGGTGGGAGACATGAGTGGGGGCCTGGTGGAGGGTGCCCCTCAGTGCTGGGGGGTGGGGGGTGGGAGACATGAGTGGGGGCCTGGTGGAGGCTGCCCCTCAGTGCTGGGTGGGGTGGGGGGTGGGAGACATTAGTGGGGGCCTGGTGGAGGCTGCCCATGGTGGCTGGGGGGTGGGGGTGGTGGGAGACATGAGTGGGGGCCTGGTGG